>NC_041384.1:86850098-86891211 GCF_002162155.2 Triticum dicoccoides
GTGGCCGGCGCGGGCTCCGGCGAGCTGACGAGGAGGAGCAAGGCGGCGGGGTCAGCTTCCGGGGCGGCGGGGCGGAGGCGATGCCCCAGTGCGGCGGCGGCGGAGGATTGGGCCTCGGTGGCCGGCCTTGGGCCTCCCGGACCTGGCCGCGGGGATGTGGGCGCATGCCCACGTGGCAGGTGGCGATTGGACGAGGGGGCGGCGGCGGACGCGTCCGGCCGGGGCGGACGTGTCCGGACGGCGCGGATCTGAGGATTAGGGTTAGTGACGAGGGGGAGACCCTGGATTTGGAATGGGGGGTGTTTAAATAGGCATAGAGGGAGCTAGGAGAGTCCAAATGAGATGCGGTTTTCGGCCACGCGATCGTGATCGAACGCTCTAGGACATGGAGAAGAGTTTGGTGGGTTTTGGGCCAAATTGGAGGGGTGTTGGGCTGCAACACGCACATGAGGCCTTTTCGGTCCCTCGGTTAACCGTTGGAGTATCAAACGAAGTCCAAATGGTACGAAACTTGATAGGCGGTCTACCGGTAGTAAACCAAGGCCGCTTGGCAAGTCTCGGTCCAATCCAGAAACGTTTAATCCCCACACACGAAAGAAAGCTAGAAATGGCCACCGGAGGAGAACGAAGCGCCGGAATGCAAAACGGACAACAGGGAAAAAGCTCGAATGCATGAGACGAACACGTATGCAAATGTAATGCACATGATGACATGATATGAGATGCATGACAACGACAACAACACATGGAGACAAAGACCCGAACCCAAGTAAATAAATATAACTTAACGCCGGAAACGGCAAGAGTTGGAGTACAAATAGGGAAAGTTACATCCGGGGTGTTACACTCTATTCTTTGAGTCACTTGGGATTTATATTTGCTTATCATTATGAAGAAATTGAAAGACGCTAAAACAAAAATTTATCCCTCAACTACGAGGGGAGGTAAGGAACTGTCATCTAGCTCTACACTTGATTCACGTTCTATTTTAAGTAAGCTTGCGACACCTAAACCTGCTTCTGCTATTAATTATGATATGTCGCATGTTATTGATGATGCCACTTCTGCTATGCATGATACTTATGATGAAACTACTTCTATGCTTGATACTAGTGTGCCACTTGGTGAATTTATTGATGAACAACTTGCTAGGGCTAGAGAGAATGAAATTATTGAAATTGATAATATTGATGAAAGTGATGATGAAGACACTCCCCCTAGATATGAATTACCTGTTGTGCCTGGGGGCTATGTTATGGATTGAGAAACTGCTAGAGATTTTCTTGCTTTCAATGATAGGAGATGATCTTCAAAAATTATTAGCTAAGCTGAAACAAAAAACTTTGAATGCTAGAATGAAATATGATCCTGCTTATGCTACTTCACCTATCTTTGTTACTGATAAGGATTATGATTTCTCTGTTGATCCTGAGATAATTACTTTAGTTGAATCTGATCCTTTCTATGGTTATGAATCTGAAATAGTTGTGGCACATCTTACTAAATTAAATGATATAGCCACCCTATTCACTAAAGATGAGAAAACTCGTTACTATTATATCCTTAAGATATTTCCGTTCTCATTAAAGGGTGATGCTTAAGATATGGTTTAATTCTCTTGATCCTGGTTGTGTGCGTAGTCCCCAGGATATGATTTATTACTTCTCTACTAAATATTTCCCGCTCATAAGAAACAAGCTGCTTTAAGGGAAATATATAATTTTGTGCAAATTGAAGAAGAGAGTCTCCCACAAGCTTGGGGGAGGCTTCTCCAATTACTTAATGCTTTGCCTGATCATCCTCTTAAGAAAAATGAAATACTTGATATCTTTTATAATGGACTAACCGATGCTTCCAGAGACCACCTGGATAGTTGTGCTGGTTGTGTTTTTAGGGAAAGAACATCATATGAAGCTGAAATTCTATTGAATAGTGTGTTGACTAATGAAAACAATTGGACACTTCCTGATCCAATTCCTGATCCAATTCCTGAACCAACTCCTAAGCCAACTCCAAAGAAGAAGGGTATTCTATTTCTCAGTCCTGAAGATATGCAAGAGGCAAAGAAATCTATGAAGGAAAAAGGTATTAAAGCTGAAGATGTTAAGAATTTACCTCCTAATGAAGAGATACATGGTCTTAATTTACCACCAGTTGAAGAAATACATGGTATTAATCCATCACCTGTTGAAGAAATACATGGTCTTGATAACTCGACACAGGTAGTAAAGGTAAATTCTCTCTATAGATATGATAAAGCTGAAATCCCATTTACTAAGTTTGCTAGACCATGCTTGGATGAGTTTGATGACTTTATGATCAAACAAGAAAACTTCAATGCTTATTTTGGTAGAGAATTAAAACACAATGCTGATATGCTCGAACACTTGGGTGATTATATGACTAATATTAAAGGTGAACTTAATCTTATTAGTAAACATGCATCTATGGTTACTACTCAAGTAGAACAAGTACTTAAAGCTCAGAATGATTTGCTCAATGAATTGAATAGTAAGAAAAATGATAATGCTGTTAGAGTTATGACTAGAGGTGGTAAAATGACTCAGGAACATTTGTATCCTGAAGGCCATCCCAAGAGAATTGAGCAAGATTCTCAAAGAAATACTATTCATGCACCTAGTCCTTCTAAGAATAAGAAAAAGAAAAATGACAGGACTTTGCATGCTTCTAGTGAACCTGTTATTGACACACCTGAGAATCCTAATGATATCTCTATTTCTGATGCTGAAACACAATCTGGTAATGAACATGAACCTAGTAATAATGTTAATGATGATGTTCATATTGATGCTCAACCTAGTAATGGCAATGAAGTAGAGACTGAACCTGATGTTGATCTTGATAACCCACAATCAAAGAATCAACGTTATGATAAGAGAGACTTTGTTGCTCGGAAGCACGGTACGGAAAGAGAACCATGGGTTCAGAAACCCATGCCTTTTCCTCCTAAACCATCCAAGAAAAAGGATGATGAGGATTTTGAGCGCTTTATTGAAATGATTAGACCTATCTTCTTACGTATGCATTTGACGGATATGCTCAAAATGAATCCTTATGCTAAGTATATGAAAGAAATTGTTACAAATAAAAGAAAGATAACGGAAGCTGAAATTTCCACCATGCTTGCTAATTATACTTTTAAAGGTGGAATACCTAAGAAACTAGGAGATCCCGGAGTACCAACTATACCATGCTCCATTAAAAGAAACTGTGTTAAAACTGCTTTATGTGATCTTGGAGCCGGTGTTAGTGTTATGCCTCTCTCTTTATATCATAGACTTGATATGAATAAGTTGACACCTACTGAAATATCTTTGCAAATGGCTGATAAATCAACTGCTATACCTGTCGGTATTTGTGAGGATGTGCCTGTTGTGGTTGCAAACATTTCTATTTTAACGGACTTTGTTATCCTTGATATTCCCGAGCACGATAGTATGTCTATTATTCTTGGAAGACCCTTTTTGAATACTGCAGGGGCTGTTATTGATTGCACCAAAGGCAATTTCACTTTTCATGTTAATGGTAATGAGCATACGGTACACTTTCCGAGGAAACAACCTCAAGTTCATAGTATAAACTCTATAGGAAAAATTCCATCAATTATTTTTGGAGGTTTTATATTTCCTCTTCCTACTGTCAAGAAGAAATATGACATTCTTATTGTTGGGGATGTGCATATCCCCATTGAGGTAACCTAGTGTTATTCGAAAATTCTCCGGGTCCATGTTATTCGGAATGAGTTTGTTAACAAGACCTGACCAACCTTGTTAGTGGATTCCTTTTGATGAGCATGAGATGGATGAATTTAGAAAACACAACTCTCTGTCCCCTTTTTTACTTTCTGTTATTTATGTTAAATAAAGCAAAAATAGTAATTTCTGTCTGTTTTCTGAATTATCCATGTAATAAAAATAGCCCGAAAATAAAAGTTATCCAAATGCCCTGAAAATTAAATTTTTTTTGGAATATTTGAGAATATCTAGCACTGAGAACACAACAGGGGGAGCAAGCACCTGGCCACGAGGGTGGAGGGCGTGCCCTACCCCCTTGGCGCGCCCCCTGCTTCGTGGGCCCTTGGTGGCTCCCCTCCACTTATTCCAGCTACCACACATTCCTTCTTCCTCCCACAAATACCTCTAATCGGCTCAAACCCGAGTCCAAGCTCATTTTGCTGCCATTTTCGATCTCCTTGCTCAAAGCTCCATTCAAAAAACTGCTTTGGGGGATTGTTCCTTGGTATGTGACTCCTCCAATGGTCCAATTACTTTTTTTCTAGTGCTTTATTCATTGAATATTTTTGCTGCTTAGGTGACCCTGTTCTTGAGCTTGCATGTCAAAAAGTAGTTTTGATGCATGGTGTTGCCTCTAGGCACTTGTAGGAGTAATTTCTATCAATATTGTTGAGTTTGGTTCACTTTTATTTTGAAGTTACTATAATTACAGAAATTTTTGAGAGGAAGAAATATGTTTAGGAAAATGTACCAAGGTTGTCCTTCAAGGAAGCAAGGACCGAGGCTCGCAATGCGAGATGCGGATGAAGAACCACTGAGGGAAGCTCAAGTGCGGGCTTGTGAATGTCCTTTAGAGGACTTTATGGATCCAGCAGGAATCAAGGAAGAATTTAACGCCTATGTGCGTAATGCCGATCTTGAGACCTTCGACGCAGACAAATGCCGCCAGTACCACTATCTCACTGATTCCTTTGTGAGGAGGTTTGAATTTTCATCATCACGCAATTCTCAAACTGTCCTATTTGATCTTTATGAAAATTCTTATACCATGGACTTAGAGGATTTTAACACTGCTTGCAAACTTCCACAATGGGGTAGTCCTAATGAACCTCGCAAATCTGAATTTAGAGATTTTCTGGCTACTATAGCTGTGGAGGAATATAGAGACATAACACAAGCTACCATAGGGAGCATACATTTTTCCTGATATACATTATTTTGCTCTCTTCATAGGTAGATGCATAAATGGTAAGGATGAAGCATGTCACATGTGTGTCCCTGACCTTAGTGTTCTCAGGAGTTCTGTATTAGAAGATAGACATTATAATTTGGGAGCCATTGTTGCACGTAGGTTGCATAATAATAGATTTAGTGGAGATTTCTTCGGTGGAATTTATGCAACACGTGTAGCGAATTTTCTTGGTATACCCATACGTGGGTATGATATTGAGTTTCCTCCTGTTTATTTGGATTATGAGGCCATGGTTCGTCATCAGTTTGTTGATAGGAACGATCAGTTCCTCCAGTATCGACTAATCTTTGACAGACGACGCACGTATCACGTCGCTCTCCCTGCTCCTGCTTTCTTTGACTTTCAGGCAAAGGGAAATATGTTATAACCAGGGAGGAGGCGGACGAGTATAAGAGGAGTACGGAGACGACCCGTCTCCAAGCGGCAGCTCATGAGGCAATAGCTGCTGCATCTCAGTATGACCCCAGCTACAAGTTTGGATATCCGCCAGGCCAGCCGTGGCCATAGACGAACTTCTGCCAAAAGCCTAAGCTTGGGGGAGTACGTATTTCTCACCGACATTACATTCATGTTCACACACTCATTGCTAGTTGTCGGTGCTCATACTTTTTCATTGTATCATCCATGCTAGTTTATTTTCCTTTTTATGCTTTCTTCTTGTGTGTTTAATAAACCTTAAGATAAACCAAAAAAAATAGTTGTAACTTTTAGTTAGTTTACTTTCCATGCATGTATTAGTAATTAAAAAGAAAACTCAAAAATATTTCTCGTTCTTCTTTTGCTTGTTGGAAACTTTCCCGTGTAAATAATTTTATTTCTTTTCTTTCCTTTGGGGGTCGATAGGAGAAGACCATAATGAAAATGTTAAAGTGGCTCTTATATGCATTATTGTTGATCTAACAAAGAGCCCATATTACCTTGTCTTCTATCTTGAATTGAATGCTTGTAGATTCCAGCTTAGTCCAATGCACGTGCACAATTATTATTATCCACACTATTCGGTCGTGCAAGTGAAAGGCAATAATGATGTTTATATGATGAACCTATTGAGATGAGACAAGCTCGTATGAACTCGACCTCTCTTGTTTTTGTAAATATGATTAGTTCATCGTTCCTGGTTCAGCCTATTATGAATAAACATGTTTGCGATGACAATTAGAGATTATACTTGCTTATGTCATGCTTAATTAGCCAGGAGCTTATAATGGTTTGCTGAAAGTGCAACTATCCCTGGGTGGTTTTGGTAATTCCTAACAACATATAACTCATTGAGCTAATGCTACTTAAAGATAAACATTTCAGGAAATCTCAATGATTGGGATGGCATGGATGAGAAAAGTGGATCCCTCAAAAATCTAAGGACAGAGAATTGGCTCAAGCTCAAAGCTTAGGACTCTACATCTTTTTATTTAAGTGATCCAAGATCACATTGAGTCCATAGGAAAAGCCAATACTATTAAGAGGGGATGAGGTGTTGCCTAATGGCTTTCTTGCTCAAAGTGTTTAGTGATATGCTCCAAATCCCTCAACTACTTTCTCACATCCACATATGTCCCAAACCAAAAGTCAAACTCGGCCCCAACGAAACTTCTATCTGGCGCCACCGAGTTCAGTTAACATAGCCACTACCAGAAACCCTAATCCATTCGGTCTCACCGATAGGGATCTCGGTGTCACCGATAGGGATCTCGGTCTCACCGGGATGGGATTGTAATCTCTCTGTTTCCCTTCGTAACGTTTCGGTCAAACCGACATGAGCGATCGGTCCCCCCGAGATTGCAATGCAAACTCTCTCTTTCCCTTTCATAACGTTTCGGTCTAACCGAGATGAGTGAATCGGTCCCACCGAGTTTGCCTGACCAACTTTCTGTTAGTCCATTACCAAAATCGGTCTCACCGAGTTTGTGTAATCGGTCTCGCCGAGATTACGTTATGCCCTAACCCTAACAAAATTGGTCCCACCGAGTTGACATGTCGGTCCCACCGAAAATCCTGACGTTCACATTTTGAACTAAATCGATCTGACCGAGTTTCATGATTTGGTCCCACCGAGTTTGGTGATTTGTGTGTAATGGTTAGATTTTATGTGGAGGCTATTTATACCCCTCCACCTGCTCTTTATCTATGGAGAGAGCCATCAGAACATGCCTACACTTCCAACATATATTTTCTGAGAGAGAACCACCAACACTTGTGTTGACGTCAAGATATCCCACTCCAACCACATAAATCTTGATCTCTAGCCTTCCCAAGTTGCTTTCCACTCAAATCTCCTTTCCACCAAATCCAAATCCTGTGAGAGAGAGTTGAGTGTTGGGGAGACTATCATTTGAAGCACAAGAGCAAGGAGTTCATCATCAACACACCATTTGTTACCTCTTGGAGAGTGGTGTCTCCTAGATTGGTTAGGTGTCACTTGGGAGCCTCCGTCAAGATTGTGGTGTTGAACCAAGGAGTTTGTAAGGGCAAGGAGATCGCCTACTTCGTGAAGATCTACCCGAGTGAGGCAAGTCCTTCGTGGGAGACGTCCATGGTGGGATAGGCAAGGTTGCTTCTTCGAGGACCCTTCGTGGGTGGATCCCTCCATGGACTCGCGCAACCGTTACCCTTCATGGGTTGAAGTCTCCATCAACGTGGATGTACGATAGCACCACCTATCGGAACCACGTTAAAAATCTCTGCGTCTCCATTTGCGTTTGCACACTCCAAACTCCTCCCTTTACCTTCATATGCAATTGTTTTACTTTCCACTGTTATACTCTTAGAATTACTTGTGTAGGTTGATTGC
Organism: Triticum dicoccoides; assembly: GCF_002162155.2. Taxonomy (NCBI): domain Eukaryota; kingdom Viridiplantae; phylum Streptophyta; class Magnoliopsida; order Poales; family Poaceae; genus Triticum; species Triticum dicoccoides. The sequence continues at coordinate 86,857,894 of NC_041384.1, forward strand.
TTGACTTGTGTTAAGTTGCTAAAATCTGCCTAGAACTAAAATTGGGAAAAGGCTAGATTTTTATTTGGTCAAGTAGTCTAATCACCCCCCCTCTAGACATACTTTCGATCCTACAAGTGGTATCAGAGCTTTGGTCTCCATTTGCTTTGCTTTCCATAGCTTTTGGTGGTCATAGCCTTGGTTTCACAACCTAGGAGAGTATGGCCTCTAGCGAGGGAAATTACCACCGTAGAGGTCCTTACTTTGATGGTACAAATTTTGCTAGTTGGAAGCATAAGATGAAAATGTATATTCTTGGACATAACCCCGCCGTTTGGGCTATTGTGTGTATTGGCTTGCAAGGTGAATTCTTCGATGGGAGAGAACCAAACCATGAAGCTACCACAGAAGAGTTGAAGATGCTACAATACAATGCTCAAGCTTGTGATATTCTCTTCAACAGATTATGCCACGAAGAATTCAACAAAATCAGCCATCTTGAGAATGTAAAGGAAATTTAGGATACTTCGATTGATATGCACGAAGGTACCGAATCTGTCAAGAAATCCAAATTGGATGTGCTTCAAAGTTAGCTTGACAAGTTCAAAATGATGGATGGTGAAGGCGTCGCTGAAATGTACTCTAGGCTTGCTCTCATCACAAATGAGATTGCCAGCTTAGGAAGTGAAGAGATGACTGATAGATTCATCATCAAGAAGATCCTAAGAGCCTTAGATGGAAAATATGTTACCGTGTGCACATTGATCCAAATGATGCCCAATTACAAAGATCTCAAGCCAATGGAACTTATTGGAAGAATTGTTGCTCATGAGATGTCACTCAAGGATAAGGAAGAGCTTCATGACAAGTCAAGTGGTGCTTACAAAGCCTCGTGTGATGCTCCCACATCATCAAGTGAGAGGCAAACCTTCAATGAAGAATTGAGTCTAATGGTGAAGAACTTCAACAAGTTCTACAAGAGTAGAAGCAAGGAAAGAAGTTCCAAGTCAAGGTCCTACAATGACAAAAGATCTTCGAGTCGTGAGTGTAATTGCTACAATTATGGAAGACCTGGACACTACTCCAATGAATGTACGCCCCCCTACAAAATAAGAGAAGATTCTCCCAAAAGAAGAAGTAGAAGAGAAGAATAACCATCAAGAGAGAGAAGGAGTAGAGATGATCATTATGAACGAAGACCCTCTCGGAGAAGCAAGGACTCGGAAAGGAAGGACAAGTCATCAAGGAGCTACAGACAAAGAAGACATCAAGCTCATGTTGTTGAATGGGTATACGGTTCTGACTCTGACAATCACTCCGAAAGAAGTTATCACTCCAACTCCGAATATACTCTAGATGAAGGTGCTGCCGGACTAGCACTTGTGACAACCAACTCCTTCGGCATATTTGACTCACCAAATGAAGGAATTGGGAGATGCTTCATGGCTAAAGGTCCAAAGGTAACACACCCCGAGTATGTTGATTTCATTAGTGATGAAGATGACTTGCTAGGAGATGATGATTTACTTGTTGACAACTCTAGTTATGAAAACTATGATGAGCTTGCTATTAATCATGATAATCAAGATAAAATGAATGACAATGATAAGAAGAAGATTGAGCGTCTAACTAAAGAACTAAACACTCTTAAGTTAGCTCATGAAACTACCTTGGAACATCATCGAGAACTTTTAAAGACTCGTGATAAGCTACACTTTGAAAAGCTCACCCTTGATCAAGAACATGATTTTTTAAAGGCAATCAATGATGATCTTCACAAGAAAAGTTCTTCTTACATCGACACGCGTTTACTCTTGTCTACTTACATGCCACAAGTTAAATCTAGCAACAAGAACAAGAAATATTCTTCATCTAGTAGTAACAACAATCATGCTAAATCCAATGTTGTTGCCTCTAGTAGTTATATTGATTCCACTAATGATTCTCTTAGCCAAGTTACTCTTGAGCAAGAAAATAGCTTATTGAAGGGAATTATAGAGAAAGGTGTTTACAAGAGCCTTGCCGGAAGTAAGCAAATTGAGGAAATTGTACGCAAGCAAGGAAGACACCAGAAGAATCAAGGTGTTGGTTTTGAATGAAAGTTCAATGCAAATGGAGTTGAGTGGTAAGAAGATCAACACCCCAAGACGAAGTTTGTTCCTCAACAAGAGAAGTATGATCCTACTTCTTTCAAAGTAACACAATCTCAAGATGATCTTCCACCACAAGACCACAAGCTAAATGGCAAGGACAAGCTTCAAGAGGAGATTGATGCATTTGAAGAAGCACCTAAGGCCTTGGTCAAGTGGGTTCCCAAGACTACATCAAGTTCTACTACAACTCCAAGGATCCCCATCAAGATGGTGTGGATCCCGAAGAAGAAGAACTAGAGAGTTCTTGAGGGTGACTCCGCCAACATACTTCACTCATATCATCTTGGCGAGGACAAGTGCAAACAACTTTCATATCTTGCACTAGTTCTAGGAGTCACCAACCCTCTTGTTGGTAAGACAAGGGACAAGGTAACCTAATGCTTCCGTGGACATCATCTTGTGTACACATCACTCTATGTATATGGATATCCTTGTTTGTTCCTTGTGGGACTAACCCACGTATGTATTGAAAGTGCAACTCGCTACAAAGGATTTCTCCGAATGATCTACATCAACATTGAGCATCCACATCTTCAACACCTACATGAAGTCATCATCGAAAAAACCTAAGGTTTACTCTAGGGGTAGGTTTACTCTAATCAATTGAGTTACAGCAACTCTAATGGTGTGAACACAACAATGCTTTATGTAAAAGTGGTAACCCCACTTGTGCTTAAACGATGAGTATGACCTATGATCAAATGTTCTCATTTGACTCCTAAGTCAATATGTTGATATATAGATGACCTAGTCATCACCAATTGCTTGATAGATGCTAGAGTGTTTGTGCATGCTTGGTCACATATTTCTTTTGCCATCTTATTGTGTGAGCATGTTGGTTGCATACTTTACTCATTCGAGGACATCCATTTGTTTCTTTCATTTTTGGCCTTTTCTCTTTTACCAAATGGATGGACAAGAATGCCTAAGAACTCCCTCTAGCTATCTATGCTTTTCTCGTCTCAAACTATATTCATGCTACATCACAAAGTTTGATCAAGCCAGATTCAAACCACTCTATGTGAGGAGCACTCGGAGTTCCCAATTCGTCATAGACATAAACTTCCAAAACCTCTTTGTGTATTTCGGTCTGACCGATTCATCCTTTTCGGTCCTACCGAGATCACTTAGTTGATCTAGGTTTTCAATCTGGGTGCAACCGATTTGAACCTTTCTGTCACACCGAGTTGCAGTAACTGCCTGCAATTTTGCATCTCAGTGCCATCGAGTTGTTCCACTCGGTCACACCGACAGGGTCAGGTTATATATACCGACGGGTCAAATTTTGGAAATGTTTCTGAAGCCTCTTCTCCCGTGCATAACCTACTCTGCCTATTCGGGTCTCCGGATCATCCTCTTGTCGCCAGCGACCTACCGCCGCTGGTCTCCGCTATCGTTAATGGCAATCTACCCCGCCGTTGCCTCCGTAGCAAGTTCACCACCGAACTAGGGTACGAACTTGATCTTTGTGCTAATCCATAACTCTGATTTTTAGCACATTGCTTTGCCATGATTATTGCCATGAATGAAACCATCCTGTCCAGCGAAAATTTCCCGTAGATTAGTTTTCATTTGAAAATTTAGGGTGAGGTCTCCGGCCGAATTCATCTCGGACCGACCGAGTTGTAGAAATCGGTCTCACCAATTTGGCTTAGGCCATTGCACATGTGTTTTTGGTCTGACCGAAATTTGCAAATTGCTGTGACTGAGTTCAATTCTGTGTGAAACCCTAGCAGTCTCGGTGCCACCAAACTGTGACTCGGTCTGACTGAGTTCACTAGTTTAGGTTCCAAAAACTGCTTCGGTATCAGCGAGTTTACAAATCGGTAGATCCGAAATGCTCTTCATGAAGAACTAAAACTAAGTTTTTGAGTCAATTGTTTTGAAAAACTCTTGTAATTTGTGATGATAATCTTCTCTACCTCATCTATAATCTATTCACAGGGTCTGTTGACAGTTTGCCTGCACGATGTCTGACCAAAGTGATAGACAGAACAAGTCTGAGGAGCAGGTTCAACTGAGTGAGGGCACTAGTCCCTCCAGTTCTTCTGATGAGGGCAGCAAGAGCACACCAAGTAACTTGCCAAAGGCAGCTACCAGGACGAGGAAGAATAGAACTTCTGATTCAGAGGATGAAGATTATGTGGTTGTTGAGGATGAGGCCACTTCAAAGAAAAAGGTGCTGAAAAAGGAGTATGGCTCAGCTGCTACAGTGAAGCCAGGGATGCATAAGAAAGCACCAGCAAAGAGAGTTCCCATGTCTAAGGCCAGAGCATCCACTGCTGAAACCTCCAAGCCATCTGAAGAGGCAGTTGGAGAAGGGAAGAAAAGGAAGGAAAGGGTCAAGAAGACCACTACCAGAGTTCTTGGCAGATCATCAATTATGAGAGAAGGTGGTGAAGAGGAAGAGGATGCTGCACCAGCACCCAAAGCTCAAAAGCTCATGGGAGATGCAATCAGGTCAGGAGCTGCTCCATCTAAGCTCAAAGTTGCTCCCAAGGCTACTGCTCCAGCTCAGAAGTCTAAACCCAAGAGAAGCACTAGAAACATTCATGCTGAGGAAAAGAACAAGGCCCCAGTGCCTGAAGCTGCAGAAGAAGATGAAACTCAAGTGCTAAGGAAGCTGAAACCCAAGATCCCTGGCCACAATGATGAACATCCAGTTGCAGAAAACATGAAAATCAGGAAGGATGCAGGACTGAGACTATGGAGACACTCTGATACATATGCTGTTAGGAGGAGAACTACTGTGCACTACAGGTTTCACACCAAGGAATGGCAAGATTTTTATGAGACAGTGTTGCTTGACAAGAAGCCCATTGTGTGTGACATGAAATGGGTTGACTAGGAATACATCCAAGAGAATGAAGATCACTATCCAGGTGTATATGACAGCTTCAAGGCATGTGGAGTTGATGAATTTGTTGCCCAGAAGCTCACCAAGTGGAACGATGAGCTGATCATGCAGTTTTACTCCACTGCCCACTTCTATCCAGATGGAAGGATAGTTTGGATGTTTGAGGATACCAGGTACCAATCTTCTGTTGATGAATGGGCTCAGTTGATCAATACCCCAAAATAAAGTGAGGATGACTTGGATGTATATGCTGAGAAGACGAAAGACCAGAACACAATGGCCAACATGTACAAAGAGATCCCAGATGCTTCTTTGGATACACATAAGTTTGGATCTGTCTACTACTTTTTGTCTGGTCTGCCTACCATAAATTGGAATCTAAGGCACACACTGCTACCCAAGTCAAGTGATCACAAGATGATCAGAGGACATGCTATAAACTTGCTGCACATATTTGATGTCCCACAGAAGTTCAAGGCCATGAGTTTGATTGTAGAGACAATCAAGAGGACTGCTGCTGACCAGAAGAGAAGTTGTGGGTTTGCCCCACAAATTCAGGAGCTCATCAACTCAAAGATGGGCACATGCACATATCTTTTGGATAAGGAGCACCTGCCCATATACCCTGAATTTGAAGATGACATTGTGGTGATGGATGAAAATGAACCATCTTCAGCTCAAGCAGATGAGAAGAGAGAGAAGGCAAAGGCAGAGAAAGCTGCAAAGATGCCAACTGTTGAAGAGGCATCTACGGTGTTCTTGAAATCCAAACAAGATCAACTTGGATATCTGATCCAATCCACCTTGAGGATTGAGAAGGGCTTGGCCACCCCGACTCAAAACCAGGAGAGTTTGGAGAGGATTGTTGAGCAGAAGTTCTATGATCTGGATGTCAAGGTAACTGAGATCCAAACTGCAGTTGAGCAGCTACAGGAGGAAGCAGAGGAGAAGAAGGGCAAGTCTACCACTGATGCTTTCAAGCGAGTGCCACGAGGTCCAAGGTCTGCTACAGTGCTAGTCACAGATACTAGAGCTTCAATGTCAGCACCAGCAGCCACAGCTCTAGTGCCACCTCCAGCACCCACTCCATCAGCTCCAACTATTTCATCAGAATCCTTCGTCCTTGGAGTTCTCTCTACACCACCTCCCGAAGATCAAGCCTGAGAGTCGTTTAGCACTATGCATTTTTGAACTTTTTGGTAACTTGTTGCCAAAGGGGGAGAAAAATGTATAGATCATAGGCTTCGAGAGAGAGTGTGGTTCTTTTTATCTCTCTTGCTATTTTGGTTGAACTTCTTTATTGAGTGCTTGTGTGAGATACTTTATTATGTCCTTGTGAGATACTTGTTGATCATGTGGTTGATCATATGCTACCCTTAATGTTTGGTTGAATGATGCTATCCTTTATATTCCACATATGATCATTCACTTGCTTTGTGATGAGTGCATGCTTTTAATCTCTATCATTTTGAGCGCTCCACCAAGATGCATGTGACATGGAAGAGTAACCCATGATCCTAATCGATTGTGTATTTGCATTCAAAAGAAAATTTTAAATAATGCACAAATTTAGGGGGAGCTCTTGCTTATCACATACTTCTCAAAGCGACGATGTTTTTCAATCTTATTTATCATTTCTCGAAGCTTTGATCTATATGTTGTCATCAATTACCAAAAAGGGGGAGATTGAAAGTGCAACTATCCCTGGGTGGTTTTGGTAATTCCTAACAACATATAACTCATTGAGCTAATGCTACTTAAAGATAAACATTCCAGGAAAGCTCAATGATTGACATGGCATGGATGAGAAAAGTGGATCCCTCAAAACTCTAAGGACAAAGAATTGGATCAAGCTCAAAGCTCAGGACTCTACATCTTTTCATTTTAAGTGATCCAAGATCACATTGAGTCCATAGGAAAAGCCAATACTATTAAGAGGGGACGAGGTGTTGCCTAATGGCTTGCTTGCTCAAAGTGCTTAGTGATATTCTCCAAAGCCCTCAACTACTTTCTCACATCCACATATGTCCCAAACCACAGGTCAAACTTGGCCCCACCGAAACTACTATCCAGCGCCACGGAGTTCAGTTAACATAGCCACTGCCAGAAACCCTAATCCATTCGGTCTCACCGATAGGCATCTTGGTCTCACCGAGATGGGATTGTAATCTCTCTGTTTCCCTTCGTAACATTTTGGTCAAACCGAGATGAGCGATCGGCCCCATCGAGATTGCAATGCAAACTCTCTGTTTCCCTTTTGTAACGTTTCGGTCCAACCGAGATGAGCGAATCGGTCCCACCGAGTTTGCCTGACCAACACTCTATTAGTCCATTACCAAAATCGGTCTCACGGAGTTTGTGTAATCGGTCCCACTGATATTACGTTATGCCCTAACCCTAACAAAACTGGTCCCACCGAGTTGACATGTCGGTCCCACCGAAAATCCTAACGTTCACATTTTGAACTAAATCGGTCAGACCAAGTTTCATGATTCACTCCCACCGAGTTTGGTGATTTGTGTGTAACGGTTAGATTTTGTGTGGAGGCTATTTATACCCCTCCACCCACTCTTCGTCTATGGAGAGAGCCATCAGAAGATGCCTACACTTCCAACATATATTTTCTGAGAGAGAACCACCTACACTTGTGTTGAGTTCAAGATATCCCACTCCGACCACATAAATCTTGATCTCTCGCCTTCCTAAGTTGCTTTCCACTCAAATCTCCTTTCCACCAAATCCAAATCTTGTGAGAGAGAGTTGAGTGCTTGGGAGACTATCATTTGAAGCACAAGATCAAGGAGTTCATCATCGACACACCATTTGTTACCTCTTGGAGAGTGGTGTCTCCTAGATTGCTTAGGTGTCACTTGGGAGCCTCCGTCAAGATTGTGGAGTTGAACCACGGAGTTTGTAAGGGCAAGGAGATCGCCTACTTCGTCAAGATCTACCCGAGTGAGGCAAGTCCTTCGTGGGCGACGACCATGGTGGGGCAGACAAGGTTGCTTCTTCATGGAACCTTCGTGGGTGGAGCCCTCGGTGGACTCGCGCAACCGTTACCCTTCATGGGTTGAAGTCTCCATCAATGTGGATGTACGATAGCACCACCTATCGGAACCACGCCAAAAATCTCCATGTCTCCAATTGCGTTTGCACACTCCAAACTCCTCCATTTACCTTCATATGCAATTGTTTTACTTTCCACTGCTATACTCTTAGAATTGCATGTGTAGGTTGATTGCTTGACCAGTGTTAAGTTGCTAAAATCTTCCTAGAACTAAAATTGGGAAAATGATAGATTTTTATTTGGTCAAGTAGTCTAATCACCACCCCTCTAGACATACTTTCGATCCTACATTTACCTTGCATGCCAACATGCTATTAAGATGGTTGTGATGTGGTATGATAGGGTGGTATCCTCTTTTGAATGATTCAAGTGGCTTGACTTGGCACATGTTCACGCATGTAGTTGAAACAAAATCAACATAGCCTCTGCGTTATTTATGTTCATGGTGCATTATATCCTACTCATGCTTGCATTCGATGTTGATTAATTTTAATGCATGTTCATGACTGTTGTCGCTCTCTAGCTGGTCGCTTCCCAGTCTTTTGCTAGTCTTCACCTGTACTAAGCGGGAATAATGCTTGTAAATCCAATTCCATAAACCCCAAAGTTATTCCACATGAGTCCACCATACCTAGCTATATATGGGTATCTACCTGTCGTTCCAAGTAAATTTGTATGTGCCAAACTCTAAACCTTCAAATAAATATCATGTTTTGTATGCTCGAATAGCTCATGTATCAACTAGGGCTGTCCGTATCTTCCATGTTAGGTGGGTTATTCTCAAGAAGAGTGGACTCCGCTCCTCACTCACGAGAAAATGGCTGGTCACCGGGATGCCCAGTCCCATGCTTTATGCAAATCAAATCAAAATAACTGCAAACAAAACTCCCCCGGGACTCTTGTTAGTTGGAGGCACTCGTTGTTTCGGAGGGACTCCCCTGGGATTGATGCTTGTTGGTGGAGGGGGAGTATAAACTTTACCATTCTGCTTGGGAACCGCCTATAATGTGTGTAGCATGGGAGATATCGCCATCTCTCGGTTGTTATGTTGACAATGACAGTATACCGATCAAAATATTATTCATATCTATTTCAAAACCGAGCTCTGGCACCTCTACAAATCCCTACTCCCCTCTGTGAAGGGCCTATCTATTTACTTTTATGTTGAGTCATCTTCCTCTTATTAAAAAGCACCAGTTGGAGAGCACCACTGTCATTTGCATCCATTACTATTAGTTGACATTGAGTATGACTTGACTGGATCTCTTTTACCATGAATTACAATGTCTAGTTAGTCCTTGATCTTTAAAGGTTCTCTGCATTTATGTTTTGCGGTCGAAAGGGCTAGCGAGATACCATCTTGTTATATCATATCATGATTGTTTTGAGAAAGTGTTGTCATCCGAGATTTATTATTATTGCTCGCTAGTTGATTATGCCATTGATATGAGTAAACATGAGACCTAAATGTTATTGTGAATATGGTTAGTTCATAATCTTTGCTAAAAACTTGAATGCTAGCTTTACATATTTACAACAACACAAGCAAACAGAGTTTGTAAAAGTTTTTCTTTATCAGTTTTAGTTTATCAACTGAATTGCTTGAGGACAAGCAAAGGTTTAAGCTTGGGGGAGTTGATATTTCTTCGTCATATCTACTTTTCCAAACACTTTTTCCCTTGTTTTGGACTCAAACTTGCATGATTTGAATGGAACTAACCCGGACTGACGCTGTTTTCAGCAGAATTGCCATGGTGTTATTTTTGTGTAGAAATAAAAGTTCTCGGAATGACCTGAAAATCAACGGCGCATTATTCTGGAACATATAATGAATATTGGAAGGAAGATCCACGTCAGGGGGTGTCCCACCTGTCCACGAGGGTGGGGGGCGCGCCCCCCTACCTCGTGGGCCCCCTAACGCTCCACCAACCTCAACCTAGACTCCATATATTCACTTTCGGGGAGAAAAAACCGGGAGAGAAGGATTCATCATGTTTTACGATACGGAGCCGCAGCCAAGCCCTAAACTCTCTCGGGAGGGCTGATCTGGAGTCCGTTCGGGGCTCCGGAGAGGGGAATCCATCGCCATCGTCATCATCAACCTTCCTCCATCAGCAATTTCATGATGCTCACCGCCGTGCGTGCGTAATTCCATCGTAGGCTTGTTGGACGGTGATGGGTTGGATGAGATTTATCATGTAATTGAGTTAGTTTTGTTAGGGTTTGATCCCTAGTATCCACTATGTTCTGAGTTTGATGTTGCTATGACTTTTTTATGCTTAATGCTTGTCACTAGGGCCCGAGTGCCATGATTTCAGATCTGAACCTATTATGTTTTCATCAATATATGAGAGTTCTTGATCCTATCTTGCAAGTCTATAGTCACCTATTACGTGTTATGATCCGTTAACCCCGAAGTGACAATAATCGGGATACTTACCGGTGATGACCGTAGTTTGAGGAGTTCATATATTCACTATGTGTTACTGCTTTGGTCTGGTACTCTATTAAAAGGAGGCCTTAATATCCCTTAGTTTCCAATAGGACCCCGCTGCCACGGGAGGGTAGGACAAAAGATGCCATGCAAGTTCTTTTCCATAAGCACGTATGACTATATTAGGAATACATGCCTACATTACACTGATGAATTGGAGCTAGTTCTATGTCACCCTATGTTATGACTGTTACATGATGAACCGCATCTGGCAAAATTCTCCATCACCGATCCAATGCCTATGAGCTTTCCATATATTGTTCTTCGCTTATTTACTTTTCCGTTGCTACTGTTATCATCACTATAAAACACCAAAAATAATACTTTTGCTACCGTTACCTTTTACTATTGCTACCACTACTATCATATTACTTTGGTACTAAACACTTTGCTGCAGATATTATGTTTCCAGCTGTGGTTGAATTGACAACTCAGCTGCTAATACTTGAGAATATTCTTTGGCTCCCCTTGTGTCGAATCAACAAATTTGGGTTTAATACTCTATCCTCGAAAACTATTGCGATCCCCTATACTTGTGGGTTATCAACACCCCTCCACGGGCTACTGTTCATCCAGCCTTCCACCATCTACTGTTCATCCATCCCTCCACGGGGAGGTCCTGTACATCCAGCCCTCCACGGGGTCCTGTTCATCCAGCCCCAACCGGCTCGATTGATCGGGGTCCTGTTCATCTAAAGGCAACACCACGGGGTCCTGTTCATCCACCCCCACCGGGAACTGTTCAACCACCCCCCAGCAACGCTCACTGTTCATCCAGAGGCAACATCGATCGGCTTCAGTTAGTAGCAGTAGCGAAGGAATCGCTTGATCGGGTTCAGTTACACTAATAGGAAAAGGCCTACTAATGGCGCATCGGTTTTGCCTACTAATGGCGCATCACCGGTGAGCCATTAGTAGCACGCCACTAGTAATTTCTACTAATGGCGCACCACTGGTGCGCCATTAGTATCTGGTATACTAATGGCGCACCATCCAGTGCGCCATTAGTATATAACACCATGCGCCATTAGTGTGCCTCCCAGGGGCCATATTTAACCATGTGCTTTGGCACACTAATGGCGCACTGCGGATAGATGCGCCATTAGTATACTTGGCATACTAATGGCGCACTCTGTCTTAATGCACCGTTAGTATCCTTTGGCATACTAATGGCGCACTCTGTATTGATGCGCCATTAGTATCCTTTGGCATACTAATGGCGCACCTTATGCTGATGTGCCATTAGTATGAATATTTGGTTTTTTTTACTTTTCTGATTTTTGCACAGGTTACAAAATATATTATTTGACAGAATATAGACAGTAGCACACAACAACAGCAGATTCATCGAATACAATAGAAGATTAGTCTCCGAATACAATTCATCATATTAGTCCCCGAATTCAAAAGACCGAACAAAGATAAAACATTACAAGTCTCGAGACCGCGAGTATCGAGTTTGTCTTCACATTACAAGTCGATATCAATCATGTAAACTACCATCACATAGAAGAGAGCTGCGGTCATCACGATGAGCATCATCGCGATCAAATTGATCTTCATCCGGTTCCTCCAACGCTCCCTCCTCTCTCCCGCTAGATAGCGGGCGTATCTAGATTTGGCCTCCACCGTAGTGGTGTACCCTTTGTAACTATTACCGCTGAAACGGTGAACCTGTCTCCGACACTCCTCCCAGTCGTCGTAGACTCCGGGAACCTTACCCTTGTACATGACATACGACAGAATCTCTAGGCACAAGCCAAACAACAGACAATACATACATAAGCAATATATAAGTATGCAACAAAAGGATCGGAAGAGAAAAGCAAGACATTAATAGGACGATTCATGGTCCTACTAATAAATAGCATCGATTAGATCTAAGTTGAACGACTGTCCAAACCAAAGAGACATACAATTCATTAAAGTTTAATTACAACATGAGCCAATCAATGTTTCAGAACTACACATCACTACTTTCGACTCGACTCATGGACAGGAGCGTGGATGAGGCCGCCGTCTGTCGTGATTTTCATGAAATCGCAGGCGTTGTCAGCCTGCATTTGTAGCATTCCGTCTATCTCAATGTTGGACGGTTGATATCTGAGGAAGAACTGCCCCGATGTATGAAGGACATCTTGATGGATGATGTTCGCAAACTCCGATTGGATGCGAAAGAATTCTTGTCTGATGTCCGCGTCCTGGATTGCCGACAAGCTCGCGGCCCAATCTTTGAGATTATTTGGTAGAAGAAGGTGATGATGGTCCCTTACGATCGCCCGCATGTGATGGAGGGCGTAGTAGGCATCCTTCCGACCGCCAGGCGGCTGCTTGACGCAGCAGAATGTCGTATTGTGGGCGAACATGTGCTTGCCGTACTTACGAACTACCCTGATGAAGGTGCCTCCAGATTTGGCGTAGCCAGGGAGAACATCATCAAGAACTTTCTTGATATTTGTGTAGTCTATCTTGGATTTACGGTTAGGGTCGAAATACGTGGCCATGGAATATTTCAGGCTTAAGAGGATGAGTGTGCAATGTGTGTCACTGCACAGAACACGGAATGTTAGAAAAAAAAGAACGATCAAAATCTAAGAAATCATATGTTACGGGGCGGTTAAGGGATGACTTACTCGGGAAAGTAAGGCACAAGGAAGTTATCCTTATCTGGTTTTGCTAGAATGACGTCTTCAAGGTGTGAACTCGCGACTTGGCGGTCCCCCGCGCTGCTCGAGAGCTTGGCACGCATGTAGAAGGGGTCGACGATCATGATGTCCGGGGTCTTGTCTCTAATGATCCGCATCTCCATACTCAGCGAAAATAGCCGAACGAAGGTGTAGTGCAGCAGATGAAGGTTGAACATAGCAAAGATGTCATCAAACCGCAGGACGATCGTACCCCCGATGGCGCCATCCACAAAGCCCTTGCCCTTTGGCACCTTGGCGACGCAAACCGGGTATGCCACATCATTCTCTCCGAGACGCCGCTTCTCCAAAGAAAGAACACTGTCGTGCAGACTCCGCATAGCACCGGTTGTAGCACTGAGCATATTTGTCGGTAGCATCGCCCTACCCGCCACATGCACCCTCCTCGAGATATCCTTAGGTGAAGGTGGCCCGTCCTGAGCACGGATCATACTCGGTGCCGGCTGGCTCGCACCGGCGGCCTTTTTAGTCGGCCGTTTCCGGCCCTTTTTCTTGATCTACTGTAATGGGACCGAGTTCTGCTCATAGACTGCCTTCTTGAGCGTGTTGGGGCTGATAATATTTGGCACCTCCGCTATCTGAGGCTCGGTGAAGGCGGCAGCTGGAGGCGTCTCCTGAGAACTGAACGCCAGACGATGCCTGTTGCAATTGGGTTTCTCCGTCGTACTAGCTAGATCGCGGTCGTCTTGTTTGGATTCTTGAGAAGGAGGCCCGCAGAACTCGTCACCGTACCCATGTTCGGCAAAGTACTTATCGACGTTGGTAAATGTACCATCGTCGTTGTCGTCGTCATCCGGATCCTGTGCCATATGCATGTCCGGATCCTGTGCCATAGGGATGTCCGGCATGTCCAGTTGCATTGCGGCTTTCTTGCCATGGCTTGGCGCCGGCACGACTGGCGGTCTTGTCTATGGGGTGGTGTCCCCCGCCCCCAAACGAATCTGGCTCTTCGGCCAAAGCAGGGGCCAGCTTACGCAGGCGCTGAGGGTCATCTCATCTTCTTCATCGGCCCCAGCGGGTCGAATCGGAGGTAACATCTCATCGTAGCCTGGCAGCACCCGAACCACTTCAACCCTATACATTGTGGGTGGCATCGGATTACCGTGGAACACGGGGTTGCCCGGTTGAATGATTCTGCCCTTGGCGACATCGACCAACTCGCCGCCCACGAAGTGCAGGAGAGTGCAAGGAACGTTGGCGGCGCCTTGCGAAAACATGTAGGGCGTCAGGGATGCCCAGTCAAAGGCAAGGAGATCAAGTCCTCGGCCAAGAGGCTTAGTTACCGTGATGCCGTCGAGCTCGGCTAATGTCGAGGCACCGCCAACGGCGGGCATGCAACTGACGGAGGGGCCGCTTGCTGGCGAGGTGTCGGCCGGCGTACACCCGGGTGCATTAAGCTCCAATGCCGGCGTCGGAGACACCAATACCGCCGCCGCCGGAGACACCAATGGCGCCGCCGCCGGAGACACCAATACCGTCACCGCCGGAGACACCAATGGCGCCGCCTGCGTGTTGTGTGAGTTGCTGGCCGTGAAGCTGGGAATCAGGGGCGGCCCCTGTTGGCCACCCGCAATCCACGTCGTTATCCCATGAATCAAGGTAGGCATAATGCCGGTAAGCGTCGATCCCAGTTGTTGTTGCACTTGCTCTTGGACCATCTCTGGAATCTGCGCCACTTGCGCCTTGAGTGCTTCAACCTCGCGCGACTGGCTTTCCCGAGCTGGTCTTTTTCTCCTTTTTCCCACCAGCACCATAGTATAACGACCATTTTGTGGACAAGCCTTTGCCGGCCACACGACCAGCTGACGTCGTCTTATTGAGCTTATCCCTGTTTTTCATTACGTTCAATGCCCTATTCAAAGGGGTGTAGAAAGGGGAGCTCTGAGACGACCCCGCGCTACTGCTTTCTTTGTCCTGCGGAAGGAACAGGAACCATTTAGAAATATTGGGGATTAAATAGAATGCAACCATGTGGAGCTAATTATGCGGGGGTGTATTCCTAACCAGAACAAGCTCAAGCTCCTTGGTCTTCGGATCCGTGGTAAGCTCCTTTTTTACTGGGTCCTCCTTGTACCGGGCCCTGAGAAAGTTCCTGGTCTGCATGTCACTGTATTTCTCGAAGCGGGGCGGTAGGCCTTGCTCGGCACGCTCCGCGTCCTCCTTGTCCCATACAGGCTCCGCCACTCTGTAACCGCCGGGACCGAGTTGGTGGACCCCTATGTTCAACTGCCTCATTTCTTTCCCCCACTTACTTGATTCGGAGGTTGCGGGGCTCTCGCACTTGATCTTGAACTCCTTGTAGTCATCTTCGCTCATCAAAGGATATTTCGCCTTGATCTTCGCATAACTATCACCTTTGTCAATCATTGCCTTCACCGTGCTTTTCCAAGTAGACAGGGTCGTGCTCATTGTCGTGAGGGCGGCACCGTTCACTTTATTACCCGAGAGTCGTGTGTTTGCGAACTCAGCGGGGAACCTGTATCATTCGTGCAGCTTCGTGAAGAGGAGGCTGCGCAAATTCCCTCGGTCCTTATGCCTTAGGTTATTGGTGTTGATCGAGGCGGTGCTCCGGAGAATGCACCCGAGCTGAATCGAGTACCCCTTGACTACGTGTTTGGGCGCCGTCGGATGCCCGTCGGAGTTCACTTCAGTAAATTCCTCCCTTACGGTGCCGAGCACGTTCGGGCGCCGGTCCTTCCGTTGCCTCTTCGGTTGGCTGCCATCTGTGCGTGCGCCGCCATCATCAGTGGTGGCATCCGTGGCGCCATCATCAGTGGTGTCATCCCCGACGCCACTAGGGGTTGTGTAGTCAGGATCGGTGTCTTCCGTGACGTCCTCATAGCGGTGAGGTTCTTCCTCCAACTCCTGGGACAGCTCCCAGAATTGCTTGCCGCCCAAACCGCCGGCCTCATCGTTGTGGGCCATGTTTCGCTCTAAATAGGAAAAAAGTTTGGTCAAAAAGTTTGTTATTGTCAAGGAACAAGATCATGGTCTCATCTGGTTTGTCGACATCGAGGCATCCTAAAAGCTAAGCTTTTATCATTTAGGGTTTGTCGACGCCGAGGCACCCTAAAAGCCTAAGCGTACATCATTTAGGTTCTCATCGACACCGAGGCACCCTAAAAGCCAAGGTTTCATCATTTAGGGTTTATCGACGCCGAGGCACCCTAAATGCTAAGTTTTCATCATTTAGGGTTTATCGATGCCGAGGCACCCTAGGTTAGGCCTAATCACTTGGCACTAATCAGTTGGCTCTATTGCCACCTATGTTGGGTTTATCATCTAGGGTTTATCGATGCTGAGGAGAATTTCTAAGTTGGGCCTAATCAATTGGCTCTATTGCCACCTATGGTTTAATGCAGCAAGAATAAAGGGGCAGTTGATCCTACTTAATTAAGTACTAAGATACCCCGGCCAATGCATTAGTAGCAAGTACCTCATATGTCCGATTTTTAGCAAAGTCATGCTAAAATTCACGGAAAATTTCAGCATGAACTTTGCTGAAAATAGGACATATGGAGTACCCGAATTTGCCGGAACGGAAGTTAATCGACATTCCGGCAAACTCAAGGGCCTCTCGGGGTACCCGCAAAATCATCACGACACGAAGGGCCTCTCAAGGGCCTCAAGCAGCAGCGGCGTCTCCCAGGACCCCATTTTTTTGCTAAATTTCTTTGAGCAACAATTAGAGCAGAAAATTCAGCATATTTCTATATAATTTTTTTGCACACATAAGATAGAAATGTAGTGCTGAAAGTTTAATGCTTACAAAAGACTTGCTGAAATAGTGAAAAATATGGAGTCACCAAGCTGGCTAAGAAACTCCCAAAGTCCACTAGCAAATCCAAGATCTAATCCTATTACACACATCATAACAATTTAAGATAATTAGGATAAGGATAGTAGGAAATGAAAAAGAAAGAGCTCAAAAAACAATCACAACAGAAAAATAATAAAAACCTAGTCCTAGAAGAAAATAAATCCTAAAAGAAAAGAAATCCTAAAATCTGGAGCAAGTCCTAGCAGTAGTAGTCCAACTAGATGGCCACCACTACTACTCCTATCTCTGTTTAGCATCATCCACACGATAGTCCATTGGAATTTTGTTTGACACAGCTGAACAGCAAAGAAGGTGTCGTAGAAGCAGCTGCTACTGCTAGCTCCACCACATACATACTAGCCACTCTAAAACTTGTTTAAATCATTCACCCAACTCTAATCAATTCACCCAACTCTAATCAATTCAACTACGAGTTGCTGATTCGACAACCTACAAACTGATGACAAATTTATCTGCCATGACAACATCCAGGAACAGTTCTATTATAACACAATATTTCAGGGAAACACACAAAAGAAAACAATTCATGTAATACATTGTTAACAGGGCATGGATTTTACAACTACAGCAAGAACAACAACCCTGGGAGAAACACATGCTCAAAAATCAAAAGCTTCTGCAATAAATAAATAAATAAAGACAATTCCCAAAACTTGCTAGTAAAATAGTACTATGTGTACTAGAGGAGTCTTGTCAGGCACACAGATGCATATTCAGAAACCAAAACAATGATAAGTATAGGCAAGTGTAACTGGTCACTGAAGTAGCTCATGTCATTGCTTCTATCTGTCATGGACTAGTTTTCTTTAACCGATACAATTCAGTTGAGTTTTAAGGTTGACTAATTGCGCCCTTGTAAGTGCCTAGCAAACAGACTACAGGAATGGCATAAAGAAAGGAACATGCCAATGCACTCCAGGTTTTGCAGCAAGTTGTACTTAAAATATTCACCTTAGACAATTCATGACTGTGTATTGCGTTAGATAATGCAAACAAGAACAGAAGGCAACTTTGCTTATATAGAAATGTTGGCAAATGCAAACTCCCAAGTCTAACCAGGAAGCATCAGACCCCGATGCATAACACTGCTCACTCGCTTACACACACTACCGCCCCAAAATTCATAACATAACCTAGTACTTGGCGCGTCGGCTCAATCAGGCATGGGGCGAAGCAAGGGGAAGAGGAGAGGGGAGGGGCACCTGCGCAGGGGCCGGGTAGTGACGGACAGCGGCTAGGTTGCACGGGCGACGGACGGTGGAGGCAAAGCCGCTCGGTGAAACAGAATGCGGTGGCGACCACGAGATAGGGTCGGTCGGAGGAAGAAGACGTGCTCCGGCGGGGGTGGGGGCGCGGGGGCGGCAGGGGTGTGGAGTCCAGCGAGGGTCGGGGCGGCGGGGGTGGAGTCCTGTGAGGGTCGGGGCGGCGGCGTCGTGGGTCGGGGCAGCGCGCAGGTGGATCTGGTGGCGAGGGAGAGAGGGTCGAAGGGGATCTGGCGAGGGAGAGGGAGATAGCTAGGGGGAAGCTTACTAATGGCGCATCACACCTCGGTGCGCCATTAGAAATCTTTTTTTAGATAGCAATGGCGCACCCCGCAGCGGTGCGCCATTAGAAATCTTTTTTTAGATAGCAATGGAGCACCCCGCAGCGGTGCGCCATTAGAAATCTTTTTTTAGATTGCAATGGCGCACCCTGAAGCGGTGCGCCATTAGAATTTTTTTATTACAGTTCGAGCACAGGTTATATTGCACCTAACCCAATGAAGCGGTGCGCCATTAGAATTTTTTTATTACAGTTCGAGCACAGGTTATATTGCACCTAACCCAATCCACATCAGAACCTGCCCACTAGCCCTACTGGTCAGCACGCAGCACACACACCAGGAGGTCCTGGGTTCGATTCCCAGGCCCCGCAATATTTTTTTTGCATTTTAAATGCTGTTTGATATTTATTTGTGTTTAAATATGTTCAAACTTGTTTAAATCATAACAGTAATATTTTTTTTATAAAAACAGTAATAATTTTTTTAAAAATATATTCAAATTTGTTACTTGATAATATCATCGGCGGCGGCGGTGGAGCGGGGGAGGGTACGGGGGGCCGGGTGCTCGTCGGCAGCGGTGGAGGGGGATCCAGATCGAGTGTCCTCATGAATTCAAAAAGTGCCCGTGAAATTTAAAAATATTCATGATATAAAAAAGTGCCCATGAAATACAATCAAGAAATGAAGACTACGATTTAAATACAATCGATCTTAGCTAGCTATCTGTTCACAATCTTCTTGCCCTTCTTTTTCGCAAATGGAGTTCTTCTGTGGAACGGACGTCCTTTAGGTAGGGTGGTCCTGCTTCTTCTTGTGGTGTGTGCTGCTACTTCATCGTCGTCGTCATGTTCGATCTTCGGGTCGCCGTACTTGTCGAACTCTTGCTGATTGGCTACTCCATCCATTCCGATGATCTTCCTTTTGCCTCTCCTCACAACAACACGACTGGGATTTTGCCTCTTGCTCATGGTGAAATACCGGTCTTCTTTTAGGACGCTCTTGGCCCATCTGACACGGAACATCGGGACCTTCTCTCCAGCGTAGCTCAGCTCCCAGATCTCCTCGATCCTTCCGTAGTATCTGTCCTTGTCGTTACCGGTGTAGGATTCCATCGTTACCCCGGAGTGCTGATAACCATCGCTCTTCATGTCCTTGTCCTCGGTGTAGAATGTGTAGCCGTTGATATCGTACGCCTCACATAGGTCATCAGGTTGTGCTCGATGCCCTGTGACAAGGAGAATATGAGTTGTTCTTCCGCGGAAGAATCCTCATGTAAAGGGTACGACAGAAGCTTCTGCTTCAACCAACGCGTGAAACATGAGTTGTGCTCTTTGATTATATCTCCGTCCATCCTCTGTTGGCCTCGGTCATTGTACGTCTTCTCAATAAAGGTTTTGTGCTCTACCACCCAAGGATCGACCACGTCTATGTGTTGTAGCACGACTAGGTTTGCTCTTTCAAAGTCAGCGAGTCGACCCTCGAAGTCGACATGCATTTCACGGTGACCCCATCCAGCGAGCTTGCCGAGGTGCCTGTTGACAGGAAGACCAACGGGGTTCTCGATGCCTAGATAATTCGTGCAGTAGGAGATGCACTCTTCGGTCAGAAAGCCCCTAGCTATACTTCCCTCTGGACGTGACATGTTGCGAACGTATCCTTTGATGACACCATTCATCCTTTCGAACGGCATCATGCTGTGCAGGAACGTCGGCCCGAGTTGGATGATATCCTCCATGATATGGACCAGCAGATGCACCATAACGTCGAAGAATACGGGCGGGATGTCATCTCAAGCTCGCATAGTAACACCACGATCTCTTCCTGTAGCCTTCTGAGTTGCCTCACGCCAATCGACTTCCGAGAGATGACGTCGAAAAAGTTGCATAGGCCAAATAGCGTTTCACGGACGTGCGCGTCCATGATCCCACGGATTGCAACTGGAAGTATCAGCGTCATCAGCACGTGACAGTCGTGAGACTTCATCCCGCTGAACTTCTGCTTCGCTGGGTCTAGGTATATGCTTATCTTCCCCGCGTAACCGTAAGGAAGTTTTACTCCTACGAGGAAGGTGAAAAACTGCTCGATCTCCTCCTGATTTAGAGTGAAGCACGCGGGAGGGTAGTCACTTCCGGTCTTCTTGGCGTTTTTGCCTTTGCGACGAGTTTCTGTGTCCTGCTTCGCCTCATCATCATCATCATTAGCGTGAAGCTCCTGCCTGATGCCCATTGATTTCAAGTCTGCCCTTGCTTTCGGCCCATCTTTGGTCCTCTCTGGCATGTTGAGCAGGGTACCAAGCAGACTCTCGCACACGTTCTTCGTTATATGCATGGCATCAAGGCTGTGAGGCACACGGTGGATCTTCCAGTACGGCAAGTCCCAGAAAACAGACCTCGTTTTCCATACCTTCAGCAGCGGCTCTAGCGCCTTTTGCTTCTTTACCGGCTCTGGCGCCTTTTGCTTATTTCCCGGCAGTGGGCAATTGAGGGAGTCCTGGATTAGGGGGTGTTCGGGTAGCCGGACTATACCTTCAGCTGGACTCCGGGACTATGAAGATACAAGATTGAAGACTTCGTCCCGTGTCCGGATGGGACTTTCCTTGGCGTGGAAGGCAAGCTTGACGATGCGGATATTCAAGATCTCCTACCATTGTAACCGACTCTATGTAACCCTAACCCTATCCGATGTCTATATAAACCGGAGGGTTGTAGTCCGTAGGCAATCAACTCCATACACAACAATCATACCATAGGCTTGCTTCTAGGGTTTAGCCTCCTTGATCTCGTGGTAGATCTACTCTTGTACTACCCATATCATCAATATTAATCAAGCAGGAGTAGGGTATTACCTCCATCGAGAGGGCCCAAACCTGGGTAAAAAAGATCATGTCCCTTGTCTCCTGTTACCATCCGGCCTAGACGCACAGTTCGAGACCCCCTACCCGAGATCCGCTGGTTTTGACACCGACATTGGTGCTTTCATTGAGAGTTCCTCTGTGCCGTCACAATCAGGAAGGATGCCTCCTCCCGTCTTTAAAGATGGCGCCGTTGCTAAGGGAGCCTTGGCTGTCGGCCAAACCCTCCGGCTAGGTGGTTTCCTCATGACCACCTGTTCGGCTGTTGCACCGACGGTGACCCCTCGGGTCATCAAAAGCAACCTACACGTCAGCTCGGAGCTCGTCGAGCAGCTAGATCCAATGGAGCTCTCTTCTGTAAACGAGCTCTTGGATTGCATCACCGCCCTGGGGGTCACTACGGATTACGACCAGGTTGGGCTTAAACCTGATCTAAGAGAAATTAACTCTCCCCAAGTCACCCACCACGTTGCCGTGGTAGAGGCGCAGTGCGGCGACCCTTCATCTATTTTAAGGACTAGCTACGTCTGAATTCCCGACTCCTCCAAGCCGGATACCCGCGGAGAGGAGGATGTAACTCAAGACCTGAGCTTAGGATCAGGCAACGGGCTAGATTCGTTGGACAACATCCAAGAATCCGAACTTCAGAGTTCGGAAACTCTTCTGCCTCCGAATCTTGGATTGGGTGAGGTTTCAGATTCAACGACACCCGCCCACCCGAACATAAGCGATCTCTCCCAAATCAGGCAGAGGCCCGAGGAAACAGTACATCATTACTGGGCCAGATTCCTCCTGATTATGAACAGGATAAAGGATTGTCGCGAGGAAGACGCAATCTCAATTTTCTGCAGTAATTGCATGGACGAGGGAATCCTTAACACCGTAAGTCGTCGTGATATTACACGCTTCGCTGACTTGGCGTCCATAGTACAAAAATACTGTGCGATGGAAAGCGCCTGGAAAACCGAAATAAAATTTTGGGATAATCTAGCCTTGACTAGTAATCCCGTCCGAACTAAGAGGGTGCATCATCATAGGACACCCGGGTTAAACACCAAAAAGCCAAAACCCTCTATAGGGCATGGAACCATACTGGAAAGGTGGCTTGATGGACCCTATAGAATTCACAGTACAGAGGACGCCACACCAACTCACAACCTTAGAGCATGTTGGATACTCCGGCAGGTGGCCAAAATTGGCGAGGACCTCTTAATTCTCGAGGCCGCAGAAAGCCAGCCCGAGGACACCAGTACCGTTCTCACAGTCTTCGAGACTTTCGCATCAAACAATGTGCGAAAAAGAACACTCCGCAGCCTCGCCGAAGTCTATCAAGTTGCAACAATAAATCCATGGAGCGACACTGCCATTACCTTCAACGCAAGTGATGAACCTAGATTCCGAACAGCCCGAGCACCAGCCGCATTGGTCCTCAGTCCCATAGTGGACGGCTTTCGCCTCACCAAGGTGCTCATGGATGGAGGCAGCGGACTGAACCTCATTTATGAGGAAACCCTTCAAAAAATGGAAATAGACTGGAACCACGTCGAGCAAAGCAGCACAACCTTTAGAGGAATAATCCCCAGTCGGGAAGCGCGCTGCACAGGAAAAATCACACTAGATGTGGTGTTCGGCACGCCGGATAATTACAGGTCCGAAGAAGTCACGTTTCAGGTGGCCCCATTTAAGAGCGGACATCACGCTTTACTAGGGCGGGAAGCATTCACAATCTTCCAAGCAATACCCCATTACGGGTACATGAAGCTTAAGATGCCCGGGCCGAATGGAATTATCACTCTAGCTAGTGATCCGGACATAGCACTCCGCGCCGAAAACAAGACAGCCGCATTAGCCCTTGAGGCACTATCCGAAGCCTTAGCAGCCGAGGAACTGACTGCGCTGCGCTCCACGGTTAATAGGGATGATGTGATACTCGATAAGAGATCCAAATCCACATCCTTCAAGCCAGCTGACGAAATAGTCAAATTCCAGGTCCATCCAACGGACTCCAATAAAACAGCTTCCATCGGGGCACGACTGAACCCTGATGTAGACGTCGCACTGTGAGAGTTCCTACGAGAGAACTAGGACATTTTCGCCTGGCACCCTTCAGACATGCCAGGGATCCCACGCAGGCTGGCCGAACACAGCTTAAATATCCTAAAAGGATTCAAACTTGTCAAACAAGCCCTTCGGCGTTTTTCCGAACCCAAGAGACAGGCTATGGGAGAGGAGCTAGCCAAGCTATTGGAGGCCGGATTCATTAGAGACATAAAACATCCGGACTGGCTAGCAATCTTGGTGATGGTACCAAAGAAGGACAAATCCTGGCGCCTGTGTGTCGATTTTAAAGACCTTAACAAGGCTTGCCCAAAGGATCCCTTCCCCCTCCCCCGTATCGATCAAATTATCGATGCCACCGCAGGACACGACTCGTTGTGTTTCCTCGATGCATACTCCGGATACCATCAAATCAAGATGGCAGAACCAGACCAAGCCGCAACAGCATTCATCACACCATATGGCCCATTCTGCTTCAACACAATGCCCTTCGGGCTGAAAAACACCGGTGCAACATATCAGCACATGATCCAGACATGTCTGGCAAATCAGATCGGCAAAACAGTGGAGGCGTATGTGGATGATATGGTCGTCAAATCAAGACATGTCGAATCTCTAGTAGACGACTTGAGGCTTACATTCGATAACCTCCGAAAATATGACATCAAGCTCAACCCGAAAAAATACGTCTTCGGCGTTCCAGTCGGAAAGCTCTTGGGCTTCATTGTATCCGGTAGAGGAATTGAAGCAAATCCAGCCATGATCCAAGCTTTGTCACAATTGGATATCCCAAAGGACCTCAAACAAATACAAAAATTAACCGGATGTGTAGCGGCTTTAAGCCGCTTCATCTCCCGCTTGGGAGAAAAGGCACTACCCCTTTATTGCCTCCTTCGGCGCACCGAACACTTTGAGTGGACGGATGCCGCCACGGCCGGACTTGATGAAATAAAAGCCATATTGGCAACAAACCCAGTCCTGGCCACGCCAATCACCGGCGAACCAATGTTATTGTACATTGCAACAACACACCAAGTTGTCAGCGCAGTGTTCGTTGTCGAGCGGGAAACGGACAGACACAAATTCCCCCTTCAAAGGCCGGTCTACTATGTGTCCACTATCCTCACTCCATGCAAATCACGGTACCCGCATTATCAAAAGATTGCATATGCGGTATTCATGGCATCCCGGAAGCTACGACACTACTTCCAAGAGTGTTCCATAACAGTAGCCTCGGAAGTGCCACTAAACGATATTATCAACAACCGCGATGCAACGGGCCGGATTGCAAAATGGGCCATCGAGCTTCTCCCGTTCGATATAACCTATAAGCCACGACGAGCTATTAAATCGCAAGTTTTGGCCGACTTCATCGCAGAATGGACGGAGGCCGAGCTCCCTAAAGAGTACGACACATATTCAAACTGGATTATGCATTTCGACGGCTCCAAAATGTTGGCCGGACTGGGGGCTGACGTCGTCCTGACGTCCCCCACAGGAGACACAGTCCAATATGTGCTCCAGATCATGTACACGGATTCCAACAATGCAGCCGAATATGAGGCCCTCCTACATGGTCTCTGGATAGCAGTATCCATGGGTATCCAGCGCCTAGAGGTACGCGGGGATTCAAACCTTGCGATATCCCAAATAAATGGAGACTTCGACGCCAAGGACCCAAAAATGGCAGCTTAGCGCAACGCCGTCCTAAAAATGTCAGCTCGGTTCGAAGGGTTGGAGTTTCACCATATAGCCCGAGAAAACAATCAAGTAGCGGACGTCTTGGCACACATCGGAGCAAAACGCGATGCAGTCCCCCCAACATCTTTTTGGAAAGATTGTTCAAGCCATCCGTAGCATGGGAGGGGGAACCCGCAAATACCAGCCCGGACCCAGCCGCACCACTCGACGCCGAACAATCTGACACAATTGGAGGCTCTGCCAATGAAATTACACCTTCAGCCCACGTAATAATGGCGGTTATCGCCATGTGTATAGAACCATTCCTAGCCTACCTTACTAGGCAGGAACTCCCGGAGGACCAAAACGAGGCCCGCTGCATAGTGCGGCGATCTAAAGCCTATAGAGTCCATGAGGGAGAGCTTTATAAGAAAAGCACTACCGGAGTCCTTCAAAGGTGCATCTCCAAAGAGGAAGGGCGGAACCTTCTGGCTGAAATTCATGCTGGACTCGGTGGTCACCACGCCGCTGCTCGGTCCCTTGTTAGCAAGGCTTTCCGTACAGGCTTTTATTGGCCGACGGCCCGGGCAGACGCTCAGGACCTAGTCCAACGATGCGCTGGTTGCCAAATTTTTGCCAACCAAAGCCATATGCCACCCACCGCACTCCAAACTATACCCATCACCTGGCCTTTTGCGATCTGGGGGCTTGACATGGTCGGACCCCTTAAAGGTGGAACCGATAGGAAAAAAATACTTACTGGTCATGGTGGATAAATTCACCAAATGGATAGAAGCCAAGCCTGTTAAAACGGCCGAATCCGGACCTGTGATAGACTTCATATCCGGGGTTGTACACCGTTATGGCGTCCCCCACAGCATCATAACCGATAACGGTACAAACTTTACCGCCGACGAGGTAAAACTTTGGTGCAAAAACATGGGTATCAAGCTCGATTATGCTTCCGTCTATCACCCACAAACCAACGGCCAGGTCGAACGTGAAATGGTCTTATCATGAGCGGCATTAAACCCAGACTGGTGCGGTCCCTCAAGGAATCTAACACGCACTGGGTAGAGGAGCTCGACTCCATGCTATGGGGGCTGCAGACCACGCCAAATCGCACCACCGGATACACACTATTTTTTATGGTGTACGGCGCAGAGGCAGTTCTGCCCTGCGACATAATTCATGACTCACCTAGAGTGCGCATGTACGAAGAAAGAGAAGCGGAGCTCGATCGGCAGGAAAACTTGGACGCCCTGGAGGAGGAGCGTGACATAGAAAAAGCCCGTTCCGCATTTTATCAACAGCAGGCCCGAAGATATCAAAGCAGAGAAGTATGGGCCAAAAATTACAATGTTGGCGAACTAGTTCTACGCCTGCCGGATAAGAAAAAGGACAAACTCAAGCCCAAGTGGGAAGGTCCATTCATAATCGACCAAGTCCTGACTGGTGGGGCGTACCGCCTGCGAGATGTGTCGGATAACTGACTCGAGCTGAACCCGTGGAATGCCACCCGTCTCCGAAGATTCTATGCCTAGCGCCGGACTTTGTGTTCGTCTCCTTCCTCTGTCCATTTTTTGCATTTTTGTCTTACATTTCTCTCCTTCCCCTCTTTTCTTTTATAGCCCTTAAAGGCTCATCTGGTGACGCGCCACTCGCGCTCATTAAACCTGGGGGCTTCTTTAACAGAAGCTTATTTATATGGGCTTCACGCCCAACACATGCGTCAAACTTCCGCATGTACCTTTTTCTTCACCATTATATGCATCGATATGACTTAAGTTTTGGCCAAGCTGGGTTGCCTGGCTCCTGTGCTTACTCCTACGTTCCCGATTGTTCGGCTAGGCGGTAAAGGGAGCACCTCTGCGATTGTTACTGCCGGGTCAGCCGGATGTGTACCTCAGACTGGGTGAAGCCGAAAGCTAGCGTTCTTAAGGGAATATTCGGTCGGTGAGATAAAAGATGATCTTTTTACTCATTTTATGCGCCCCCAGATGCTGTTTTTTGCGTCTTTTTACGCAGTCCGGACATGCACTTTAGGGCATGCCTCCCAGCGAAAGGAACCCCTACCGGAACTATTCTCTCTGGAAGATGTTTCTTACTAACCATGTAATATAACATAACTAGTTGGGCACTTGTCTGATAAAGCACTAATGACCCCTACGACTGGTCTCCACGCATACCATGGTTCTTATTTAACCGCTATGGTATTCGGACACACTCCAGACCGTCAGGTCCCGAGGTTGAAGCGAAAAGGTCGGCAACGACAAACGATCTACAATCCGGCTAGAAGGCATATCACATGTCAATTCAAAATTACATTGTCATTCTGACTGATTGTATTCCTCTTCTATACCATCTAACAGGCTGTCTAATTTACAGTCCAGCTGGGAATACTTCGCGGCCAACTCTACTTGGCCGTATACTAAGCTCACAGGGATCTCCTTCCCGTCAGGCCCCACTGGTCCGACCTCGGCCATGTGGTTTGGGTCAGACTTCATAAAACGGGTCTTCACCATGGCCCAGGCTTCCCTAGCGCCTTGTCGGCAGGCCGATATCTTCCATAACCGGAAGCGCCACCGGACTCCCTTCAGCTTCTCCGCAAGCACTCCAAGGCCCTCGGGCATGGAGTGGGCAGGCCATAAGGCTTGGGCAACACCTCGCATCGCCTGCCGAATTCGCTCGTGCAGTTGCATGAGTTCGGGAAGAAGGTCACCCGTAAAACTGGGCATCTCCTCTGCAGGACGACCTGTGAGCATACCTACAGACATTACTCTGTTGGTCAACTTCCTCGTCGAACTCTTTTTTCAAAGTTCGTTCAAGCACTTACTAAATATGCCGCGTCGAAGCCGCTGATTCTCCTTCGTGGAGTCCGACAGCTGGCCACGAACATCTTTAAGTTTGACGTCCAGCCTGGTGTTGGCATCCTGAAGATCATTTTTCTCTCGCATCACCTTTGTCAACGTACTCTCACCGGCCTTTAGCCGGCGTAAGAGTTGTTGCTTTTCCGGATCGAGTCTGGCGCCATCTGCAACATGATTTGTGAGATTTGCACCCACACCGCACAATACTAATCTTTCGAAGTGTACCTTACCTGAGGGGGTCTCTTTGAGCTCCCCTGCTGCGGCTAGTGCGGCCTCTAGTTGGGCCTTGCACTTTTCCAGTTCCTGGGACAGTACAGTATTCTTTTTTGTAAGAACCTGCATATTAAATGATCCTTAAATCAGTTGCTCTAACTGTTTAAAGTCTCGGGGGCTACTGGTATATATATATTTAACCAAAATTTTCTTACCCGTATGTCTTTTACATACTGCTCCGTGGCTCTGGCTAAACCATTTTGAGCGGCATGGAGGTACGCATCTCCTGAATTAAAGGCATCTAAAGCCTCTTGGGAGAAACAAGCGTCGCGTAGAACTGTCCGGCGACGCCTGTGGTTCATGGCACTCTCCACTTCAGAATTTGTGGCAGACAGCCTGTCCGCATCCTCTGTTGGAGGAGCGTCCGGTGCGCGCCTTGTGCTCGCCTCCGCTTCCTGGCCAGTCGTTGGAGCCTGGCTGGTGGAGGCGCGATTGGCAACCTCTCCGAATGTAGTCCGGCGAGGTCTCTTCATTCTGAAGATAGCACGAACGTTAATATGCCCTGACAGAATAACACCAGGGAAACAGAGGGTGCGCTATACCTTTGCGCCGGCATCTCAGTCCGGACTACATTCGTTTTTGCCCCACGGGGCCCTGCGGCCCCTCGTTGGCTAGCCGCCGCAGGTTCGGCCTCCTGCCTCAGAAATCTCCCCTACAAAACACGGTTGTCGTCAGAAACACCGGACTACGTGAGAGTGGAATCTCTCTCAAGGGAATGAGACTCCGATTTCTGTCACCTCAGAGGCCGGGATTAACCCTGGGTAATCAGCCGTGATGGCTACCAAGGTATTGTCCTTGCTTAGCTGATGGAACACCCCATCGATAAGCTCCACCAATATGTCCGGATTCTCTTTGGAGTCTGGATCGAGGGACCGTTTTGGGTCCTCGGGCTGTGGAGGGCGGCTGTTTATATCCTTTACCACCTGTCGCAGTTCCTGCATTCAAGTCGTTAGACTACATATCTAACCGTGGGATTATAAAACAAACGGGCAAGCGCAGTTGTTCACTTACCCAACTTGGAGCATCGTACATAATAAATCCGGCCTGCGGGTTGACGCGCATGAATTCCTCCTTTTCTCCCTTATACAAAGAGGATAAGATCTTTACTAGAGCGGCAGCTGAGGCCGGCCCCTTACGACCGTAACGGGTGGCATCATCCTCCCCGTTGAAATCCCACATGGGGTGGCCTCTGTATTGAAGTGGCTGCACCCCCCGCATAATGCATGCGGCCATGACTCCAATCATGGTTAGTCCGGAATGAGCCAACAGTCTTATCCGGCCCATCAGGTAAAGGACGTCTCTGTCGCTTTCTCTCTGAGAGCTCCGCGGATGCCAGCTCAAGCATTTCTTCAATGGAGCACTGTTGAACTCAGGGAGACCGACCCGGATAGGGTCCGGTAGCGGGACGTCATCTCTATAAAACCATTCCGAAGGCCAGTCCTCGGATGCCTTCTTTGGGGTTCCGGATAGGTATCCGGTCCCGGCGATGCGCCATACTTCGGCTCCGCCCATTTGGTATATAGACCCCTTTTGAGAACGAGGCACCAGACAGAATAGCCTCTTCCACAGCGCGAAATGAGCCTCAACGCCTAAAATAGCTCGCAAAGGGCGACGAAACCCGCAATATGCAATACGGAGGCGGGCGTGAGATTGTGCAGCTAGAGGCCGTAGAACTCCAGAAGCCTGCGGAGAAATGGATTAATTGGAAATCCCAGTCCCCTTATTAGATAGGGGACGAGGCACACCCGCTCTCCTTTAGAAGGATTGGGGGTGCTCTCCGCTTGTTTTCCTCCATTGTAGGTGGCGAGACCGGCTCGGACCGGGACCATGTATGCCTGAGGGAGAAATCCCTTGGCCTGAAGTGACGCTAACTCGCTATGCGGGATGGTGCAACTCTCCCAGTCCCCGGGTTTGGGACCGGAGGGGCGAGGGGAGGAGCTGCGACGGCTGGTC
Organism: Triticum dicoccoides; assembly: GCF_002162155.2. Taxonomy (NCBI): domain Eukaryota; kingdom Viridiplantae; phylum Streptophyta; class Magnoliopsida; order Poales; family Poaceae; genus Triticum; species Triticum dicoccoides. The sequence continues at coordinate 86,888,218 of NC_041384.1, forward strand.
ATGTTGGAATGGACCTTTGCTGGAAGCGCTCTGATGATAACTTGCGGAAAGGAGAAGATGTGGTTTGGACCTAAATCCCCATCCCGTTAAATAGGCGGCTCGTTTATACGGCTAGGGGTGTGGATGTAAAAACACCCCGGCTTTTCGCATTTGTTTGAACACGTGGAAGACGGCCATTATTGGGCGTGGAAGCCGAGGAGCACTACATTACAAAAATCGGACATTATTCCTACAGGTACATGAGATTTGGAGAAGAACCCGCCTTGCAATGCCGAACAATTTGCCCCGGACTCGTCGTCATTGAAGCCTAGTTCGGGGGCTACTGAGGGAGTCCTGGATTAGGGGGTGTTCGGGTAGCCGGACTATACCTTCAGTCGGACTCCAGGACTATGAAGATACAAGATTGAAGACTTTGTCCCGTGTCCGGATGGGACTTTCCTTGGCGTGGAAGGCAAGCTTGGCGATGCGGATATTCAAGATCTCCTACCATTGTAACCGACTCTATGTAACCCTAACCCTATCCAGTGTCTATATAAACCGGAGGGTTGTAGTCCGTAGGCAATCAACTCCATACACAACAATCATACAATAGACTAGCTTCTAGGGTTTAGCCTCCTTGATCTCGTGGTAGATCTACTCTTGTACTACCCATATCATCAATATTAATCAAGCAGGAGTAGGGTATTACCTCCATCGAGAGGGCCCGAACCTGGGTAAAAAACATCGTGTCCCTTGTCTCCTGTTACCATCCGGCCTAGACGCACAGTTCGGGACCCCCTACCCGAGATCCACCGGTTTTGACATCGACAACAATCTTTCCAATTTTTCAACAGCTCGTCTATTTCCTCGCCGCTCCTCGTACGCGGGTGTTTTCGGGGTTCGGTTTCACCATCGAACAGATCCTTGCATTTCCTCCACGGGTCATCGTCGCGAAACCACCTTCGATGTCCCATGAACACGGTTTTCGAAGATCCGGGATCTCTATCTAGCTGGCGATACGTTGTGTCATCCATGCACCTTACGCATCCAGAAAATCCGTGGACTACCTGCCCCGCGAGATATCCGTAACCGAGATAGTCGTGCACCGTCGTGAGCAGTGCGGCTCTTATAGGGAAATATTCTTTCTCTGCGGCGTCCCACGTATTGGCTGGCGTTTTCCACAGCGTGTCTAGCTCCTCTTTCAGCAGCCCCAGATACAGATTGATGTCGTTCCCTGGTTGTTTCGGCCCTTCAATTAGAATACTCATGTGAATGTACTTCCTCTTCATGCACAACCAGGGGGAAGGTCGTACATCCACACAAACATAGGCCACGTGCTATGTGTGCTTCTCTGGATGCCAAACGAATTGACTCCATTGGTGCTCGTGTCCAGCACGATGTTCCTTGGATCCTTCCCAAATTCTGGGTATTCGAAGTTCAACGCTTGCCACTAGCTCGCATCCTTAGGGTGACTCAGCATCTTGGCGTTTTTATTTATCTCCGGATCATTTCCGTCATCTTCCCGCTTCTTCTCCTCCCTATCCGCGTGCCAACGCAGGAGCTTTGCTACCTTAGGGTCCACGAAATACCGCTGCAGACGAGGAGTGATCGGAAAGTACCGCACCGATTTTCGAGGAGCTTTCTTCCTCTTCTTGTATCGAGTGACGCCGCACACCGGACATATGGTACACTCTGCGTGCTCGTCCAGATAAATGATACAATTGTTCATGCACACATGGTATTTCACGTGCGGTAAATCCAGAGGACACACAACTTTCTTCGCCTCCTCGAAACTGGTTGGGCACTTGTTCCCCTTGGGAAGACGTTCGTGCCAGAATGACATGTTCTCGTCGAAGCATGCGGGTATCCTCGGGCCTGCATCCTTCATACAATGGAGTAACCGCGTCTATCTCCAGTTGATCCAGCTTGGCTTTCTCTCGGGCGGCAGCTCTTGCGTTATCCGTCTGCTTGAGAAGTAGCTCTCGAATATGAGGGTCCTGCACCCAGCCTCCATCATCGTCTGCTCCGGCATCATCATCTTCATGATCATGCCCTTCGTCTTGATCTTCATCATCATCATGCACGACATCTTCTACATGATGACTGTGTACAGCATCACCGTCGTGATCATGTCCTGGAGATTCTTCGTCTTCTCGCCCGCCCTCGCCGCGGTGGTACTTGTCTTGTTGCCCTTCCTCATTTCTTGCCCGACCCCCATGGACGACTTCATAGTCATCTTCATCACCTTGCCACTGATAGCCATCCATGAAACCATGCAAGAGTAGGTGGTCCCGCACCTGCCCGGAATTCGGGTCCGCAATAAGGCTTTTTAGCTTGCATCTTCGACACGGACATCTTATCTCCGTCTCGTTCTTTTGAAGCATCTCGGCCTTCGTGGATCTCAAAAACCTATTCACGATGCCTTCGGTCATCGTGCGGACCATGGTCGTCTGCGGGGTAGAGCAAAACAATATTTTAGAACCAAGAAAAAATTTGGCATGACCTTCCCTAAAAATAGGACCAAAAAGAATGCATAGTGCCAAAATTCTCGCCGAAACGGAAATGAATCAACATTCCAGCAAAATATTGGCAACTATCGCATTTCAAATACCGGTACCTGCAAACACAAACATATATGCAACACCACAAACATACATAGATCTAGCTAGGCCACAAAAAGTGCATGTGCACGTTGTTGGAGCGAGCTAGGGAGAAAAAAAGTAGATCTACATCATGAAGATAGCTTTCCCCTTACCTACCTATCAAAAAAGGTAATTTCACCACTTAATTTTGATGAATCTATGGTGGAAATGAGGTGAGGAGGAGGAGGCAGCCGAAAGCTTAGAGAAGGAGGTGGAGGGAATGCAGTGGGGAAAGTGAGTGGGTAGGTGTGGGGCTGTCCAAAATATCTTGTTGGGGTCCCAGGTTACTAATGGCGCACCACCTGCAAATGCGTCATTAGTAACCCTGGTTACTAATGGAGCACCTGCAGGTGGTGCGCCATTAGTAGTTTTG
>NC_041384.1:86891747-86904040 GCF_002162155.2 Triticum dicoccoides
ATACTAATGGCGCACTTTTACAGGGTGCGCCATTAGTAGTTTAAACTAGTAATGGCGCACTGTGAGGCGGTGCGCCATTAGTAGTTTTGCAAAAAAAAAGAACAAAAAAAAGACACTAATGGCGCACCAGAAAACTGATGGCGCATTACTGAATTTTTTGTAGGTAAGATCACCAACTGGTGCATCACCAACTGGTGCGCCATTAGTATATAGTAGTGGCACACTACTTCCCCGTGCGCCATTAGTGTCAATCCTATCTATAGTCCTTTTCCTTGTAGTGTTAACAGCCATCGATCGATCGCTTGGGTTCAGTAACGCGTAGCCTGTAGTGCAATCACTCGGGTTCAGTAGGCAAACGCCTCGCTCAGGTTCAGTTAGAGCCCAACGCCTCGCACCCACACGTGTGCGTGTACGAGAGAAACGCGCATCGCTTGGCCCCGACCACCCACCGTAACCGGGAACACCCTGATATTTTCCTCGCCCTTGCTTCTACCACGGTTTTTTCCATCATGGACGGCCCAAAGAATGTCATGCAGCTGCGTCTCCGGCCCGCCCAGGACGAAAAGCCAATTTTCTGTCATGATTTTTTGTCATAGAAGTAGGAGCCCACCACATCTATGATGATGCCAGGTTTTGTCACAATTATCGTGATAGAAGTGTCATAAGTATGATATGAAAAAAAATTCGTTCGGCCCAGAATGTCACAGATGTGTCTTTTTGGTAGTGAGTGGTGATTAAACCAAATCAATGGAGACCAATGCTCTGATACCAATTATAGGATCGAGAAGAGGTGTCTAGAGGGGGGATTAGACACTCAACAAGCAAAAGTGGCAATTTTTAAATTCTTCAAGTTGAGGTGGAGTTTTAGCACAATTTTAAGCATACACAATACATTTCAAGCAAGCATGGCAGGAGTATAAGCAGCGAAAAGAGTAATGCATGCTCATTGCAAGAAAGTAAAAGGGATGGGATTGGAGTGTGGAAACACAATGAAGAAACGAAGATTTTTTGCGTGATTCTGATAGGTGGTGCTATCATACATCCATGTTGATGGAGACTTCAACCCACGAAGGGTAACGGTTGCACGAGTCCATGGAGGGCTCCACCCATGAAGGGTCCACGAAGAAGAACGTTGTCTATCCCACCATGGACATCGCCCACGAAGGACTTGCCTCACTCGGGTAGATCTTCATGAAGTAGGCGATCTCCTTGCCCTTACAAAATCCTTGGTTCAACTCCACAATCTTGTTGGAGGCTCCCAAGTGACAACTAACCAATCTAGGAGACACCACTCTCCAAAAGGTAATAGATGGTGTGATGATGATGAACTCATTGATCTTGTGCTTCAAATGATAGTATCCCCAACACTCAACTCTCTCTCACATATTTGGCTATGGTGGAAAGATGATTTGAGTGGAAAGCAACTTTGGGAAGGCTAGAGATCAAGATTATTGTGGTTGGATTGGAATGTGTTGGTCTCAATAGATGAGTAGGTGGTTCTCTCAGAAAATGAGTAGTGGAAGTGTAGGCATGTTCTGATGTCTCTCTCACTAATGGAGAAGGGGTGGGTGGGTATATATAGCCTACACACAAAATCCAACCGTTACACACATTTGACCCAACTCGGTCAGACCGAATAGAAGAACTCAATGAGACCGATTTAGCTCAAAATGTGGACATTAGGAATCTTGATGGGACCGACATGATCAACTCGGTGGGACCGATGTGCTAGGGCTAGGGAAAAACCTCATCTCGATGAGACCAATTGCGTGAACTCGGTGAGACTAATTTCAGCAATGAGGAAACAGAGAGTTGGTCAGGCAAACTTGGTGGGACTGATTACACATTTCGATGAGACCGAAATAATTACAACAGGTAACTGAGAGTTTGCAAGGCCATCTTGGTGAGACCAAGATCCATATTGGTGAGACCGAATTGTCTAGCGTTTGTGGTAGTGGCTAAGTCTAGTGAACTCGGTGGCGCCGGATAGAACAAAGCGGTGGGGCTGAGTTTGATTTAAGTTTTGGTCATATTTGGAAATGAGAAAGTGGCTAAGGGTTTTGGAGCAATATCACTAACACTACAAAAAAATACACTTCTGTGATGATACGTGTTTGTCACAGTAGGTCGCGTTTTTTTCATGCATGTACATCCATGACGATTTTATGACAGAATCAAGATAGTCATACATGTGTTCTCGTAGAAGTGTTCCATGACATTACCAAAATTATCATCACGGAAGTGTGCACTTCCATGATGATAAATCGCGCGTCACAGAAGTGCTTTCGTCAAGGGTGACCGACACGTGGCATCCATCATAACGGAACACCGTTAAGCTATCGGGTCAGGTTTTGGATCTGATAACCCGTTAATAGCCCCAACCAATGGGGATTTTCCACGTGTAAAATCATCATTAGCTGGAGGAAACACGTGCCGGCTCATCGTTGGGACAGATGTCATCCACTCATTGGACAAAAGGCGCCTATGATACGTCGACACGTGGCACGGCCCAACAGAGGCCCATTCCTGTGAAAAGGTCGGCCCGTTTGACTTGGTCAAAAGGTGGCGGGCCGGCCCATGGAAAGCCTGTTAACGGTATGTTCGCATATAGCCCATTTACATCCCGCTAACCCAAGGCCCATTACGCCCTATCTGAATTAGGCCCAATAGCGTCATCTGGGCCATCCAATATGATTCCATCCCATTTTCACTTCTGGCCCATGTATGGCCCATGACATCTTTCCGCCCATATGAGGCCCTATGTAACTCTTGGCCTATTAACGGCCTGTGGTGAAACTGGCCCGTAATGAACAGTGTATCACTTTACACCCATTAACGGCCCTTGGTGAAACTGGCCCGTAATGAACAGTGTATCACCTTATACCCATTAACGGCTCGTTATTCCATTGGTCCGTTTCCAGCCCATGTTATCTTTCGGCCTTCTCAGAGCCCATTTATTCTTGGGCTCATTTCCAGCATTCGTTTACTTACGGCCCGTTACTGTCATTTTCTGCTTGTGGGCCAAATTCAGCCCGTGGTTACAGTCGGCCCGTTCGTGATCCTTAATACGTTGGGCCATTTTCATAGCATCATCAAATACGGCCTATTAACGATGGCCCGTTTACGGCCATAATGCGGCCTGTTATTGGCCCATGTTTGGCCAATCGATCATACGTCTCGTATAAGGCCCATTGATGATACAACCTGTAGAAGGCCCATTGTTTCTACGGCCCATAGAAAGCCCATTGTTTCTACGGCCTATAGAAGGCCTACTGTTTCTACGGCCCGTAGAAGGCCCATTGTTTCTATGGCCCGTAGGAGGCCCAGTGTCACTACAGTAAATATTAGCCCATGATTATTGTGGCCTAGTTTTAAAAAATAGGTTATTGCAGCCACTGGCAAACCGCGGAAAAATAACTGCACTGACTACAAGCAAACTAATAAACAAGACAACAAGGAAATAAATAAGCAAGCAACTTATGCTAGGCTATCACGGCTATTACACATATTACATCCACTGGGCATCAAAGTTCGCCACCAGTGCAAATATAGGGAATAAATCAGCATATAAACGCCGCAGCAAAACAAGTCTAGAACTGAAACCACTTCAGAAGAGTTTAAGAAACAATATCCTGGGTACTCATATTGCTGGCAAGATGCTTAGCAAGATTATTAACTTTCTCTTGTTTGGCGCTTAAATCCTACATCGCTTGCTGTTGCACAAGAAAGTGCGCATCTGAATTCTGCAGGGACTTCCTCAGTCCTTTGGCTTCTTGCCGCAGCACAGCTGACTGATGCCTTTCAGCTTGTAGCTGAGACTAAAGAAGCCGAAGTGATTCAGGTAGCGAGTCCGAAGAGCTTGTGCTAGCGGTACTGGCCAGTAACTCGAACACTACATCAATGCAGAACTGTGGGGTTTTCTCACTGTCTACAAGATCATTTTTATCACCTTTCTTTGAGACCGACAGGGTTGTCTCACTATCTTGAACCTTATCTGCATTACTTTCTCTACCATTGCATAGTGGGGTGCTCTTCTCAAATATTGTGTTTGCATACTACAAGAGAAACAAGCAGACACATCACAGGTTTAGCTTGTAGTATATGAAACTCATTTTGGTAAACCCGTTCAGTAGTAACGTGGACAGGATAACAGCATGAAACAAACATATATCTATGTACTATGGTCACTGTATTGTCCATATCATTCAAGTTTATGTTCCCTAATCAAGATAGAGACACAGTTCAACTCATATATTTTTAAGTCACAGCAGCATAGACAGAATATAAGTGTGAGAAACTACACAACATTGGCAGCACTTGTAATGTGCATCACATGAGAACATAACTGTTTATACAACTTAAACTGAAATCAACATAGAGCAAGAAGTTAGAACAGCAATCCAGTTAAAGAAATAGGTTTAAAACATACCTGTTGCGCCATTGGAGTTTCAATTGGATCCTTCAAATTCAAAAGTAGTTGGTATGAGTAAATACAGTGATGCAACAACAAAGGAGTATGGACCATAGCTACGGAATCTGACCTGAGAACAGTTGCTCTTCTGCTCTAAACATGGAGTTTGGGTTAGCTGTGGTGGTCTTCGTGCTTTGGGCATTGTATTAGCTTTACAAACTGCTCGTGTGGGGGTACTCTGTGGTGGACACGGTGCTTTGTTAACTATAAGTGGGTTACTATCTTCTGGGGTTGCGGTTAGATGGGTTGTAGCTAGTTCTCTGCCCAACGGTGTAAGTGTGCAATCTGGAAGAGTCTCGATTATGTGTGGTGGGGCTAGTTTGTGGGCCAGTACAACCATGGTTCTATCTGCATCGACAGGTAGCACTGTCTTTTGTGAAGAACGGGTTTTTGCTCCCTTAGATACTGCCATCACCCCCTCCAATTCAAATGGCTGATAAACAAGAAAAGAAATTGAACATACAGACATTGTATGATAGACAGATGTGGTAATTCACATATATGTTGTCTAACCAAATAGGACAACATGACACAGTTTCACATATATGATGCCTAACTAAACAGGATAGCATGACGCAGTTTCAGATATATGATGAATAACTTAACAGGATATAAGGGCATAATTCAACATATGATGAGTACCTAAACAGGATGACATGCCACAACTATATGATGTCTTTCTAAAATAGGTTGGGATGAAATAATTCACATACATGTTGTCTAAGTATACAGGATGGCATGATATAATTGACATAATTGATTCATATACTAAGCAGCTGGCACTTGCATGTATGATCTCGAAACTAAGCAGATATAATTCAATATTGTGCATATGATGTCTAAACTAAGCAATGCAAGATACCATATGCATCATATGAGAAATATAAACATTGCAACTTAGAGCATACACCATAGGTGGGATATAGGACTGGTCATCTGTCTCTGAATCCTCCTCTGAGGAGCTCCCTGTAACCATCGAGATATATGCTTCAACAGGTACCATTGCTTGCTCTGAAGACCTTGTTTTCACTCCAGATTTTTCCATAACCGGCTCAAATGGCTGATACACATGAAGAGTAGTTCAATATACACAGATTGTCGACAAATGGAATACGTAATGAAAAAACATGGCATGAGATAATTCACATATATGATGCCTGGCTCCATGGCGGTGCATAATTCACATATATGATAACTGGCTGAAGAACATGGCATTGCATAATTCACATATCTGATATAGAAAGCAAACAAGAGGCATTCACACAAAGCATGTCTAATCTAAGCAGATGGCATGGCAATGCAAGACACCATATGCATGATATGAGCAATATAACCCAGCCAAGTTAGAGCATGCACCTCGGGGGGGGGGGGAATACGACTAGTCATCTCTCTTTGAATCCTCCTCTGAGGAGCTATCTGTAACCACCAAGAAATCTGCATCGACACGTAGCACTGACTGCTCAGAAGACCTTGTTTTCACTCCAGATTTTCACATGACCGACTCAAATGGCTGATGCACAGGAAGAGTAGATGAATGTATAAACATTGTTGACAAATGGAATACATTATGGAAAAAATATGGCACGATACAATTCACATATACGATGACTGGCTAAACAGGATGGCATTGCATGATTCACGTATATGATGCCTGGCTAAAGAAGATGGCATTGCATAATTCCCATATACGCCCATCCGTTCCTAAATATTTGTCTTTTTAGAGATTTCAAATGGACTACCACATACGGATGTATATAGACACATTTTAGAGTGTAGATTCACTCATTTTGTTCCGTATGTAGTCACTTGTTGAAATATCTAAAAAGACAAATATTTAGGAATGGTGGGAGTATGATATAGAAACCAAACAGGTGGCATTCACACAAAGAAAATCCAAACTATGCTGATGACATATAAGATGTATAATGTAAGCAATGCAAGGCGCCATATGCATGATATGACCAACATCAGCATGCCAGGTTAGAGCAAACACCGCAGGTGGTAAACAGGCGTGGTCGGCTCCTTCTGAATCTCCATCTGAACAGTTATCTTCCTCTGGAATACAATCTGGAAATGCAGGAGGGGGGGCACTTCGCCCACCATGCAGCGGCATCTGCATGACATTATATTCGCACGCAACAGTCTTCTCTTTTTCTCTACATGTTCAGTACGATTGTGTACAATATCTGACATGCATAATAAAAAAATAGTTAGATTTTGTAAGGCCTAAGGGGTGCATGCAAAAATCAAGACTGATGGTAGCAAATGAGTGGATGGATCCAAAACTAATGATAGCTGGTAGATTATAGCTTCAATTTAAAAAGATAGACAATGGATCATCTATTATTTGTTGCCCACCCAACATGAACCACATAGAAGACCCAGATGAACCAGATAGTAGACAGATACTATTCGTTGCTGGCTCGATATGAGACCCATGGGCAATTCAAAACTCAAGATTGAAGGGTAAAGTAGCAGGTAATAATAACCGATGAACCTGAGGACTACATAGTTCCGGAACAAAGGTCGTAGTCTTTCGGGTAGATCTTCATGAAGTAGGCGATCTCCTTGCCCTTACAAAATCCTTGGTTCAACTCCACAATCTTGTTGGAGGCTCCCAAGTGACAACTAACCAATCTAGGAGACACCACTCTCCAAAAGGTAATAGATGGTGTGATGATGATGAACTCCTTGATCTTGTGCTTCAAATGATAGTATCCCCAACACTCAACTCTCTCTCACATATTTGGCTATGGTGGAAAGATGATTTGAGTGGAAAGCAACTTTGGGAAGGCTAGAGATCAAGATTATTGTGGTTGGATTGGAATGTGTTGGTCTCAATAGATGAGTAGGTGGTTCTCTCAGAAAATGAGTAGTGGAAGTGTAGGCATGTTCTGATGTCTCTCTCACTAATGGAGAAGGGGTGGGTGGGTATATATAGCCTACACACAAAATCCAACCGTTACACACATTTGACCCAACTCGGTCAGACCGAATGGAAGAACTCAGTGAGACCGATTTAGCTCAAAATGTGGACATTAGGAATCTCGATGGGACCGACATGATCAACTCGGTGGGACCGATGTGCTAGGGCTAGGGAAAAACCTCATCTCGATGAGACCAATTGCGTGAACTCGGTGAGACTAATTTCAGCAATGAGGAAACAGAGAGTTGGTCAGGCAAACTTGGTGGGACTGATTACACATTTCGATGATACCGAAATAATTAGAACAGGTAACTGAGAGTTTGCAAGGTCATCTTGGTGAGACCAAGATCCATATTGGTGAGACCGAATTGTCTAGCATTTGTGGTAGTGGCTAAGTCTAGTGAACTCGGTGGCGCCGGATAGAACAAAGCGGTGGGGCTGAGTTTGATTTAAGTTTTGGTCATATTTGGAAATGAGAAAGTGGCTAAGGGTTTTGGAGCAATATCACTAACACTACAAAAAAATACACTTCTGTGATGATACATGTTTGTCACAGTAGGTCGCGTTTTTTTCATGCATGTACATCCATGACGATTTTATGACAGAATCAAGATAGTCATACATGTGTTCTCGTAGAAGTGTTCCATGAAATTACCAAAATTATCATCACGGAAGTGTGCACTTCCATGATGATAAATCGCGCGTCACAGAAGTGCTTTCGTCAAGGGTGACCGACATGTGGCATCCATCATAACGGAACGCCGTTAAGCTATCGGGTCAGGTTTTGGATCCGATAACCCGTTAATAGCCCCGACCAATGGGGATTTTCCACGTGTAAAATCATCATTAGCTGGAGGAAACACATGCCGACTCATCGTTGGGACAGATGTCATCCACTCATTGGACAGAAGGCGCCTATGATACGTCGACACGTGGCACGGCCCAACAGAGGCCCATTCCTGTGAAAAGGTCGGCCCGTTTGACTTGGTCAAAAGGTGGCGGGCGGGCCCATGGAAAGCCTGTTAACGGTATGTTCGCATATAGCCCATTTACATCCCGCTAACCCAAGGCCCGTTACGCCCTATCCGAATTAGGCCCAATAGCATCATCTGGGCCATCCAATATGATTCCATCCCATTTTCACTTCTGGCCCATGTATGGCCCATGACATCTTTCCGCCCATATGAGGCCCTATGTAACTCTTGGCCTATTAACGGCCTGTGGTGAAACTGGCCCGTAATGAACAATGTATCACTTTACACCCATTAACGGCCCTTGGTGAAACTGGCCCGTAATGAACAGTGTATCACCTTATACCCATTAACGGCTCGTTATTCCATTGGTCCGTTTCCAGCCCATGTTATCTTTCGGCCTTCTCAGAGCCCATTTATTCTTGGGCTCATTTCTAGCATTCGTTTACTTACGGCCCGTTACTGTCATTTTCTGCTTGTGGGCCAAATTCAGCCCGTGGTTATAGTCGGCCCGTTCGTGGTCCTTAATACGTTGGGCCATTTTCATAGCATCATCAAATACGGCCTATTAACGATGGCCCGTTTACGGCCATAATGCGGCCTGTTATTGGCCCATGTTTGGCCAATCGATCATACGTCTCGTATAAGGCCCATTGATGATACAACCTGTAGAAGGCCCATTGTTTCTACGGCCCATAGAAAGCCCATTGTTTCTACAGCCTATAGAAGGCCTACTGTTTCTACGGCCCGTAGAAGGCCCATTGTTTCTATGGCCCGTAGGAGGCCCAGTGTCACTACAGTAAATATTAGCCCATGGTTATTGTGGCCTAGTTTTAAAAAATAGGTTATTGCAGCCACTGGCAAACCGCGGAAAAATAACTGCACTGACTACAAGCAAACTAATAAACAAGACAACAAGGAAATAAATAAGCAAGCAACTTATGCTAGGCTATCACGGCTATTACACATATTACATCCACTGGGCATCAAAGTTCGCCACCAGTGCAAATATAGGGAATAAAGCAGCATATAAACGCCGCAGCAAAACAAGTCTAGAACTGAAACCACTTCAGAAGAGTTTAAGAAACAATATCCTAGGTACTCATATTGCTGGCAAGATGCTTAGCAAGATTATTAACTTTCACTTGTTTGGCGCTTAAATCCTACAGCGCTTGCTGTTGCACAAGAAAGTGCGCATCTGAATTCTGCAGGGACTTCCTCAGTCCTTTGGCTTCTTGCCGCAGCACAGCTGACTGATGCCTTTCAGCTTGTAGCTGAGACTAAAGAAGCCGAAGTGATTCAGGTAGCGAGTCCGAAGAGCTTGTGCTAGCGGTACTGGCCAGTAACTCGAACACTACATCAACGCAGAACTGTGGGGTTTTCTCACTGTCTACAAGATCATTTTTATCACCTTTCTTTGAGACCGACAGGGTTGTCTCACTATCTTGAACCTTATCTGCATTACTTTCTCTACCATTGCATAGTGGGGTGCTCTTCTCAAATATTGTGTTTGCATACTACAAGAGAAACAAGCAGACACATCACAGGTTTAGCTTGTAGTATATGAAACTCATTTTGGTAAACCCGTTCAGTAGTAACATGGACAGGATAACAGCATGAAACAAACATATATCTATGTACTATGGTCACAGTATTGTCCATATCATTCTAGTTTATGTTCCCTAATCAAGATAGAGACACAGTTCAACTCATATATTTTTAAGTCACAGCAGCATAGACAGAATATAAGTGTGAGAAACTACACAACATTGGCAGCACTTGTAATGTGCATCACATGAGAACATAACTGTTTATACAACTTAAACTGAAATCAACATAGAGCAAGAAGTTAGAACAGCAATCCAGTTAAAGAAATAGGTTTAAAACATACCTGTTGCGCCATTGGAGTTTCAATTGGATCCTTCAAATTCAAAAGTAGTTGGTATGAGTAAATACAGTGATGCAACAACAAAGGAGTATGGACCATAGCTACGGAATCTGACCTGAGAACAGTTGCTCTTCTGCTCTAAACATGGAGTTTGGGTTAGCTGTGGTGGTCTTCGTGCTTTGGGCATTGTATTAGCTTTACAAACTGCTCGTGTGGGGGTACTCTGTGGTGGACACGGTGCTTTGTTAACTATAAGTGGGTTACTATCTTCTGGGGTTGCGGTTAGATGGGTTGTAGCTAGTTCTCTGCCCAACGGTGTAAGTGTGCAATCTGGAAGAGTCTCGATTATGTGTGGTGGGGCTAGTTTGTGGGCCAGTACAACCATGGTTCTATCTGCATCGACAGGTAGCACTGTCTTTTGTGAAGAACGGGTTTTTGCTCCCTTAGATACTGCCATCACCCCCTCCAATTCAAATGGCTGATAAACAAGAAAAGAAATTGAACATACAGACATTGTATGATAGACAGATGTGGTAATTCACATATATGTTGTCTAACCAAATAGGACAACATGACACAGTTTCACATATATGATGCCTAACTAAACAGGATAGCATGACGCAGTTTCAGATATATGATGAATAACTTAACAGGATATAAGGGCATAATTCAACATATGATGAGTACCTAAACAGGATGACATGCCACAACTATATGATGTCTTTCTAAAATAGGTTGGGATGAAATAATTCACATACATGTTGTCTAAGTATACAGGATGGCATGATATAATTGACATAATTGATTCATATACTAAGCAGCTGGCACTTGCATGTATGATCTCGAAACTAAGCAGATATAATTCAATATTGTGCATATGATGTCTAAACTAAGCAATGCAAGATACCATATGCATCATATGAGAAATATAAACATTGCAACTTAGAGCATACACCATAGGTGGGATATAGGACTGGTCATCTGTCTCTGAATCCTCCTCTGAGGAGCTCCCTGTAACCATCGAGATATATGCTTCAACAGGTACCATTGCTTGCTCTGAAGACCTTGTTTTCACTCCAGATTTTTCCATAACCGGCTCAAATGGCTGATACACATGAAGAGTAGTTCAATATACACAGATTGTCGACAAATGGAATACGTAATGAAAAAACATGGCATGAGATAATTCACATATATGATGCCTGGCTCCATGGCGGTGCATAATTCACATATATGATAACTGGCTGAAGAACATGGCATTGCATAATTCACATATCTGATATAGAAAGCAAACAAGAGGCATTCACACAAAGCATGTCTAATCTAAGCAGATGGCATGGCAATGCAAGACACCATATGCATGATATGAGCAATATAACCCAGCCAAGTTAGAGCATGCACCTCGGGGGGGGGGAATACGACTAGTCATCTCTCTTTGAATCCTCCTCTGAGGAGCTATCTGTAACCACCAAGAAATCTGCATCGACACGTAGCACTGACTGCTCAGAAGACCTTGTTTTCACTCCAGATTTTCACATGACCGACTCAAATGGCTGATGCACAGGAAGAGTAGATGAATGTATAAACATTGTTGACAAATGGAATACATTATGGAAAAAATATGGCACGATACAATTCACATATACGATGACTGGCTAAACAGGATGGCATTGCATGATTCACGTATATGATGCCTGGCTAAAGAAGATGGCATTGCATAATTCCCATATACGCCCATCCGTTCCTAAATATTTGTCTTTTTAGAGATTTCAAATGGACTACCACATACGGATGTATATAGACACATTTTAGAGTGTAGATTCACTCATTTTGTTCCGTATGTAGTCACTTGTTGAAATATCTAAAAAGACAAATATTTAGGAATGGTGGGAGTATGATATAGAAACCAAACAGGTGGCATTCACACAAAGAAAATCCAAACTATGCTGATGACATATAAGATGTATAATGTAAGCAATGCAAGGCGCCATATGCATGATATGACCAACATCAGCATGCCAGGTTAGAGCAAACACC
>NC_041384.1:86904338-86930824 GCF_002162155.2 Triticum dicoccoides
CAGGTGGTAAACAGGCGTGGTCGGCTCCTTCTGAATCTCCATCTGAACAGTTATCTTCCTCTGGAATACAATCTGGAAATGCAGGAGGGGGGGCACTTCGCCCACCATGCAGCGGCATCTGCATGACATTATATTCGCACGCAACAGTCTTCTCTTTTTCTCTACATGTTCAGTACGATTGTGTACAATATCTGACATGCATAATAAAAAAATAGTTAGATTTTGTAAGGCCTAAGGGGTGCATGCAAAAATCAAGACTGATGGTAGCAAATGAGTGGATGGATCCAAAACTAATGATAGCTGGTAGATTATAGCTTCAATTTAAAAAGATAGACAATGGATCATCTATTATTTGTTGCCCACCCAACATGAACCACATAGAAGACCCAGATGAACCAGATAGTAGACAGATACTATTCGTTGCTGGCTCGATATGAGACCCATGGGCAATTCAAAACTCAAGATTGAAGGGTAAAGTAGCAGGTAATAATAACCGATGTATAACGTAAGCAAACACGATAGACTGCGACCTCTGTTCCGGAACCGCGTTTATAGTCCTCAGTCGATGATGGTAATGCAGTTGGCGTGGCTATCGGCAACGGGGAAGATGATCTGAGGCAGCAAAAGGAAGTCTGCAGGGGGGATCTCTGCTGCAGTGAACGCTTCTGTCGATGGTGCACCTCAGGTGGGGTGGATGACGGCACGGCAGGAGCAGGACATAACACACAGAGTTTTCTTTGACGCCTATCTTAAAATGAAGTAAATCTGTAAGGGCTCCTTAGAATTGGAGGATTCTATAAACGCGGGGACAGGAAAAATACAGGAATAGGATAGGAATGCACGTGCAAAACAGAGCATTTGGAAACATAGGATTTCAGTCAACCTGGGTGTTTGGCTCACATGAATTGGAAGAACAAAGGAATGGAGAAACAAAGTGATGCGACGAGTGTACAACCTCTTTGGCATAGCCTTGTGGACCTCAGCATCATTGGGTTGGACGTGGAGGATGGTGATGATGCTGGTGTGACTGTCGGAGGCGGGGAAGAAGATCCAAGTCCTCTGGAAACGGCGCCGAGGGTACTGCTCCACTGTGATGGACGGTTACGTCGTTGGAGCAGCTCCGCTAAGGTGTACGGCGACGAGGCTGAAGCATGACAAGGCAGACAACGTTAATCTGAAGTGGGACCCTAATATCATCTGCAATAGATGATGTAAAATACATCACCAAAAAGTGCTAGATGTAAAACGCATCAGCCACGCCATGGCTGCTCCGACAGATGTTGTAAGTACTGTTCACTCTGAACTTAACTGAAGAAAATGAACTTCACAGTCAAAACTGAAATTTACTGTCGAAACTGATTGAACTAGTAATAGAGCATTGCAATAGATGTTTAGGGCGTTCGAGCACTAGTAGCAGAGAAGTAGTGATCTAAATCAGCAGACACTCAAGCAGGGAACGCACTAGCAGAGAGCAAGTCATGCAGTAGCACCGCGAGCGAGTGCTAAAGCAGCAACTCCTTCAGCTGCCGGAGGTCATGCAGTAGCAGCAGCAGCGCAAGCGAGAGCAAGAGCAGAGTAGCAGCACGAACGAAAGTAGGAGCAGTGCAGCTGCGCGACCGACAACAAGAATAGAGCCGCAGCGCGAGCGAGAGCCGGAGCAGCTGCAGCTAGTGCCATAGTGGAAGTCGCTGCCGAGGAAGCAACGACATGGGGGAGAGATGCCGTGGATGATGTGGCCGGCAATGGTGCCGTCGATGGAGACACGCCATGTATGCTCGGTATCGAGCACCAGCAGCCCCGTGAGATCGAATAAAAGATAAAATGCAGCGGTGAGTGCAGAACCTCCTTGGTGGCGCCGAGTTGGCCTCGGCTTCATCGGAGGAATTGGTGAGGGTGTTGCGGTTCCGGTGGGGTAGGTCAAGACGGCGCTGTGGGGATTGAGGTGGCGTGATCGACGAGGCGAACATTGGGGCAGCTCCTTGGAGGTGGAGGACGGGGCGGCTGATCCGGCGGGACGACGAGATCGACAACGGATCCTCATCTGGTACGGTGGATGAGGGATGACGAGCTGTTGCGGTGGACGACGTAGTCGGGGAAGAGTCTTCGGCTGGGCGGCGGTCGGGAGGCTGATGGAGGAGCGTGGGGTTTCGCGGGTTTTCGCGGCCTCGGTGTACGAATGGGGGGCGAAGGGGGAGGTGTGAGCCAAGCTTAGGGACGCGCTTGTCCAAAATTTAGGGTAAGTTACCAGCATACCCCCACCGGTTTTGACATTGCGACGTTGAACTTCATTTCCGGTTGAGGGGTAGAAGGGGAATTTCGCGTGTCTGGGCTACGGGAGGGATTTCGTATGAGGAGGGAGTTCTCGCGCGCATCCAAATTTCGGGATAACAAGGCGCGGCACGGGTTGAAGAAGCGGGAGTTTCAAAGCAGGTGAGACAAAAGATACTCGAGCTTGAAAATTTCGGGATAACAAGGTGCGGATTCCTTGTTCGGCAGAACAAACTTAACGTGTAAAAAAACAATTCATACAAGACACAAGAGAGTCATGTCCCCTTTTACTATATTGCTATAGATGCCATTGAAAAAACTACAAGAAAAATGTAAAAAAATCGGGAGAACAAGATTACCCTGCACAGTACCAAATCGATTCACACTTCCCTCAACAACAACAAAAAAGAAATCAATTCCCACCAAAGAAAGAGTAATGTCCCTTTTTATATGATTACAGATGCCATGATCTCGAATTTCAATTTTTGAATCCATGTTATGTTGAATTCGAATATATCGTTAGGTGACCTTGTGGTTTATAATTGATGTAGTCGTACATTTTGATCTTCCATCATATATGAACATTTTACTCCACCATGTGAACATATATATTGTCGTCTACCATATGGACTAAATTTGAATCAATTTTCCTTACTTGAATACGATTGTTGTCAAGTTATACAATAATTTAAATATTATCTTGATAATAAAAAACATACATATAGCAGTAATCATATTTCACTATGAACTACATGTACCATACGCTCTCCAATTCAAATATTTGTATCCATTTTATGTTGAATTCAAATCATAGTACATTATTGGTCTAGGTAGCGAGATGTTTGGGATAATCTAAACCCTGTTTTCAAACATATAATTTTTGGCTGAATTGGGATAAGTTTTGGTATAAGCCTCTTGCAAAACCGGAGATTCTCTCAACAAGCCTCGTGGTTTTGAGAGGGAACGTGTCACCTTTGTGTGCGAAACAATATACGCTGCCTCCCCCTGATTTTATTTATAGAGGCAACATAGAACTATATGAGTGCCCTGTTAAAATTTGGAATTATGTCGGGTTAATTTGGCCTTTTTATACATTAATTGAGTTTCTGGACTTTTAATGTGCATAATCTAAATATGAATTGCATGCACATGCTCCGGTGCACCAAAGTAGGTTGAAAAATCACATGTGTGTCCCTGGTTGAATTTCTAGGTCCCATGGAAGAAATGAGAATGAAATTCAAACATCTAGGCGTCATGACTCGGCCGAGAACATCGAGAAACTTTGATTTTAAATTCATGTAAATCAAACTCGCCTGGAAATCATGAAACTTGGCATGGTGTCATGTCATGGCACTAACATGTTGTGGTAAAAAATTGGACCGATTTGGAAGCTCGTCGTTCTAAGAGGGAACGTGCCACCTTTGAGTGTGAAGCGATATACGCTACTCCCCTTTAGTTTCTTAACAAAGGCAACATAGAACTACATTAGTGCCCTGTTAAATTTTGTAATTATTTCGGGTTCATTTGTTGTTTTTATACATTAATTGAGTTTCTGGTCATTTAATGTGCATAAGTCAAATTTGAACTACAAGCACATGCTCTCGTGCACCAAAGTTGGTTGAAAAATCACATTTGTGTCCTCGGGTGAATTTCTAGGTCCCATGCAAGAAATGAGAATAAAATTAAAACATCTGAGCATCGTGGCTCGGCCGAGAACATTGAGAAACTTGGTTTTAAAATTATTGTAAATCCAAAAAACGTCTGAAAATCATGAAACTTGGCATGGATGTCATGTCATGGTACTACCATGTTGTGGTAAAAAAAATTGGCCAAATAGGAACAAATTTTGGTATAAGCTTTTGCAAACCGAAGCTTCTCTCAAGAAGGCTCGTGGTTTTGAGAGGGAACGTGCCACCTTTGAGTGCGAAACGATATACATTGTCCCCCTTGAGCTTATTTACAAAGGCATCATAGAACTACATGAGTGCCCTGTTAAATTTTGGAATTATTTCGGCTTCATTTGGCCTTATTTACACATTAATTGAGTTTTTGGTCATTTAATGTGCATAATTCAAATTTGAACTACAAGCACATGCTCCCGTGTACCAAAGTTGGCTGAAAAATCACATTTGTGTCCTCGGGTGAATTTCTACTCCCTCCTTTCATCTATATAGGTCCTAATGCATTTTTCGAGGCTAACTTTGACCAAACGTTAGAGCAATAATATATGACATGTAACTTACACAAAGCATACCTTCAATTTTGTATGTCAAAGGACCTTCCAATAATATAATTTTCATAGTATACATCTCATGTTCTATTAATCTTGTCAATAGTCAAAGGCTGTCTTGAAAAACACATTAGGCCCTATATAGATGGAAGGAGGGAGTAGGTCCCATGCAAAAAATGAGAATAAAATTCAAACATCTGGGCATCGTGGCTCGGTCGAGAACATTGAGAAACTTGGTTTTAAAATCATGAAACTTGGCATGGTGTCATGTCATGGTAGTACCATGCCGTGGTAAAAACAATTGGCCTTATAGGAACAAATTTTGGTATAAGCTTCTTGCAAATCGGAGCTTCTCTCAAGAAGGCTCGTGGTTCTGGGAGGGAACGTGTCACCTTTGTGTGCATAATTCAAATTTGAAATACAAGCACATGTTCCAGTGCACCAAAGTTGGTTGAAAAATCACATGTGTGTCCTCAGGTAAATTTCTAGGTTCCATGCAAGAAATGGGAATGAAATTCAAAATTCTGGGCGTCGTGGCTGGGTTGGAAACATTGAGAAACTTAGTTTCTTAATTCCTGTAAATCCAAAACACGCATGAAATAATGAAACTTGGCTTGGTGCCATGACATGGCACCAACATGCTGTGGTAAATTTGCAGTCTGATTTGCGAAGGTGCACACATTAACAATCAACAAAGTCATTTTGGAACAAGTGTTGTCATGTTACAATCGAAAACACATGCATTATTGAAACTGTGGGCGTTCTACTTACTATTACCATTTACGTGCCGCCACACATCCCCATTTTTTATTAGCTAGGAGGCGCCGTGCATGGTAGCTATTTGAGTACAAGAGGCGTGCGATCAGACCCCTGCGCGTGCTTATCGGGAGGAGAGCCCTTTGACCTCCATCTACCGTCCACCTCTCTCCCAAGGTCTCCATTAATGGCGCCCGAGCCTCTGTTTAATGGCGTGGCTATATCTCCCTCGACTGAGATTTAAGAGACAAAAAAGAAAATTTGAAAGCACGGATCTTGATGTAAGATCCGACGGACCTATATAGCATCTACTGCGACTTATAGCAACACTGATGAATATATAAGGACGATTATTTTTTTTGATCAAAGAAGGGCTTGCCCCTTCTGATTTTCATTACTGAAAACCACCACAATTCACAAGAAGTTCAGCACAACTCCAGCCTAACACGAAGGACTAAAAGCTACCATATTGAAATCGCAAAATCCCAAGAGGCCAACAAAGGCCAAACGTCCGTGCTAGAACCCAACATTTCACAACCAACGACACAATCCACATCCTAAACCGATTATTACATCAAAAGAAACCAGGAAACTAGTCTCCGCGGCGAGCGGCGATGAGCTCTTTCGTGCCCTCAAGACGCTGCTTGAGAACATCCACGGATTCCTCCACCAGTCTTTGGTGCTCGTTGCGGAGCATGTCATTCTCGTCCATAAATTTCTTCGATAAGGCACTGGTCTCCTCCTGCAAGTCTGCACTTCGGACGATCTTCTCCCTCAGCAGGTCGCGCTCGGCCCGGAGCCTCTCATTGCCCTCCCTTAGTTGTTAGATGATGCCGGTAGCCTGTTCAAACGAGGCTATCATGTGGTCCTGCAACCTCGCCGAGCTGGAGATCTGATCCATCTGGCTATGGACGATCGCATGCATGCACCTGTAATAGTCTTCGCATGCCTGCGAGAAATTTTCCCAGGCCGTCGTGGCGCAGCGGGACATCTCTGCTGCATTCATGGCGCGGCGGGACCTCCGTGCTGCTTCAGCGGTGCGGCGGGACCTCTGTGCTGCTACTTCCGCGCGGCGGGACATGTCGGCTACTCTCGCAGCGAGGTGGGACATCTCTCGTGCTTCCGCTTCTATGCTCACCTCTCCCTGGTGGCAATCTCTCGACCCAAAACTCACGCTGGCCATGGCAGACGCAAGGGAAGGATGTTGAATGACTTGTTTGTTTTTGTGGATGAGGAGTTGAGGAGGAATAAGCAGTCATCTTGGCATACTAGTATTTATAACCAAGTACTAATACGCTCCTAAGTGGGAAACTGTTTAGGTTCTGATCGGTGTGAATAGGTTTGCAATTCAATATAGCATGGAGTAATTTGGAATGTGACGAGACGCAAGCTCAAAATTTATTGACAGTTCTAGTTTCGAAGTGCGGCACTATTCCCAGATGGAGTACTTCTTTTTCTACTCCCTCCTTTCCGGTATTATAGGGCTTATCTCAAAATTTTAGTTTTTGCATTTTATAAATCTCAATTTGGGTGTCCCCAACACATGTTTAGATTCCAAGGTGCATTAAATCATTGCATGCAAGTATTAAGAGAAAATTGACCAATGCATGTACTTTATGCATGCATGCATTGCAATTAATGCATTAAACCTATCTCTCGGGACTTCTCGCACGCACCATCGTGCTACCCACAAAAACTTGTACTCTGAGTTTAGTAGTACGTTATACAGGAAGAGAAGAGGTGCACGCACGCACTCATCCTCTCACACATGCGTCTGTTTTTTTCTCAAAAAGGAGGATGATGACCCCCGGCCTCTGCATCTGGGAGTCACACACGCAAATTATTGAAATATATCGAGTGCAGTGCTTTGATGTGTTGCGTCAAATCATACATCAACGAGAAGTTTGATTATCCTCTCCCTCGCTGACTTAACTGCACCTGCCTTTGGCTGTATGACAGGTTGGCCACACACCTGTAGGGACCACCTGTCATACACGCAAAGGCAGGAGCGTCCCTCCCTCGCCCATGAGCGTGGTGGCTGGCAAGACTAGGAGAAGCTTTCGCTACACGCTCTCCCTCCCGCACGCGGTGGATATGCAGCATTTCAATCGGTGTCAGATGGCCATAAGCATACTGTAGTACTCCTCAAGTGCAGTAGTATTCCATCATTGTTCGACTTCCTAAAGAGGCGAAGAGCCAAGCGCAGCCCGGACGCTTGTGTGGCAGTTTCATGTGTATAGTAGTCTACGATAGCGTGTACCGTGCCTGTAAGCTTAAAATCGTTGGGGTCGGCTCCATGCTATGTGGTCGTCTCGAAGTTTAAAAAAAATTAAAATAGTCTTCTAGCCCTACCCGAAAACTGCCGCACGTACTGCCCGGGAAAAGCCCTGCCCTCAACTTTTAACTACGTGAAAATAGTTCGAGCTTGTTCGTTCTATATAAATACAATACTTACTGTATGTTTGTTCACCCGTGGGGTTGTTCAATGAATGGAGGGGCGGGGAGCACAAGTGAACAATACTGTAGTACTACTAGTAGTAAGTAGGAGTCGTACAGTAGTCACCTTAAATAGAGAGTTTCTTTTCTTTAATGCCACATACATAAATTGAAACGCTTGTTGTGGAGAGAAAAAAGATAATCACTCCACTATATATGGACGCAGGGGCCTGAGCGCTTGCTTTACTAGGGTTGCTCTCTTCATTTTCTCATCCTCTCCAGATATAAACAAGACAGCGGTAGCGACATTTTCTCTCTGCTCACCGTGGTCACAGATCCGGTCAAATCCCTTCGGCCGGTCTGTGTAGAGGACTAAAAGGTGCATCATTCACGTGTTCATCGTCGCCGAGGGAGGAAACCCACAGCTGCCGGAGGGGCACGATCCTCTGCCCGTGCCATTCTCTCCGACACATGGCCGGCTCGGGAGGTCCTCCAACCCTTCTTCCTCCCTGTCGTATTGTCCGCAGATCCGACCTGCCGCCGCCGACATCCCGGCGACCCTCAGGTATAAGTTCTTTGAAAGCGGCCTTGCTCTACTGCCCCAGCTCCCCACGTGTCTGCATGTGCATCTTTTTCTACTCCCATCAGCTCTTCCAAAGCTACCTAAATTTTTAGTATTATTAGAGGTAAAGCTACTTCATGCATTCGAATCTAGGGCTTTGTTCAAACAACGAAGAAAGGGGGGAAAGTTGTAGCATGAATCTTGGACTTGATTCAAATAGGAAATAATATGGTGAAAGTAGTAGAGATCGGATACCCAACCGGTCTCTTGATTGAAAAGGGAAATAATGGGAAAACACAATACAAACTGGATAAGGAACCGATCTATTATTGGTTGAAAAAGGATAGAAAGTGGTGGCTGGTGGACAAGTCAACAGAGTATGTCCAGGATTAGATTTGCTGCCATCACATAGTAAAAGGTCTCCAGGATTAGATTTGCTGCCCTCACATAGTAAAAGGTCTCAGGATTATATTTGCTGCCCTCACATAGTAAAAGGTCTCCAGGATTAGATTTGCTTCCCTCACATAGTAAAAGGTCTCCAGGATTAGATATGCTGCCCTCACATAGTAAAAGGTCTCCAAGATTAGATTTGCTTCCCTCACATAGTACAATGTCACTCCTGCTGTTTTCTCCAGTATGATAAGTAAGTTGCTCCTTTACGCTGTTGAGTGTCCTGGTGTCCCCACGGTCCCATGCCCTTAAACCAACTCTTTAGCTGCTGTTGATTTATTGTGTCTGGTAAACAAGCAATGCCACCATTAAAGTAATCCAATATTTGAGGAATCTCATTGTTGATCGTAATGCTTCTGGTAACATGAAGCATTGCTGACGTTTTAAAATTTCTACTGTCCTTGCGTGATTGCCATGAACATAATTAAGATGCTTCTTTTCATTTTGTATATGTTTCGTATATTCTTATTGACCAGCAACTGTTTACTTTCTATATTTTTGTGCAGATAGGGATATCCATTTCACCTTGTTGCTATTGTGACCTTTTGGTGAACTGCACAAAACACTTTTTTGGAATGAGTGTCTTGTGCAGTTCAACTAAAATGTCACATGGGCAACATCTCTCAATTTTGGTGGAACTGCACAAAATGGTGATTGGAGTTTCCAAAATCTCCGACAAGTTCTACTAGTAATATTGTCACATCCCTAGTTCTGGCCTGTCCTATGCTTGCTTCCATCTGGGCATCATGTTTAAACTTTTGAAACCTGAACTGAGGAAGTCAGAAGCCTCAAAACCCTA
The DNA here is from genome assembly GCF_002162155.2 of Triticum dicoccoides. Classification (NCBI taxonomy): domain Eukaryota; kingdom Viridiplantae; phylum Streptophyta; class Magnoliopsida; order Poales; family Poaceae; genus Triticum; species Triticum dicoccoides. The sequence continues at coordinate 86,913,840 of NC_041384.1, forward strand.
AATAAAAGAAGGGCAAAAACCCTAAAATCTCATTCATTGTTCCAAAATGTTCTTCTTAGATGTTTAATATTTTTGGCAAGGGTTTTGATCCAAACCAAAAATAATGAACATTTTAAAAGGATTTATTTTGAGACATTGAATTTAAATCAATACTATTTTGAATTTGAACTTATATCCAAATATTACTGAATATATGTTCAAATAACTGAAACATTTTTATGTGCTTTGGTATAATTCCATTGTGCTAAATAAAATGTTCAGGGGAATTTTGTCACTGTCTTTGAATTTGTTTTATTTCAAAACAGTGGCAAAAGATTAAATAAAAACAAAACAGAAGAAAAAAATATATAAAAAGAGCAAAGCTTACCTGGCGCGTACCTGTCCAGCCCAGCCGGCCCAGCTCCCCCAGCGGCCCAGCCCGCCACCGCTACCCCCCTGTCGCCTTCCTCCTCTGCCAGGAGGACGGGCACGCGCCCGGCGCGCGCGGCCACGCGCCCCGGCCACCTCCTCCCTGCCTGGCTGCCTCCTCCTCCCCTGGTCCCTCCCGCGACGCCACGCACCCTCCCAGGCCTCGCACTCTCCCCGTGCCTTCTTCCCCCTTTCTCTGGCTCCCTCTCTCCTCCACCGAGCGGAGCCCCGTCGCCACTGACGCCGTTCGCCGCGGCCACCACCACCCTCTCGCCTCCCCGACGCCTCCCCGAGCTCCGGCGGCCGCAACCGAGCTCGCCGTTGTCAGCTCCGGCCTCCCCACGACCTAGCAACCGCACCGCTCGACGCGCGGGAGCAAGGGCTCTCCAACGAGCCCAAGCACGGCCTCGTCCGTGCCCTGTAGCATGTTTCCGATGGTCGCCACCGTCCCGGACCTCGCCGGCGTCGAGACGCCGGTGGGGTTGACCCACTTGACCACGGCGGAACCCCCCTGGGTCGATGACAGGTGGGGCCAGCCCCTGTTAATTAGTTTAGGTGTTAGATTAGTTAACACTAATTAAGTTAGTTAATTATTTAAGCCACTGACATGTGGGCCCAGCCCTGCTGACATTTTCGTTAGTATTAGTTTAACCCTAATCAACCCGGTTAACTAACCTGTGTCACTGACGTGTGGACCCCACACGTCAGGTTTGACCAGCAGCAGCGTCTGTTGACCCTGCTGACGTCACTGTGACATGGGGCTGACGCAATAAGTATTTTCTGGATTTAAAAATAATCAGGAAATTCCAGAAAATAGCTAAAACTTCAATAAATCATAGAAATTCAACCGTAACTCCAAATTAAATAATTTATATATGAAAAATTATCAGAAAAATTCAAGGAATCCATCTGTACCATTTACATGCATGTTAGAACAACTTATCACTACTGTTTAGGGCAAATGAAGTGAATGACATTTAAATAACCACATATGGAGTTTGAATTTGAATCTTGGATTCAAACCAACTTCATTTAATCTGGTTTTAGATGCATTGGCCCAAAACACATTCATTTTGCCATGTCATGATCATGCATCATATTGTGCATTGCATTGATTGTGTTCCCTTCTGTGTTGCCGGTATTTGTCCCCTCTCGATAGACGTGATACCGATGATGTGATCGTTGACACTGATGAAGACTCAATGTTACCTTCAGAAGTGCCAGGCAAGCAAAACCCCCTTGCTCATTCCGATAAAATCCCACTCTCTCGCTCCTGCTCTGTTTTACTGCATTAGGACAACAACGACTTATTTGATACTTGCTGCGGTAGCTGAACCCTTTATCCTTTGCATGACCTGTCATTGCCACAGTAAATAGATGAAACCCACTAGCATGAGTAGGAGTTGTTTGAGCCCTGATGTGCCTACTCATTCATGCTTGCTTGTCATGCCTGCTACTGCTTAGAGTTGAGTCAGGTCTGATTCATCGGGGATGAATCAGAGGCGTGTGAACATGTCCTACTGTGTGTGAGCTAAGTGTGAGAACACGATTTGGTAAAGGTAGCGGTGAGAGGCCATGTAGGAGTACATGGTGGGTTGTCTCATTGCAGCCGTCCTCAGGAACTGAGTTCTGTGTTTGTGATCCATGACCAGCTACTACCACACATTGGAATGCTTAAGTGCCCCTCTCGACTTATTAATCAACATGATCTCTGTCCAGGAGTTGCAACTAGTTTCTGGTGTTTGTAGGTAGTGTTAGTAGTCTACCAAGTGGCACCCGGTACAGATGGACTTGGGACAGACTAGGCACAGTGGCCCGGTGTACCAAGTGGCACCCGGTTGGTGGGCTTGGGAACCCTGCACACATAGTTTGGGGCCGTAAGCGACACCCCGGCCGGATCTCCTTGCGGATGGAACCCGAATAGGCGATAAACCTGGACTAGAGACTTGTTCGGTTAGTCAGGTCGTGGCCGACTCCCTCGCCCGGCTTCCGCTTGAAGGTTGCCGAGGTACATGACGTGTACAGGGCGGTAAGTGGCGAGAGCGTGTGTGAAGAAGTACACCCCTGCAGGGTTATCATTATCTATTCGAATAGCCGGATTCCTCGGATATGGAAACGTGGACCCCTTGCATAGTTCATAGACAAGTGAAGGTGGATACTCTAAAATACGCAAGATAAGCGTGAGTGCTATGGATGGTGTTCTCGTAGGGAGACGGGAGCGGATCCATAATGGTGTATTGATATGGTGAATATGTGGACTCGTGTGCGCCACCTCAAAAGAGTTACTTGCAGTCGTAGTTCAGGATAGCCACCGAGTCAAAGCTGGCTTGCTGCAGTTAAACCCCACCATCCCCTTTGTTGATAATGATGCATATGTAGTTAGTTCTGATGTAAGTCTTGCTGGGTACATTTGTACTCACGTTTGCCTATTTTATGTTTTGCAGAGAGACTTCAGTCTCACTAGTAGTTCCACGTGGACTTCGACGTTTAGCTTGTTACCTCAGCTACGATCTTGTGCCTCGGCAGGATATGGTAGATAGTCAGGCTTCTCAGCCTTTTCATTTATAGATGTCTGTACTCAGACATGATAGCTTCCGCATGTGCTTTGACTTGTATGCTCTGATTGTTGGGTCATGAGACCCATGTTTGTAATATCTCGCTCCTCGGAGCCTATTGAATAAATTACTTGAGTCGTAGAGTCATGTTGTGATGCCATGTTGTATTTGCACATATCGAGCATATTGTGTGTATGTAATTGAAATGCTTGGTATGTGTGGGATCTGACCATCTAGTTGTTTATCTTTAGTAGCCTCTCTTACGGGGAAATGTCTCCTAGTGTTTCACTGAGCCATGGTAGCTTGCTACTGCTCCGGAACACTTAGGCTGGCCGGCATGTGTCCTTCTTCGTTCCTGTGTCTGTCCCTTCGGGGAAATGTCACGCGATGAATACCGGAGTCCTGTTAGCCCGCTACAGCCCGGTTCACCGGAGTCCTGCTAGCCCAGTGCTACAGCCTGGATTCACTCGCTGATGACCGACACGTTCGATGCTGGGTCATGGATGCCTGTCCCTGTAAGTCTGTGCCACTTTGGGTTTACGACTAGCCATGTCAGCCCGGGCTCCTTATCATATGGATGCTAGCGACACTATCATATACGTGTGCCAAAAGGCGCAAACGGTCCCGGGCAAAGGTAAGGCGACACCCGTGGGAATACCGTGCGTGAGGCCGCAAAGTGATATGAGGTGTTACATGCTAGATCGATGTGACATTGAGTCGGGGTCCTGACAGCGTTGGTATCAGAGCTTGACTGCCTGTAGGATTACCAAGCCAAACTGGTCGAAGTTGAGTCTAGAAATGCTTTAGTTATATGTAAGGGAATTGATTGTGGGATGGAACGTAAGGCTCTTTTTACTCCTTATACCTTATGCCCTTCTGATCTGAGTCATCTTATCTTTCCTACGGGGATTAAGAACTAGGCTATCTCTTCTTTCTATCAGGATCACGTGTTACTAATCCGTAGACTTATAAGATTGTTGGATTTAAGCTTGAGTTCAGTTTCTACTACTTCCGTACGTTAACTGTTGATCTCGAAACCTTGATATTGTGTTTCTGAGTGGTCATGCCACCATTTTTGTGAATGTCCCAAATCTTTTCTGAGCATTTACAGCCGTTATGCTGTCCGAGTCATCCCAGGTTTCTAAATAGTCGGATGCATTTGCAAATCCCTTCCTCCTGTTTCCGATGTGCCTTTGGTCAGATTAATCACACAAATCAGTGAGTTGAGGTACTTTATTGCCTTGACATATATGTTGGAGCTAGTATTATGACCCTAGGTGTCTTAGGGGATCACCTAGTAATTTAGCCATGATTTGTGTTCCCAGTGTGATGATTCTGGCCATCATTCTCGAAAGCATTCCGTGATGCTACTTAGTAATAGGTATTCTGTTCCTGGGTTCTTGAACCCGAGATTCACTCTACCTACTTCATGTTGATAGTAATTGCTAGTGCCTTTAGGATATTAATAACCTTTGCGATAGTCCTTGAAGTCCGTGGTATCCTCTTCTTCCAGATACCATGAACTACTTATGGCAGAAGTTCCTCGTTGAACTGAAATATCACAACAGGATTATTCTTGAGGAGTTCTCCATTCATAAATCGTGACTCTGCCAGTTCTACCTTTCTGCATGGGTTATCCGGAAGAAATATGTGGAATTTGTTCGACATGCTAAACCATGCATCCACAACTCAGAAAATCGTATGTTCCTTTGAGTTGTCCCTCTTTAGTTGTCTTCTGACCCTCGTCTATCAATTGATAGTCAAGAGTATGCGTGCATTCGTTCGTCGATGCCTATTACCCTTGTGGTCCGCCAAGCCATTCTATTTCAGAATGAATAGGAGAAACAAACTCCAGTACCTCATCCATATTTAGGATTGGGTCAAAGTAGTTGTTTTCCGCAGATCAAGTTACAATCCAGCTTCTGGTCTGCTCTACCCTGAAGTATTACCTTCTTTATGACAGGAATTTCATGAGAATTGCACCACCTTTTGTGAATTCTTGACATAGTGATACTTCTCGCCATCCTTTTTCATTCCTCGGTTCCGTGTTGTTGCAGCCGGAGTGCCGACAAGTGAATCATGATGTGTGAACTCAATACTCCTAGCAACCCCATTGCTTGGTAGTTAATGGACAATAATCTTATTCTTAGTATGTTGGTTATTGAATCACCATTCTAAGATTGATCGTGCTACCTAGTCCTTATTTCCTGGTGCACTCTTTGATTGATGAGTTAGGATTTTGTCAAGTCCTCGCTCATTTGATCATATCATCTTGCCCTGAAAAGCAAGATTGTTCTCGAGTTAGTAACATATCGGTGGTTCGTGATTTCCGAAGATCTTCTCGGAAGTATTACCAGGTTGTCACCTGACCGCTATGTTGAGCTCGTGATCAAGTTGGTTTCTTGTGAACCACCTTCTCTCCAAGAATCGGTGTTAGATATCCCTGAGCTAGTTGGTTAAGCTAAACGACAACTTGGAGGGTTGGAAGATAAAAGCTTTCCTGACTTAGTTCGTTCCAAAGGGATATTCTTGTGTAGTGTGTGTTGAAGAAAGATGATATCTTCATCGATTGGTCCCTGTGATCAGTTGCTGGACCTATCGTCTTATCAATCCTTTGATTTGAGTGTGGGCTATCGTCAAATCAAGTTAGAACCAACGATGTTCGTAATGTTGTCTTCCTCGTGGTTGATCCCTCGAGCATACACCATTATATCTTTTGGGTCTGACCAATGCTATCACCGTGTTCACGCGATGGTGGAAGTCCAGTGATATGGAAATTCCGATGAGTTGTTGTTGAGTCCATTGACAACATCCTTATCTCCTCCATGATGTTGTTGAACATTAAGTTAGTGTTGGAAACTTTTGAAAGCATTTTCTTCATGCTAGCTCATGAAGTACTTGTTTGATGAAAGAAGTGACTTCCTTTGATTCACGTGCATTTGATGTAAGTTGCCGCCGTGAATTCGAGGAAGCATGTTTTACCTCCTCTGGAACCATCCCAAGTCAGTTATGCACGTGCGAAGTATTCTGTGGTTTGATAGACTGATCATCTTCATTCCATATGTGTATCCTAGCACACCAAGCCACTGACTGATTTGTTCAAGGAGAAGGAGTATCTTCATAAGAGCTAATCCGGACTTATGAAAGAACTTCGATATCCTCGCTGATGGTTCCCAACCAGAACTCGGTAGTGTTTTATTGTAAGACTACCATGTGATCATGTTTGTCTGAGGCAGCGTGTTCACACCTGTGTAGCAGAACCAGCTCATGCTTTGGAGCTTGCTATCGTAGTTCATTTCCCAAGAATCTCGCAACGTCATCTCGTCGATTTGTGTTGCAAACTTTCATTTTTTTTCCTAGACTCGATGAGTCTGGATTATCCTGACACCAACCAGATCTGAATCTCAGGCAGATATGATGGTTGGAACATTTCCCAAGAACTATAATATTGGTCCCTCGATAACTAGTGAAGTGGATGTCGTGGCCAGCACCACCCAGCCGAAAGACCTATTATTGTAGTATTTTGATTGAGGAAGTTGGCCACCTCCCCATAGGGATTTCGTAGGATTTACTCCCTAGTTGCCCTATGGAATTGTGAGATTCTGAAGCCCGACCTTTTACTTGATGTTCTAGATATCAAACCATATCTATGGGTGGATTACGCTAGCACATCAAGGAGAACATTAGAAGCGGAGTGCTAAATGTCTCTCGGTCGATCATCCAGATTTCGTTCCCTTGGCCTCGCTAAGATGAAATCTGAGAAAGTGTTATCCTCCTTTGCATCTGCATCGTCCATCGCTATTCATCATGGTAGTATGTTGTGTTGTCAGCACCCTTGACGCGGTTGTTGATAAAACCTTGATGATTGTGGAAATGCTCAAGTTCTTGGGAGCATGCACAAGCGCTACGTGTTATCATCGGCACTAACTGAGTTGCTCTCAGTTTCCTCGGCAATGCTATGACCTCCTCAAACAGTGAATTCACTCTCTATTGTTGGGTTCTTCCCCAGTTACCAGAATCATTCCCAGCATTTGCAATTTGTTCCTAGCTTGCACCACCAATGTGCCATTCTACCATGGGTCTCTTCCATTTCCGGTGATAAGCAAATTCATCCATTACGTTGTCTTCAACAAGGTAATCCACATCATCCAAGTCTGAGTATGCCATTCTACCGACCCCCGCCAATCGATGGCTGTGTTTTGCCTTCGGCTGATATAGAGAGTCTCAATGATCTCTATATCAAAGGTAATTCTTTTTGCCACCTAAGATAATAATCTACGAATCACCCTTCTCCAGGATGTTTCGTCGTGGTATCATGGCAATTCAACTCCTCGCTACGTTGACAACCGATCGCCACATTCTTAAATCTGGAATTGTTGTCTACCTAGTGAACCTCGTCACCTGCTCCACTCCATCCCTCTAGAGGTATGCTTCGTCTCTCAGCTCGAGAGATGTTTCTATGTCACATTCCGGGAGTTAATCCTGAGTTGTTCGACCTTCGAGAAGACCGATCCTTCCAGAGTTTTCCTTTCCTCTTCTTGTCATGATTAGTTGGAGTTCTCAGAGCAAGACGACAAGACAAAGATGGTGTTCAAATCAACGTTCATTTGAAGTGCAACCTGGATCATGAAGATTGTACTAGTTTGCATTTCCCCTTCATCCTACCCTACGCTTGAATCTCGAGACGAGATTCTTGTTTAGTGGGGGTGAGTTGTCACATCCCTAGTTCTGGCCTGTCCTATGCTTGCTTCCATCTGGGCATCATGTTTAAACTTTTGAAACCTGAACTGAGGAAGTCAGAAGCCTCAAAACCCTAAATAAAAGAAGGGCAAAAACCCTAAAATCTCATTCATTGTTCCAAAATGTTCTTCTTAGATGTTTAATATTTTTGGCAAGGGTTTTGATCCAAACCAAAAATAATGAACATTTTAAAAGGATTTATTTTGAGACTTTGAATTTAAATCAATACTATTTTGAATTTGAACTTATATCCAAATATTACTGAATATATGTTCAAATAACTGAAACATTTTTATGTGCTTGGGTATAATTCCATTGTGCTAAATAAAATGTTCAGGGGAATTTTGTCACTGTCTTTGAATTTGTTTTATTTCAAAACAGTGGCAAAAGATTAAATAAAAACAAAACAGAAGAAAAAAAATATAAAAAGAGCAAAGCTTACCTGGCGCTTACCTGTCCAGCCCAGCCGGCCCAGCTCCCCCAGCGGCCCAGCCCGCCACCGCTACCCCCCTGTCGCCTTCCTCCTCTGCCAGGAGGACGGGCACGCGCCCGGCGCGCGCGGCCACGCGCCCCGGCCACCTCCTCCCTGCCTGGCTGCCTCCTCCTCCCCTGGTCCCTCCCGCGATGCCACGCACCCTCCCAGGCCTCGCACTCTCCCCGTGCCTTCTTCCCCCTTTCTCTGGCTCCCTCTCTCCTCCACCGAGCGGAGCCCCGTCGCCACCGACGCCGTTCGCCGCGGCCACCACCACCCTCTCGCCTCCCCGACGCCTCCCCGAGCTCCGGCGGCCGCAACCGAGCTCGCCCTCGTCAGCTCCGGCCTCCCCACGACCTAGCAACCGCACCGCTCGACGCACGGGAGCAAGGGCTCTCCAACGAGCCCAAGCACGGCCTCGTCCGTGCCCTGTAGCATGTTTCTGACGGTCGCCACCGTCCCGGACCTCGCCGGCGTCGAGACGCCGGTGGGGTTGACCCACTTGACCACGGCGGAACCCCCCCGGGTCGATGACAGGTGGGGCCAGCCCCTGTTAATTAGTTTAGGTGTTAGATTAGTTAACACTAATTAAGTTAGTTAATTATTTAAGCCACTGACATGTGGGCCCAGCCCTGCTGACATTTTCGTTAGTATTAGTTTAACCCTAATCAACCCGGTTAACTAACCTGTGTCACTGACGTGTGGACCCCACACGTCAGGTTTGACCAGCAGCAGCGTCTGTTGACCCTGCTGACGTCACTGTGACGTGGGGCTGACGCAATAAGTATTTTCTGGATTTAAAAATAATCAGGAAATTCCAGAAAATAGCTAAAACTTCAATAAATCATAGAAATTCAACCGTAACTCCAAATTAAATAATTTATATATGAAAAATTATCAGAAAAATTCAAGGAATCCATCTGTACCATTTACATGCATGTTAGAACAACTTATCACTACTGTTTAGGGCAAATGAAGTGAATGACATTTAAATAACCACATATGGAGTTTGAATTTGAATCTTGGATTCAAACCAACTTCATTTAATCTGGTTTTAGATGCATTAGCCCAAAACACATTCATTTTGCCATGTCATGATCATGCATCATATTGTGCATTGCATTGATTGTGTTCCCTTCTGTGTTGCCGGTATTTGTCCCCTCTCGATAGACGTGATACCGATGATGTGATCGTTGACACTGATGAAGACTCAATGTTACCTTCAGAAGTGCCAGGCAAGCAAAACCCCCTTTTTCATTCCGATAAAATCCCACTCTCTCGCTCCTGCTCTCTTTTACTGCATTAGGACAACAACGACTTATTTGATACTTGCTGCGGTAGCTGAACCCTTTATCCTTTGCATGACCTGTCATTGCCACAGTAAATAGATGAAACCCACTAGCATGAGTAGGAGTTGTTTGAGCCCTGATGTGCCTACTCATTCATGCTTGCTTGTCATGCCTGCTACTGCTTAGAGTTGAGTCAGGTCTGATTCATCGGGGATGAATCAGAGGCGTGTGAACATGTCCTACTGTGTGTGAGCTAAGTGTGAGAACACGATTTGGTAAAGGTAGCGGTGAGAGGCCATGTAGGAGTACATGGTGGGTTGTCTCATTGCAGCCGTCCTCAGGAACTGAGTTCTGTGTTTGTGATCCATGACCAGCTACTACCACACATTGGAATGCTTAAGTGCCCCTCTCGACTTATTAATCAACATGATCTCTGTCCAGGAGTTGCAACTAGTTTCTGGTGTTTGTAGGTAGTGTTAGTAGTCTACCAAGTGGCACCCGGTACAGGTGGACTTGGGACAGACTAGGCACAGTGGCCCGGTGTACCAAGTGGCACCCGGTTGGTGGGCTTGGGAACCCTGCACACATCGTTTGGGGCCGTAAGCGACACCCCGGCCGGATCTCCTTGGGGATGGAACCCGAATAGGCGATAAACCTGGACTAGAGACTTGTTCGGTTAGTCAGGTCGTGGCCGACTCCCTCGCCCGGCTTCCGCTTGAAGGTTGCCAAGGTACATGACGTGTACAGGGTGGTAAGTGGCGAGAGCGTGTGTGAAGAAGTACACCCCTGCAGGGTTATCATTATCTATTCGAATAGCCGGATTCCTCGGATATGGAAACGTGGACCCCTTGCATAGTTCATAGACAAGTGAAGGTGGATACTCTAAAATACGCAAGATAAGCGTGAGTGCTATGGATGGCGTTCTCGTAGGGAGACGGGAGCGGATCCATAGTGGTGTATTGATATGGTGAATATGTGGACTCGTGTGCGCCACCTCAAAAGAGTTACTTGCAGTCGTAGTTCAGGATAGCCACCGAGTCAAAGCTGGCTTGCTGCAGTTAAACCCCACCATCCCCTTTGTTGATAATGATGCATATGTAGTTAGTTCTGATGTAAGTCTTGCTGGGTACATTTGTACTCACGTTTGCCTATTTTATGTTTTGCAGAGAGACTTCAGTCTCACTAGTAGTTCCACGTGGACTTCGACGTTTAGCTTGTTACCTCAGCTACGATCTTGTGCCTCGGCAGGATCTGGTAGATAGTCAGGCTTCTCAGCCTTTTCATTTATAGATGTCTGTACTCAGACATGGTAGCTTCCGCATGTGCTTTGACTTGTATGCTCTGATTGTTGGGTCATGAGACCCATGTTTGTAATATCTCGCTCCTCGGAGCCTATTGAATAAATTACTTGAGTCGTAGAGTCATGTTGTGATGCCATGTTGTATTTGCACATATCGAGCATATTGTGTGTATGTAATTGAAATGCTTGGTATGTGTGGGATCTGACCATCTAGTTGTTTATCTTTAGTAGCCTCTCTTACGGGGAAATGTCTCCTAGTGTTTCACTGAGCCATGGTAGCTTGCTACTGCTCCGGAACACTTAGGCTGGCCGGCATGTGTCCTTCTTCGTTCCTGTGTCTATCCCTTCGGGGAAATGTCACGCGATGAATACCGGAGTCCTGTTAGCCCGCTACAACCCGGTTCACCGGAGTCCTGCTAGCCCAGTGCTACAGCCTGGATTCACTCGTTGATGACCGACACGTTCGATGCTGGGTCATGGATGCCTGTCCCTGTAAGTCTGTGCCACTTTGGGTTTACGACTAGCCATGTCAGCCCAGGCTCCTTATCATATGGATGCTAGCGACACTATCATATACGTGTGCCAAAAGGCGCAAACGGTCCCGGGCAACGGTAAGGCGACACCCGTGGGAATACCGTGCGTGAGGCCGCAAAGTGATATGAGGTGTTACATGCTAGATCGATGTGACATTGAGTCGGGGTCCTGACAAATATCGTGCAACATTTTATTAGCCTTTGCAAGATGGAGCCATCACTGTCACCACAATGGCACTTTATTTTAGTGGAACTGCACAAAAGGATAAGAAAATTATAGTTGCACCTTACATGAGCCGGACAACCAACCTTAATGTTCCTCAATTTTAGTGCAACTACTAAAGAAGAACCTGCCAGCTCACAAGAGCAAGTACTTCTTGCTAGCTGAATGATTTGCTTCATTTCAGGTGAACTGCAAAAAAATGCGCGTGAATTGAATCATGGAACTCCAGGCAGACCTCATCCAAGTAGAGCTGGAGGTTGAGTTCAAGGAGGCCGCTATTAAAGCGAAATCATGCTCTCCTGTCTCCTTGTTTGTGCTGTGCAAACATGCTGTGCAAACAGGAATACTCAACTACAGATGTTGTGATGGTCAAGAGCATTTGCCAAGTTCTTCGATTGGATGACATGGCTAGCCAAGATGGATTTAATCCCAATATTCACTTTATCAAAAGGCTCTAATGGGTTGGTTTTGAATCTTACAAGCTGGGAATCAGTGAGATGTGTAGGCATCTTTGTTGTACTTATTATTTGGATCTTATTTGTTGGTTCTGAATCTTGCAAGCTGGGGAACATGGCATGATGATGCAGAGGACAACAACCATAATAAACAGTTCAAACTTGGTTGTATTATCTTTGTGAAAGTGCGACAAATGTGCTGATCGTGTGCATCCTGAGAATAATAATTCTAATTGTTGTGCATGTTGATCCTGTGGCACTAATAGAACGAGCGAATGCATTGCTTCTTTTAAGTACAAATTTCTATTAAAGCTAATTAAATTTAAGTAAAGTGACCACTAACTCCTATTATTACAGTACCAATACAGACCCGCTCGTGAACCGACGTGTGGCCGAGGGTGCATCTTCTGCCGGGCATACAACGGACGAGGGAGGGGTAGTACCTGTTGTCGCATGTACACACTCAGCTTACTGTTGAATCCAGTTCCCCAAGAGCTGAAAAACGAACTGCTGCCGCCGCCTACACACTCGTTCACTCGAAGAGAATCCAATGGCAATCCGAGGGGTGAGCCTGCTGGATATGGACTTCAGCAAGGAGTTCCCCTTTGAGTTCGCCATTCAGTCCTATGGCTGCCCCAAGTTGAATGTGATGTACACCGATGATACGGACTCGGTGAAGCTCTGCCTCGCCTCAGTCCTATGGCTGCACCAGGTTCTGGAGCATTCGCCCGTTTCATCGGCAGCGCCGCCTACACCTTCGCTACGGTGGAGAGAATGAAGAACGCGACGATTCGGCCATCTGGTGCAACAAGCTTGTCGACATCCAGAAGCAATACAAGATCATCAGCAACGGGCAGGAGAAGGACTCCGTGGTTGACCTCGTTGAGACCATCATCGACCCCTGATACGCCAACATGAAAGAATATGTCCTGAACACGTGGGACGTACCTCTGAATCTAGCCTACATAACCTACGCGGCCAAGGACGCATACACATGCTACGACATGTACAGGCAGATCTTGGACATGAGGGCGTGTCTGCTTCCCGTAACCGATGAGTACACGGACAGCCGCAACGTCATGATCAAGCGTGCCAGGAAGGTCTAGATGTTGTACTTTATCTGTTTATAAGCACCTTTATCATCTGAGTGTTTCATGCGTTAGCCTATGTGTCGTAATTATCTGTTTTGTCCGAAATATTTCTTTTAAGAACCCATTCACCTGATTTCTTTTTTAGTGGCTATTTGCTTATGTATCTAAACTAGTTCACTTATTCGTAAAAAAACTAGTTCACTCGCCTGCCGTGCTTTGAATCTCCTTCCTCCCAACATATTCCCCTCCTCAGGTGGACCCAGCAGGTCTCTGAATTTTCTCCCACTTTCTTTTTCAATGTAAACTGAGTTTTCTCCCAGTACTTTCCCCTAGAACCAACTCAACTGTCCCACGTCTAGCCTAAAAAATAATAATACCCCATGTACTATTAACTCATCAAATTAAAATGATATTTTATTTCGTAAGTTGAAAGTTCTTACAAAATAATAACAATAATTGTTTATATATAACTTGGCAAGTTAACTCCTAGTGATTGCGTACATAAGCTTGCAAAGATTTTACTGACGTGCAATCATGTGTTTATGTTTTTAGAACATTTCTCTGTCTAGCCCAACATGATATTTTCACCTAGCCCTGCAAGTCTGCGGGTTTGGAGAAAAATGCAAATTGGATTTAAATGGGCTGCATAGATGCTACATCATTGTTTCACCCAGCCCATCAAATGGACTAAAAACACAAATGGACTGACAGCTAGGTCCACGGCCACAGCCTAGTTTTTTGTGATTTGCCAACTAAGTCGCTTTGTTAGGCCTGTTGGGCTGCAAATCTTTCAAGACGAGGAGAGCTTTCATTCGGCTGGCCGAGAAAATGACCCATCAGTAATGAGAAATGGGCTGTACATTTTTAAAACACATCAAACCGACAATTAGTTTCAAATATCTTTTTTTTCATTTCGAGATTTTAAATTACATTAATTTTTATGCATGGAGAATTTGTTGGATTTTATATTGATATACATTTATTTTTAAAATCAGTTTGAATGCGAGTCGAAATTTCAGGATTAAAAACAGTTCAGACCGCACCGAAATATGCAAAATGTCGTATAATTTTTTAACCATGGCCACAATATGGGTTGTAATGCTAACAAAAAGAATATGGGCTCCAAAAAAAACCTTAAGAATTAGCAAATGGGATGTATGCTGTTTTCCACAGATTTGAGGCTTTCCTAAAAAAGGTTGACGCACAAGTAGTGACTGTTGGATGTCCATCAAACGGCCGTCGTGCTTCTTCAATCTCTGCTCTTCCTGCTCCAGCCGCTCAAACGAGCGCCAGTGGGAGGACTGCCTGCTCCCTCCTCCCCGCGGCCGGCTGTGCTGCCGCGCAGGCCTCACCACCCCACCGTACTCCCATCGCTGGCCTAGCCATCCCTCTACTCACCCACACTTGCTATTATTCTCCGGCGACGGTAGACGAACCAGTAAACCCTCATACAGTCGTACTCCCCTCCGCGTGGGAAACAACTGCCGAGTCTTCCCTGCCTCCATGTCGTTCCCTTCCTAGGCCTCGCCGTCGTCCACCGCCCAGGTGCTCTCGGCGCGGCTTGGTCAACGTGGTCAACGACCGACATGCATCTGAAGTGGACTGTACATGGAGAGGCCGACAGCTGGGTCCACGGCCGCACGCAAGGAAATGCCTCCTTATTACGCGCAAAATAATGATTCCTCGACCTGACATCAAGGACCCACCGAAAGGGCTTCTGTACTTCGCGAAAAAAACGTTACCGCCGCTGACAGCTTGGACCCACCAGCTATATCTTTGCATGCAAGGAAGTGCCTCCTTATTACGCACAAAAAAATGAATACTCCCCCTGTTAGCTGGGACCCAGTATAGTGGCAGGCTGACTTGTGGGCCTACTAAGTTGACGGGGACGGAGGGCTTTGTCAAGTTAGTGAATTTATGCACAATTCTAGCTCCAGTGACCGTACGATGTCCATCCAATGGCCGTAGTTCTTCTTCAATCTCTGGTCTTCTTGGTCCAGCCGCCCAAAGCAGCGCCGGTCGTGCCGCCTGCTCCTGCCTCCCGTGGTCGGCTGTGCTGCCGCGGAGGCCTCACCGCCCCCATACTACTCCTACCGTTGGCCAGGCCATCCCTCCACTCACCCACACCCCCTGTTATTCTGCGGCGACGGCAGCCTCACACCGCAGCCGAACGAGTGAACCCTCGTACTCCTCTCCATGCGGGCTTCCACTACTGCGTCTTCCTCGGCTCTGCGTCGTCCCCTTCCTAGGCCTCACCGTTGTCCAGACCACCGCCCTGGTGCTCTCGGTGCGGTGTGGTCAACGTGGTCAACGACTGACTTCCATCGGAAGAGTACTGTATGTGGAGAGGCTGACAGCTGGGTCCAGGCGGCCGCAAGGAAGTGCCTCCTTATTACGCGCAAAATAATTATTCCTCCACCTTACAGCAGGGACCCACCGGACGGGCCACCTTATTTCGCGAAAAAAAACATTTCCCCTCTGACTGCTCAGACCCACCGGACGGGCCAGTGTATTTCGCGAAAAAAACGTTCCCCTCGCTGTCAGCTGGGACCCACCGGAAGTGCCTCCTTATTACGCACAAAAAAATGAATACTCCCCCTGCTAGCTGGGACCCCCCATGATGGGAGGCTGACTTGTGGGCCTACTAAGTTGACTAGGATGGGGGCCTTTGTGAACTTCAGTCAATATGAACTATTCTAGCTCCAGTGACCGTATGATGTCCATCCAATGGCCGTAGTGCTTCTTCAACCTCTGGTCTTCTTGCTCCAGCCACCCAAAGCAGCGCCGGTCGTGCCGCATGCTCCTGCCTCCTGTGGCCGGCTGTGCTGCGGCGGAGGCCTCACCGCACCCTACTATTCCCACCGCGACCAGGCCCTGCGGCGACGGCAGCCTCACACTATAGCCGAACCAGTGAACCCTCGTACTCCTCTCCGCGCGGGCTTCCACTCCTGCGTCTTCCCCGGTTCCCTGTCATCCCCATGCTAGGCCTCGCACTCATCCACCGCCCTGGTGCTCTCGGCGCGGCGTGGTCAACGTGGTTAAGGAACGACTTCCATCGGACATGGACTGTACGTGGAGAGGCCGACAGTTGGGACCCACCGGACGGGCCACCGTATTTCGCGAAAAAACCATTTCCCCTCTGACTACTGGGACCCACCAGCTACACCTTCGCACGCAAGGAAGTGCGTCCGGTAAAAAAACAAAACGATTCGCTCCCCTGACTGCTGGGACCCACCAGCTACATCTTCGCACGCAAGGAAGTGCCTGACAGTCGGGACCCACCTGGTCGAAGCGTACGTAGCGTTGTCATTCTGGTCGCGGACGTGTACGTACATATATACTGGTCGATGTAGAGGCGTGCACGTGTCGTAGTAGAGGCGCACACGTAGCATGTACACGTACGTAAAGCAGACAGGGTGCAAGAAAGAAAATACGGCCACGTATGTGTACATACGGGCGGGGTCTCGAACGCCAACTCGCACATACGTACGGCGAGGGCTCGTGTGCATGTTTGGGTCGGAACGGAGAAACAACGTCGTCATCATGTTCATGGGGAGGAAACGGAATGCGTCATGTTCATGGGGAGGCAACAAAATGTGTCGTGTTCATGGGGAGGCAACGGAATGCGTCGTGTTCATCGGGAGGGCTTGGACGGAACAGGCGACGGAAACGAGGCCTGGCATACCGCAGAACGGAGGAAACGGCCTTGTGTTTGACCGGCCATGTTCGAAACGGGATCCTGTTCATCGGGAGGGGTGTGGCGTACCGCAAAACGGAGGAAACAGACCTCCTATGGTCGAAACGGGGGTCCTGTTGATCGGGAGGGGTGTGGCGTGCCGCAAAACGGAGGAAATGGGCCTCCTACGGTCGAAACGGGGGTCCTATTGATCGGGAGGGGTGTGGCGTACCGCAAAACGGA
>NC_041384.1:86931576-86942455 GCF_002162155.2 Triticum dicoccoides
ATCCCAGAGGCAGCATCGATCGGCTTCAGTTAGCAGAAGTAGCGAAGGAATCGCTCGATCGGGTTCAGTTAACATCCATCGATCGATCGCTCGTGTTCAGTAACGCATAGCCTGCAGTGCAATCGCTCGGGTTCAATTAGAGCCCAACGCCTCGCTTGTGTTCAGTTAGAGCCAACGCCTTGCACACACGCGCGTACGTGTACAAGAGAAACGTGCATCGCTCCGCCCCCGACCTCCCACCGTAACCGGGAACTCCCCGAAATTTTCCTCCCCCTCGCTTCTCCCACGGTTTTTTCCGTCCTGGACGGACCAAAGAATGTCATGCAGTTGCGTCTCCGGCCCGCCCAGGACGAAAAGCCCATTTTCTGTCATAATTTTTTGTCATAGAAGTAGGAGCCCACCACATCTATGATGATACATGATTTTGTCACAATTATTGTCATAGAAGTGTCATATGTATGACAGAAAAAAAATTCGTTCGGCCCAAAATGTCACGGATGTGTCTTTTTTTTGTAGTGTAAGCACTTTGAGCAAGTAGACCATTAAGCAACACCTCATCCTCTTTTAATATTATTGGATTTCCTATGGATTCAATGTGACCTTGGATCACTAAAATGAAAATGAGGAGTCTTGAGCCTTTGACAATCTTTGTCCTTAGCAATTTGAAGGTGTTCCACATCCTCTTGTCCTTGCCATGCCATTGTTGAACTGATCTGAAATATACAAGATAAAAGTATTAGTCCAGCAAGAGATATGTTGACATTAATTACCAAAATCGCCCAAGGAGCACTTGTGCTTTCAGTTTCCTTATGGACTCCGCTGCCACAGGAGGGTAGGACAAAAGATGTCATGCAAGTTCTTTCCATAAACACGTATGGTTATTTACGGAATACATGCCTACATTATATTTATGAATTGGAGCTAGTTTTGTATTGCCCTGGGTTATGACTGTTATATGATGAATATCATCCAACGAATTCACTGATCCAATTCCTACGAATTTTCCACATATTGTTCTTGCTAGCTAGGTTACTACTGTTGCTGCTACTGTTACACTTGCTACAAAACCATTGCTATCACTGTTACCATTACTATTATTGTTAGTGCTGCTTTCAAAACTATCATATTACTGTGCTACCGATCACTTTGCTGCAGATATTTAATCTCTAGGTGTGGTTGAATTGACAACTCAACTGCTACTATACAAATATTCTTTGGCCCCCCTTGTGTCGAATCTATAAATTTGGGTTGAATACTCTATCCTCAAAAATTGTTGCGATCCCCTATACTTGTGGGTTATCATGGACTACTTCATACTATCAAATTAGGACAATTCGAGAAGCATTACCTTACCCTCACTAAATGTCATGTTTTATAAATTTCATTGATTGACCGATGTAATAATAATAAAGCATAACGGAAACCACTAGGCATCAGACTACTTCTGTTATATTGCTTCTTATCAGACCAGTCGGTGGTCATAAGATTAAAGTTGTGCTACTCGTTCAATCAGTTAGGCCAGCTACCAAGTTGATAATTGCTTTCTTGATTGCTTCACATAGTATATCCTCCGGGTAATATTTGTACCATATGTTGCTCTGTGCTTCTAATAAATGCTTTCCATGCCCCATTGATTCCCATATGTGTTGTTGGTTCACCCCCAAGAACCTGATGCATGAAGTCGCGCAACAGTTTATTTCTTAGAAACAAATTTATGCTACCATGAACTTGAGAATTTGTTTCAGTGATGACTGAAAATTTCTTTGGTTTAATATAAATTTATGTCCCACATAAAGAGATATTTTGTCTTGGAAATATTCATATCTTGTTTCCATTGACTAAAATTGTATCCCACCAAATATTATTTTCATCAAATATAAAAATATTTCTACTTATTTCTAGTTCATCAATTTCTTGTTTCCATTGATTGTAAAATTGCTTTCAGCCAAATAGTAATATACTTACATTAAATTAATAATAACTCCAGCTGTTCCGGGAGCATCGCTCTTTTAATTCAATAGACTAGCTAGAGAGTTGCTTCCGACCAAATAGTAATTTGCTTCCACCAAAATAGAATTATAGTTGCACTTATAAAAGGATCGATATAGCTGACTAGAGGGGGGGGGGGTTGGTGAATAAGGGACTACAAGTTTTATGCTTAATTACCATTTTTAGGGAATTACAAATAAAGTAGGTTCTATAGGTATGCAACTAGATGAACACAAACTAATTAGCAAGTCCACAAACATATAAAGCAAAGTAAAGTTGTGGGAAAGGATTAACCACAAGTGAGTTGGGGACGCGGATTTTATACCCAAGTTTACACTCCTTTGGGGAGTGCTAATCTCCGTTAGAGTGGTGCCGAAACCAAAGCTCGAGAACGCTAGCAAATGGCTCACTGTATTATCCTTTCGAGTCACCCTAAATATATGAACCTCAATTCAATTAGGGTTGGTTTTAAAGGCGACCACCACATGTTTACATATGTCTGTAGAGCACACCACACACAAGGAAGTCTCTATAGGAACCTCTGGCCGCCAAAGAGCCCAAGCACCAACAGTAATAAGTGTTGATGTAGAAATATAGCAGGGAAATTGAATCAGTTTGGTCAAGTTGTAGATCGGTCCTTTCTCTCTCTATCCCAAAAGAATCGAAGTGTTTGAGTGGAGGAAACGCTGGTACAGGAAGGTGCTATACAAACAGTTTTTAACCCTTTTCCGCGACGGCATTTGGAATTGTCACCAAGTGAGTGTGGGCGATAGGGGGTTCCTTCCCACACGACCCAGAAACCGTTAGGGATAGGGAGCCAAGATGCATATACAGTACTCCTACTCGTCTGTGCTTGCATAGCCATCGGAGTCCATATTTTGTGGTGCTACGTTTACGATGTGCGGCCCATCACAAACGGTTCACTATGATAGAACGTGTATGATAAGCAGACAATCACACACATTAACTTTTCCCAAACCGTATGCGATACTAAATAAGTAGATTAGCTAATTGTCGTACGAGTGTCAGATGGGATTACGAAACGTCGGACCGTTGTAACATCATCATACACGACAACTATCGCACACGCTATTCTATGGTGCAACGTTTACGATGCATACTTCATCAGAAATAGTTCATGGTTGCGAATCGTGTACGATAAGGCAACTACCATAAACGTTTAGTTTGCCTGCACCATTTGTGATATTGTCTGACATCGCACATGCTTTGCAAACGGTAATTGTGTGCATACTTGCACACGTTTCCTCTTTGTGAACCGTGTCGGATTATGGTGTATATCCCAAACATTTGTGTTTTACCAACCATGTGTGCCGTAAGGACGTGGAGAACGTAATTTCTCCATAATTTAATTGCTGCTATTTCAAATTGTACCAGAGTTGAATTTGAATTTGAATGTATGCTATAACTTTATTCATATCCATCAAGTTCAAACAACCAATGCATTATTCGATTCATCGGTACATATGTTCAAGAATTACGCATAAGAACCAAATAAAGATTGATGAACCAGAGTTGTATACTTGTACTATTAAATATGGTAAAGAAAGAGGCGAAATACATTCTGGTTGCCGAACAAGGTGAATCGGAATGCCCATATTGTGCCCTCCAGGCAGAAGGCACACACAACTCTAGTCCAACCCCTTGTGATGGCCAATCACCCATCCTTCACGGTCTTCATGAAAACATCTAGATAATCACCGTGTTCTGGTAGAAATACTTTAACCTTTGCATGCCCACCAATCATATAGTTTGAGAGCTAACCTTGAGTAATCTGCTTTGGGAACCACTTCAAAGAAAAAAAGACTCAGACATTGTCATATAACACAACTCATTATGGGCAGTAAAAAGAAGGCTGCAGAGTTCTTACTTACCTTCGCGTAGTTCGTTGTTGTCTTGGATAAAGTGTAAACATATAGTTTAATTGCCATCTTTTGACCCATTTTACTAACAATCTTTATCAGCTTCCTCACTTGATGCTGGTTCATCGATATCTCATTGCCCCATACGCAGAAAGGGTCGAAGCGCGAATCTTTACCAATGACATATGTACCTAAAAGCACTAAGTTAATATTAGAGGCTAAACAACAATTGCACAATGATGTAGTACTACACTATTTTATAATATCTTATAACATCCAATATACTCACATATTAGATGAATTAACATCTTATATTATAGGCCGAAAGGAGTTTATTGCATTCTTACAAATTATTTGTTGATTAACTGCTACTGTATCCATGGGTTAGAGTTAGTTTGAGCTAGTCCAGGCTCAAATAGCCCTAAAGTATATCCAAACATGCGGGATAGTTTGAGCTAGTTACATCTAACCCACCCAAAAAAACTATCCAACCCATGATGTGCTAATTGGAGCTAGTTCTCCTAGTGTTCTCCTAGTGCATTTATTGTAAATCTAACTGCATCATGCAAACACCTCTTTGAATGGAGTTAGTTCAGGGTTAGTCATGAGCTAGAAACTAACTCTAACCTCTAGCTAAGTTGAGTATCCAAACAGGGCTGTGTTGTTTTTGTTGTTGCTGCTGCTCTTCTAAGTATATCTAGACATCATCAAAACATTAAGGTAACACTCTTCCTTGTTGCTATGTAGCCTAGGATTGCATATTTAGACATTAAGTACACTGCATGTTGTTATGTAGCCTCAGATATATTACATATGGCCCTTGTTAACCTAACGATAAATGGGTTACAGATATATTCATTTAAAAAGTCTGATTCACAGATTAGTCCCTTATCAGCCCCCGGCCTATATGGTACCAGCTACCGATATCCTAAACAGTGAGTATATATAAGCCATGGGATGAAACTAACCTCGATGGGAAACAACAGTAGTTCCCAAAATTGTCCTGTGTAGGTACATCGAGAGGCATGTTAAGCACAATAGGCTAAACATCAACCAAAATTATCCATGGCAGACAAAATAATCTCCAAAAGTTGCTTCAGTGTGCAGGTTTTAGCACACTACTAAAGCAAAACAAGTGGAAAGGTGTGTTAACCGCAAGAGGCCTAACATTTAACAATAAGCAAACAAAGTCAGTCAAACTGGTATTGTGCCGGTCTAAGTACACACTTGTTATTGTTAAATAAAAATGGAAAGGCATGTTAACTACAAGATGCAGCAACCAAATGTAGTCATTCATAGTGGTATTGTTGAAACTGGTATTGATGAAATTGAACTGCACAGTTCATACTCGCACATGTAGAACATCACGTTGTGAAAAACTGGAATACACAAGGCATACTATGAACAACCAAAGATGGCATTTGAAACTGGACATATGCTAACTACAAACAACCAAACAATCAAAAAACTTTAAAAGAGGCATATGCTAGCTATAATAGGCTGAACAGCAAGCAAATATATTCATTCCTATCGGTATGTTTAAAACTGGATTGATGAAATGTCCTGCACAGTAAATAATTGCACAAATAGAGCATCACATTGTGAACAACTAAAATAAACAAGGCATACTGCAAACAACCAAATATAGCAATTAAAACTAGACATATTCTCACTACACTACAAAAGGGACTCGACATAACAAATCATGGGTTCCCCCCTGTGAAGAGGCACGTCAAAACAAATCATGGGTTTCCTCACTTGTCAAAGATGGGCTCGTTCCCGTGGGAAGAGCATGGACCATGGATGCGCTCCATGTTGTCGTAGATGGGCTCCTTCCCCTTGGAAGAGCATGGCCGTAGGGTGCCCTCCCTGATGTCGCAGACGGGCTCTTTCCCATTGGAAGAGCAGATGGGCTCTTTCCCCTTGGACGAGCCGGAGAGGGTGCCCTCCTCGTGGTCGCCGTTGATGAGGTCTGACTTGGAAGCTGTGGATTCCAAGACAGTGTCACAGAACGTGTCCTTCAGAAATGACAAAAGGGGCTCGATGGCGATGTAGGATGGAAAATTCCTGACAGCGAGCCAGAGGAGATTAGCGGCGGGGCCATGGATGAGATTGACGGCGGTTGAACCCGAGGGGTTGGGGGTGGGCCACTAAACCTGTGACATAGCCCGCCTTAGGCCATCATTATCGATGACCTCGATGTCGTAGCCGGCGTCCGCGGCATACCCGCATACTCTAGCCCACTGATTGAGTGCCTGCAGCCAGTAATGGTCATCAGCTTCCTCTATGACGTCGGGCAAAGAGACCGAGATACACCTCTTTTGGGCCAGTCACTCTTCGAGCTCCACGAGAAGCATAGCCGGGCTTAGGCTGTGACGCCCTGGAGTGAGGGATAGGGATGGGGATGGGGATCTGTGGGAAAGGGGGCATTTGGTAGGTGTCATCTAAGAAACTCGGGGCGGCATGGGTATGGAGATCGGTGGGTAAGCTCCACAGGGAAACCGGCAGATGTTGACAATGGAGGCCTTGCGGCGGCGGGGGGGGGCCTTTCTAGGGTTTCGAGCAAGGGAGGGTGTGTGTGTGCACGCACACACACGCTCCCGAGGAGGTTTTGGTGTGTGTGTGTGTGTGTGTGTGTGTGGAGGGGGCGGCGGGGGGTGTGTTTGATGAAATGACACGACTGCTATACTACGCGGGAGTCAAACCTGGGAGTGAAATGCCAGGGCTATTGAAAATTTGGATGATGGTGCATCGCACACGGTCCAGAGATAACAACCGTATGTTATGAAATAGAAAAACCCTCGAGGCGGGCGGATATTTTCGAGGGATGCATGTGGGATTGGGAATAAGAAATTTCACACACTTTCGGAACATAATAACCGTGTGTTATCAAACAGAAAAAGTTGCAGGCGGGTAGATATTTTTGAGAGGGGAAGCCTCGTGGAGTCCAATGTAGTGTGCGGATGTGCGTGACAGGGGCACCGGCATGGCACACAGTTAGTGTGAGTGAACTGTGTCTATTGTGTCACTCGACTTGTCTAATGTTCATTAATTTGGCAAAAAATGATGTGGGAGAGGGCCAGAACGCGAACACACTTGCATGTGGACCAAATTTGTGTATGACAAGGGTTGTTTGATGTTCAAATACCAAATGCAACTTCGATGTGGCACCTATCTCGCAAAGCACATGGTATTTCTTGCTCCCCTCGTGTCAGCATGAAGGGAATCCTAAGCTATGAATGCATGACCCCCCAACCAAGGTTCACCTAGCAAAGTGCTAAGTAGCAACCCCCCCCACACACACACCCACTTTCAGTCGACGGGCCAGAGCGGCATCTCACCAAGATGGATCGTAAAACTGACTAAGAATAATCCACCTTGGTCATACAACCTCTATCTTGTTGTTGGTCAAAGTGATGGCCATCCATGTGAGCCCGGAGATGGGCTAGCTCGCCAATAATCACGCAAGTTGCTAGTCCCCGAAGACAACCACTGCATGCGTGTGGCCCAAACATATGTATGGAGAGGTGTGTTTTGAATACACAATGGAACAACTTTGATGTGGCACCATACTTTCGAACCAGAAATCTCCACACTGAGTGAGGGTTAGGTTGACGATGCATATGTATGTCACACCACACTTCAAGCTGATGACGGGGATTCATGCATGCGTGCGTGCATAGTATGCTCTCAAACTTAATTAGGTCTAAATCTGACCATGACCTATACTACGATAACACGAACCAAAGGAAGAATCCTCCATGGTAACCTATCTTGTTGCCTGTCAAGGTGATCATGGATGTCCACGCGGGCCCATGAATATATAGGCTTGTCGTCGATAACCATGCAAGGGAGTGTACCATTCAGGATCCACACCCGTTCAGGTACAACAACCACCTTCTACCTCTCCTTCTACAAATTAACATTATTTCTAATTTTGAAGATGTATGTTCGTTTGTCATCCAGAAAATGATTCTGACAAGCTTGACCCAGAAAATGCGCACAGTGAAGCTCTTGGCACTAGAATCTATCGGACCAAACCCGGAGCAAGGTTCCAGTTTCCTGAGATGCTTTCCGTGCCTAGATAAGCTATATATCGAGGTGATGTTCCTTTCCTATTAAATGTTAACCATAAGGGAGTTAAATTTGTGAAACTTTTTTCCAAGTTTACAATGGCAATGTACTATAATTTCTGAAGGATTCTTTTCGAGGATTTCAGTACATACATGTCCCCCCATATTGGTTGCTTGATCCTATGGTTACAATCGATAAGCATTTCTCCTTTGGATTCATCTGTACTAGTTTTCTTAGGGAACTTTTCATCCACTCCAACCTCTTGTGAAGAAGGCTACATTTTTCTATATTGTAATCAAATGCCCATGTTAATCATGTCAGATCAAAGATGGCATGTTAGTGCATTTTACAAATCCTGCAAACCAAATAGTCGTGTAGTAGCGTTGAAAACTGCATGTAGGCACTAACATGTTTTCTTCTTTTGCAGATAAGATTAGGCCCAGTGGTGGATAATGTGATACAATATAACAATCACATCGAATGCCTAGATCTGCATCTCTCAGAAATTACTTTGAACACCTACAGAGGGACCTTATCGAATATTATATTCACCAGGTTCTTTGTTGTCAGAGCAAGGGTGCTGAAGGTAATGAGGTTTGCCCTACATTTATTTCACAAAAATGAATGGATTGTTGATCAGCGCTGGCGGCTGCGGCAGAAATGAATAGGCTCTAAAAATGCTAAATTTCATTTTGGAAGTTCAGATGACAGAGTAATCGGAAGTCATCGTGTCAACCCCATACACGACTTCTCAGTGGCTGACCCCTTTGCAAAAATTATGAGGTTTCGAAACCAGACTACGAAGTGGTAATATTAGTTTGAACCTCTATGATATCCCTGTTCAGCAGATCAGTGCGAGCATTTGCAACTGATGAGCTGAATTTCATTTCTAATATCAGTTTGAACCTTGTAATCTTCGAATTTGAGCCATATAAATCTGGAATTTGAACCTTGTAATATTTGGAGTTTTTGTGGTACAATCGTTGAAATTGCATCATATGAGACTCGTATATTGGTAGCACTATTTTGACCTTAATATGCAATGGTCTTAAATTTTATTAACCATTGTCGAATATGTTTACATTGTCGATCTCATAGCACACGATCTGTATAGCTAACTCAACTGCAATCTTCAACATTATTGCACACAGTTGGTTTCTTAAATTAATTATCACACTCGAGTGCCCATCATCACCCTTCTATGTAACTTTGACCTCACCCATGGGTAAACTTATGACCAAAGTCATTCCACACACTTCGTTTTTACAAAGCCTTTTACCAACAAACGCCCATAATTAGTCCCTCTTCTAGCCGACGCATGGCCAAACTATCTAGGCAGGAAGCTTGCGCGGTAGCGCGAGAACAGGCTCACCGAGAATACATTTGGCGCCTCTTCGATCCCACTCGTGATCAAACGAAACCCGTGCGGTGCGGTGTTGTCAAGAGTGCACTGGAATCCTCCACTATGAATGTCGTGATAAGACATGACGATTACACACCGGCCGGACCCCATTTATTACAACGGCCATTTAACCCTTGTGTCCCTTCAACCTTTCGATCACGCCCCACCATTGCAAGAAGCACACTCACCATGACAAATTCTTAGAGGGTATCCTACGCGGCTTCAATGGCGCTCCGAGCGGCTACCGACGACGAGTAGTAGTTCACCATGCATGCCGTGGTGGACACCCACAAAAGGTTCATGGAGCTCTCAGTGGTGTACACCAACAACCCGGTCTGGGTGGAGCACTCCATCCACATCATGGAGTTGTTGCTTGCCAAGGAGAAGTACAAGGTGGTCGGATTTGACCTCGAATACACCCGCGCTCGTGCCGGGTCTCGTCCCAAGGTAGCCATTTCCCAGATGTGCGTGTTCAACCACGTCCTCGTCTACCACTACTACCTGGGCACAAGGCCTTGCAAGCGTTTTGCCAGGTTTGTCAACAGCCCCCACTACATGTTTGCTATGGTCGACATCACCAATGATGTAAAGGTGCTCAAGAATTCGGGCATCGCCTGCCAGAATCTTGTCGGCATCCAGGGCCAATACAAGATCTGGGGCAGCAAGGAGCATGAGAAGGACTCACTGGTTCACCTCGCCGAGGCTATCATCGACCCAACTACAGAGACATGAAGGATTCCTGCAACAAGGACAATCATGCCTAGCACTCGGCCTGGATGCAGAAACTCGACAAAGCGCACGTCGTGTACGCGACCAAGGAGGCGTACACGAGCTACAACATGTACAGGCGGATCGTTGACATGAGGAAGTGTCTCCTTCCCCAAAACAGCCAGGGATCCAGCCGAAGCAGAGCAATGGCAAGCGTCGTCGCAACAATAAGTAGATGATTATATCCTCGTTTCTCCTAGTTTAGTATGCATGTAATTTCTTGCTTTGCACTACAAAAAAAGACACATCCATGACATTTTGGACCGAACGAAATTTTTTCTATCATACTTATGACACTTCTATGACGATAATTATGAAAAAACCCGGTATCATCATAGATGTGCTGGGGGTCCTACTTCTATGACAAAAAATCATGACAGAAAATGGGCTTTTCGTCCTGGGCGGGACAGAGAGCAGCTGCATGGCATTCTTTCGGCCGTTCACAATGGAAAAAACCATGGTAGAAGCGAGGGCGAGGAAAATATTGTGGAGTTCCCGATTACGGTGGGTGGTCAGAGGCCGAGCGATGCACGTTTCACTCGTACGTACGCGCGTGTGTGTGAGGCATTGCGCTCTAACTGAACCCGAGCGAGGCATTGGGATCTAACTGAACCCGAGCGATTGCACTGCAGGCTCCGCATTACTGAACCCGAGCGATCGATCGATCCCTTGCTCTTAATTGAACCTGAGTGATTCCTTCGCTAGTGCTGCTAACTGAAGCCGATCGATGCTGCCTCTGGATGAACAGTGAGCATTGTTGGGGGGG
>NC_041384.1:86942718-87011258 GCF_002162155.2 Triticum dicoccoides
GGTAGTAGAGGTTGTTTCCGCTGGATGAACAGTACCCCG
This sequence comes from Triticum dicoccoides, assembly GCF_002162155.2. Taxonomy (NCBI): domain Eukaryota; kingdom Viridiplantae; phylum Streptophyta; class Magnoliopsida; order Poales; family Poaceae; genus Triticum; species Triticum dicoccoides. Next base: position 86,942,758 of record NC_041384.1, read on the forward strand.
GTCGATTGAGCCGGTGGATGAATAGGACCCTGTGGAGGGGTGGATGAACAGGACCCTGTGGAGGGCTGGTTGAATAGTAGCCGGTGGAGGGCTGGATGAACAGTAGCCCATGGAGGGGTGGTTGAACATGACCCCGTGGAGAGGGCTGGTTGAATAGTAGCCGGTGGAGGAGCGCACGGTGGAGGATGGATGAGCAGGAGCCCATGGATGAACAGACGCGGGTGGATGCTGGAGGAGGTCGACAGTGGATGAACAGTAGCCCGTGGAGGCAGTCGACGGTGGAGATGAACAGTATCCCGTGGAGTCCCGTTTTGCGGTACGCCACACCCCTTCCGATGAACAGGACCCCCGTTTCGACCGTAGCGCTCCACCACAAGTCTGTTTCATCCGTTTTGCGGTACGTCGCACCCCTCCCGATCAACAGGGGCCCATTTCCACCGTAGGAGGTCTGTTTCCTCCGTTTTGCGGTACGCTAGACCCATCCCGATGAACAGGATCCCATTACGACCGTGGCCGGTCAAACACAAGGCCGTTTCCTCTATTCTACAGTACGCCATGCCTCGTTTCCATCGGCTATTCCGTCCAAGCCGGTTGGCTCCCGATGAACACGACGACGCATTTCGTTCCGACCCAGCCAGTTGCCTCCCCATGATCACGATGACGGCGCAGCTTCTCCGTTTCAACCCAGCCATCTATAGCAGCCTTGGCCATATGTATGCGTGAGTAGGCATTCGAGACCCCGCCCGTATGTACGTACGTGGCCGTATTTACTTTCTTGCACCCTGACCACTATACGTACGTGTACATGCTACGTGTGCGCCTCTACTATGACATGTGCACGCCTCTACTATGACACATGCCCTTCCTTACATGGCCACGGTTCATCATCGCAGCCTGCAGGCAGACTGATCTTATGTACGTACACATTCCTGACCAGAATGACAACGCTACATATGCTTCGACCAGGTGGGTCCCAACTGTGAGGCACTTCCTTGCGTGCGAAGATGTAGCTGATGGGTCCCAGCAGTCAGAGGGCGAATCATTAATTTTTGGCCCGTAATATAGACGCCCTTCCTTGCGTTCGAAGATGTAGCTGGTGGGTCCCAGCAGTCAGGGGGAAACATTTATTTTTGCGAAATACAGTGGCCCGTCCGGTGGGTCCCTACTATCAGGTGGAGGAATAATTATTTTGCGCGTAATAAGGAGGCACTTCCTTGCTGCGGCCGTCGACCCAGCTGTCAGCCTCTCCATGTACAGTACTCTTATGGTGGAAGTCGTTCGTTGACCACATTTACCACGCCGCGCCGAGAGCACCAAAGCGATGGACGACAGTGAGGCCTAGGAAGGGGACGACGCGGAGCCAGGGAAGACGCGACAGTGGATGCCCATGCGGAGAGGAGTACGAGGGTTCACTGGTTCGGCTGCCGTTGTCGCAGGGCCTGGCCAGCGGTGGGAGTAGTAGGGGGCGGTGAGGCCTCCGCGGCAGCACAGCCGGCCACGGGAGGCAGGTGCAGGCGGCACGACCGGCGCTGCTTTGGGAGGCTGGAGCAAGAAGACCAGAGGTTGAAGAAGCACTACGGCCGTTGGATGGACATCGTACAGTCACTGGAGCTAGAATCATTCATATTGATTAAGTTGACAAAGCCCTTCGTCCCTGTCAACTTAGTAGGCCCACATGTCAGCCTCCCACTATTTTGGGTCCCAGCTAGTAGGGGGAGTATTCATTTTTTGTCCGTAATAAGGAGGCACTTCCTTACGTGCGAAGATATAGCTGGTGTGTCTGACCTGTCAGCGAGGGGGGGGCATTTTTTCGCGAAATAGAGAGGCCCTTCCGGGGGGTCCCAGATGTCAGGTGGAGGAATTATTATTTTGCATGTAATAAGGAGGCATTTCTTTGTGTGCGACCATGGAGCCAGCTGTCAGCCTCTCCACGTAAAGTCCACGTCCGATGGATGTCGTTCGTTCACCACGTTGACCACGACGCGCTGAGAGCACCAGGGTGGTGGACGACGACGAGGCCTAGGAAGGGAACGACACGGAGCTGGGGAAGACACAATAGTGGCTACCCACGCGGTGGGGAGGTACGAGGGTTGACTGGTTCGGCTGCCGTCGCCGGAAAATAACAGGAGGTGTGGGTGAGTAGAGGGATAGCCAGGCCAGGGATGAGAGTATGGTGGGGCCGTGAGGCCTGTCCGGCAGCACAGCCGGCCACGGGAGGCGGGAGCAGGCGGTTCAGCCGGCACTGGTTTGGGCGGCTGGAGCAGGAAGATCAAAGACTGAAGAAGCACGATTGCCGTTAGATTGACATTCAACGGTCTGACGCTGGTGTCGGATTTCGGGTTCCGGCAAAACCCTTGAGGTTCGAACACTGGGGTGCGCATGAAGATGTCTCCCCCCTCTCTAGCTTGCACACATCATGATCTCACGGCCTAGCTCGACGAACCCAAAGAACAAGAGACACAAGAGTTATACTGGTTCGGGCCACCGATGTGGTGTAATACCCTACTCCAGTGTGGTGTAGTGGATTGCCTCTCGGGCTGAGGATGAACAGTTACAAGGGAAGAACAACCTCCTGAGGAGAGGTGTTCTTGTGCTTGGTGGACTTGCGTGAGGCTATGGATGGAATGGCTCCGGTCCAATCTGAGCTGGCTCCTACGGTGGTGGATATTCCTATTTATAGAGGCCCTAGTCCTCTTCCCAAATATTGAGCGGGAAGGGATCCCACAATGGCCAAATTCAAAGGGAGACAACTAGTACAAGTTATCCTGACTAAAGGTGGTCTTCGCCTGCCAAAGGCTCTGGTGGTGACGCCGTCCGGGGGGCTCCGTGGTGACCTCCATCCTGCCGTCCTGCTAGTCTTGGTCTCATTGCTCCGATATGGAAACCTTTTCCTGATGCCTCGGGACTCCTCGCCTGCTCTTGCCCCTTTAGCACCAAAGAGGAAACGAGGACACTACGCGCAGTGGCGCCTGCCTGGCTCCAGTCGTCATGGCTTGCATCACACAAACCTCGCTAGGTGTCCCTTGGCTTGATCTCTCCGTCCCTCGCAAGCCGGCGTGGTGAGGCCGCCCCTGAGGAGGTCTTGCGTCATCCACCTTGCGAGGCTTGGCCCCTCGCGAGGGTCTCGAGTGTTTTCCGGTGAAGATGGGCCGTACAGGGCCGCTGTTGGACCGCAGGTAGCCCCCGGACCGCAGGTAGGCAAGTCAGGGGATCCCCGTTCCCAGAACACCGACATTAGCCCCCGGGCCCAAGGCGCGCTAGGACATGGCTTCGAGGTGAAACCAAAGGGAAAGTGCGGAGCGCCGCGGGCCCCATCAGCCTGCGGCCCCGCTTGATGGTGGCGATTGATTGGACGTGGGTGTCTCCGCTTCCCCATGCTGCCTCGGCAACTGCTCGACTTGACGAGTCCTTGCTGCATGTAGAAAAAGATCATTATTACCTTAGATCATGGATGCCGGCGGTTGGCCTCCCCTTGGCTATAAATGGGAAGAGGGGGCGGAGCCCCAGTCACCCATCTCCTCCTTCGCTCCTCCCGCTCCTTCTTCTTCCTCGCTTGCTGCATCGACCATGGCGCCGATACGGGGGTTCTCGGCCGCAGAGAAGGGAAAGACTCCCCTTGACGAGCCCGAGCCGCTTCCGCCGAAGAAGAGGTTGTCCCATCATCGCGACATAGTCGTGAGGCCGGAAGTGTCGCGGCCATGGTACGAGCGGCCTCCTCCCAGGTACCTGCTTCCATTATACGCCCAAGCTGAGGGCTATGGAGGGAGGGGCGACAAGCTCCGCCGCCCACGCCAGGGCCGTAGTCGCCGCGCCACGGTGGCGCACGCCATCGCTCCAGGAGTCCACACCGTGGACTCCTCGCGCAAACTCGTGATGTGGGCGGCGATGCCTCCGCACACTTGGATCCACTTCCCGCAGTTCTTTGCCGCTGAGATGCCACCGAGGGGCCCCCTCGAGCTTTGGTTGCAGCACGCCGACTCTGATGCCCCGGCGATTGGGGCGGAGGTTGAAGTCATCTCCTCCGAGAGGATCTTCATGACTCGTGGATGGGGCGAGGTCGCTCGAGTCTGCCGTGCGGAAGGCGCCCTCGCCATCCACTTCGAGTATGACGGCGTCTCCATGATTTTCTACAAGGTCTTTGACGAGGAAGGCCGCTGCTTGGAGTGCTGCCCTAAAGGGGGATGTCAGGACGGCGCAACGTCCAACGTCAAGCCTTCCGCTGGGCTCGCCAGCAGCTCCTCCAGTGACAGTGGTGACTCCTGGTGGTTCAGCGACTCTCCCGAGCTCGTCGAGACTCCGGAGACAAGCGACGACAGCTACGTGCCTCGGAGCTCTCGCCGGGCCTAGAGCAAGGCCGCATCATCCGGCCGCCGCCGTCACAGATCCGGATGGGGTTGGCACCGGCCCCTGGAGGCCCACTGTTGATGATGGCGTCGGCGATGTTTGGTGCGTGTAGATAGGGCCCCTACAAACTTCCTTTTCTTGTTCCCTACGAGGAATCAAGACGGACCCCGTGGGGGCGTGTAAAAGGTTTGTAATGTCTTTTGTTGATATTATCCTTATTATGAAAATCTTGTGAACGCATGTCCTGCTAAGGCTCGGTCTCCCCTTTCCAACCCCGCGGTAGCTTGGTGCTCTACGCCGACAGGTCCCGGTCCCCAGGCAGGCTGCAGCCGTCGCTGGTATGCTAGGTCGCGATGCTGTGGTCCATGCCAGGAGGTGAGTGGCCCGGGGTCCAGTAAGAGCTCCTGAGGCGCGATGCTCAAGAGGTCCCATTTAGCGCGCAAGCAGCTACCTGAGGATGGGAATGGGAGGCGTCGTTGCCGTGGAAGGGCAACGAAAGGCGAGGATCTTATGCCGTACCACTGGGTCGATCCAGGCGCAAGACTTATCTTGGCATTCCAGAGCTGGTTCCTCGTGTTGCGCCAGACTTGTGCGTTGACCACTATTGGGTAGATAGGCTAGGCTCGTGCGAGCCTCCCCTCTTCTCCATGCTCTTCTATGTGCTCTACGTCCTCAGGTCCCCGCCCTCGAGGGAGCTCAGCCGCCGCTGGTATGCCAGGTCGCGATGTCGTGCTCAAGGCTAGGGGTGAGGGCTGGAGAGCTGGTAAGAGCTCCTGAGTTGCGATGTTCAGGAGCCCCCCTTTTAACGCGCAAGCGAATTGCATGGGAGAAGAGGGAGCCCGCGGTACCACCCACTGTAGTCCTTGGGAGGTTCCTGCAAGTTAGCACGAGGAAGGGCACAAATTGCCATGGTGATTGCCGGTCCACCACTGGTTGCTTCGCAAGGAGGTGAAGGCACTGACGGTCTGGTGAGGTGACATGTGCGGGCATGCCGCGAGGCAGAGCTCGACCGCTCAGATTTATCAGTGTTGCAGGGACGGACCCAAGCACAAGTGTCGTGCCGGCATGAGAGGTTCCCGTGGCGGGTGATAATCAAGCAGGCAGTGATGATAGGTAACTTATGCATGAAAAGAAAACTAGCTTAGGTAAATGCAAGAACGATACATGCCACTGGGTCGGACCTGAGCGGCCTGGGGATGATGCAGCCCGAGGGGCGCCCCCAGCAGGGTGAACTAAAGATGCAAGTGGATACACGCCGCAAGGATAGACCCATGTGGCCAGGGAATGATGCAGCCCAGGGGGCGCTCCCAACTAAATAAACTTGGAAAATGTCACTATGTTTGGTTATCGAAGGAGTGTTGGGGTAGCTGAACACGTGCGCTGAAGAAGTCGTTCCTCACGAGCCGTCGAGGCCTAGAGCCTCGGGAGGCTTTGGAGGCTCAGGTGGACTCCTGAGGACCGTCTCCGTCTTCGTCAGGACTGTGTGATGCCTGGCCTCCTGACCTGCCAAGATGCACCATAGGTTGCGTTGGAAGGCGGCTGCCATGCTCGGCAGGCCGAACGGCATGCGAACGTAGCTGTGAGGCGGACCCTCGCACCGTCCAGCACGCGAAGGCCAGAAGCGCTCCTGAGATCCGGCCTTGTTGAGCCCTGGGATGTCGATGCAGACGCGCAGCTCACCACCCTCGCCTGGATGGGGAGCAGCGCCAGGTGGGCGGTGGTCGCCGCGCATGGATCTTGCATCCTGCAGCTCCTGAGTGGCCTTGGTGATGAACTCCTGAGCGTGGGGCGCTCCTCGCCCGGTGTCCTCCTGGGGGAAATGGGCCGCGAAGCATGCCTCCACATGGTGCCCGAGCGCCTCCCTCGTGATGCTGGCTAGGTCTGAGGCCCTCCAAAAGAGAGCCCCCAAGCCCTGCCCGAGGAGAGCGTCGGGCGTGCCTCCCTATGCAAGGGAGGGAGGCGCCCCAGGCGCGGGCACCGATCCTGGGGTGGCGCCGCTGGAGGCGCCGCTCCCCTGAGGCCCAGTGCGAAGTAGATCCTTCTTATTCTTGGGGTTGGCCTCAGGAGGGTACTGTACACCCGCGCTGCCAGGGTCTCCGACTGCTGCAGCTTGGAAGGCATGCTCGAGGGAGCACACTACGTCTCTTTCTTCGCAGGGGACTGTGATGATTCTGCCGCTTCTCGGCATCTTAGGACGTTGTAGCCATGGTGGGTGACTACCATGAATTTTCCTAGCGCTGGGTACCCGAGGATGGCATTGTACGGCAGGCAGATGTGGGTGACGTCGAAGTCGACGAGCTCGGTGTGATAGTTGTCACGCTGACCGAAGGTGACAGGGAGATGAACTTGCCCTATTGGGCTGGTGGAGCCGTTAGTCACTCCTGAGAAAGGCTTGGTGGGCTGGAGCTAATCGTATGGCACTTGAAGGCTGTCGAACGTCTCGACGGACAGGACACTGAGCCCTGCGCCGCCATCGATGAGGGTCTTGGTGACTTGGACATTGCTGATGACAGGTGAACAGAGCATCGGGAGGACGCCATTGGTTGCCGCGCATTTGAGCTGGTCCGCCGAGCTAAAGGTGATGGCGTACTTTGACCATCTGATTGGGCGCGTGGCCTCGAGCTTGGGGAGGGCAGCATTCACCTCATGAGAGAACTGCTTGAAGATGCGCTGGGAAGCTCGGGCCTGAGCGCCACCCAAAATGCAGGCAATGGTGCGTGGCTCCTTGAAGCCCCCAGCCCCTTCGTCCTGTTGGTGGTCGTCGTTCCTCCTTGGTGGTGGTGGGAGCGGAGGGAGACCAGGGTGGCCCTGAGGATGGTCCTCACGACGCTGGTCCCTCCAGGCGCCCTCACGAGGCTGGTCCTGCCAGCGGTCCTCGCGAGGCTAGTCGTGCCACTACAGGCGAGGCCCGCGGTCATCCCAACGTCCTCCACCTTGTCCACCTCCTCGTCCGTAGCACCGATCATTGCGCTCGGGGCATCGACCGAAGCGTCCATCTTGAACGCCCCTGAGCTCTTGACAGTCATTGGTGTTGTGGCTGCGCATGTTGTAGAAGGCGCTGAATGTAAGGCTTCCCTTGGACGACTCGGGAAGGTCTCGGTCGCGCTTTGTATCTGGCTCTACCGCGAGTACGGCCACCCCATTGCTCTTCACGTCCTTGACCTTGGCCTTCTTCTCCTCTGGATCCGTAGCAGGGAGCTCGAGGAGGGAGAGACACCCCTCTGCAGCTCTTGCACACTTGGTTGCTATATTAAACAGCTCCAAGGTCGTGCATAGCTCCTCATGGATGGCGAGCTCCTCCTTCATCTTGATGTCATGGACGCCATCGGAAAATGCTGAGATGATGGCCTCGTCCATCACCTTGGGGATCTTGAGGCACACGCTGTTGAAGCGCTGGATGTACTTCTACAGGGTCTCTCCCGGCTGTTGCTTGATGCAGCGCAGGTCACCCGCGGCCGGGGGGCGGTCGCGTGTGCCCTAGAAGTTGGGGACGAAGTGGTCGCGCATCTCATCCCAGGAGGAGATCGAGCCCGGGGGCAGGTTCAGGAGCCACGAGCGGGCGCCGTCTTTGAGAGCCATGGGGAACCAGTTCGCCATGACCTTTTCTTCGCTGTTGGCCGCCTCGATGCTCAGCTCGTAGAGCTACAAGAACTCTGCAGGGTCGGGGGTGCCGTCGTAGCGAGGAGGCAGATCCGGCTTGAACTTGCTTGGCCAGACGACACTACGCAGCTCAGGAGTGAAGGCGCGGTAGCCCGGCGTGGCCACCGGGGCCTGTCGTGGAGGCGGAGCTTGATCTTCGTGTCCTCGTGCCACCATGGCAAATGGCGCATGGCCCTGCCACGGCAAGCGATCCTGACGTGGCGGTGCTGGGAGTGGTGGAGCATTTTCTTGCGGACGAGGAACCTCATGGCAGCTTCTTTCTTCATGTGCGGGCACACGGCACGGTGGATCACGCCGCAGGACCGCAAATCTTGGACTGAGGACGCCGTCTTGACACGGAGGGGGCGAAGGCACTCCATGAGCCGCACGTCTCGGCACGAGGGTGCCTCTTGATGTAGAGTGGGCGGAGACGCTCAGTGAGCCACATCGCCTGCAGCCGAGGGCAGGCGAGGTAGCGAGAGGGATGGTGCAGGAGAGCCCCCCGCGGCGCTGACGAGCTCGGCGATGCAGTCCAACCAGTCCTCGTAGAGGTCGTCGACCAGGCGGTAACGCAGGAGATCGCGTTCCATGAGCAGCGCGGCCTGCGCGTCCGTGGGTGCGCAGCGAGCGTGAGACGATGAGTTGGCCGGAGTCAGCGACGGGTGGCGGTGCGGTTGTCTCGCCGCACGGAGGCGTGCGGTGAGGAGGCTTGCTGCTTGTTTGCCGCTGGGCCGGTAGCGGCGTTGGCGGCGGCTGACGAAGAACGACGGGGAGGCCCACCGACATGGGCAGTCTGAGCGATACGGGTGGTGAAAGCATCCCAGCACTCAGCGCGGGCCCAGCGAGCGTCGGCCATGAACTTGGTGGAGTGGCGAAGCGCGGATTCACGAGAAGAAAGCTTGGATGCACCCCTACCTGGCGCGCCAAATGTCGGATTTCGGGTTCCGACAAAACCCTTGAGGTTCAAACACTGGGGTGCGCACGCAGATCTCTCCCCCCTCTCTAGCTCGCACACATCATGATCTCACGGCCTTGCTCGACGAACCCAAAGTACAAGAGACACAAGAGTTATACTGGTTCAGGCCACCGATGTGGTGTGATACGTCTCCAACGTATCTATAATTTTTGATTGTTCCATGCTATTATATTATCTGTTTTGGATGTTTATGGGCTTTATTATACACTTTTATATTATTTTTGGGACTAACCTATTAACCGGAGGCCTAGCCCAAATTGCTGTTTTCTTTCCTATTTCAGTGTTTCGAAGAAAAGGAATATCAAACGGAGTCCAAACGGAATGAAACCTTCGGGATAGTTAATTTTGGAATGGAAGCAATCCAGGAGACTTGGAGTATACGTCAGGAAAGCTTCGAGGAAGCCACGAGGAAGGGAGGCACGCCCTACCCCCCTGGGCGCACCCCCACCCTCGTGGGCCCCTTGTGGCTCCCTTGACCGACTTCTTTCGCCTATATATGTCCATATACCCTAAAAACATCAGAGAGTAGAATAGATCAGGAGTTCCACCGCCAGAAGCCTCCGTAGCCACCAAAAACCAATCTAGACTCGTTTTGGCACCCTGACGGAGGGGGGAATCCCTCTCCGGTTTCCATCTTTATCATCCCGGTGCTCTCCATGATGAGGAGGGAGTAGTTCCTCCTCGGGGATGAGGGTATGTACCAGTAGCTATGTGTTTGATCTCTCTCTCTCATGTTCTTGAGGTGGTACGATCTTGATGTATCGCGAGCTTTGCTATTATAGTTGGATCTTATGATGTTTCACCCCCTCTACTCTCTTGTGATGGATTGAGTTTTCCCTTTGAAGTTACCTTATCGGATTGAGTCTTTAAGGATTTGAGAACACTTGATGTATGTCTTGCATGTGCTTATCTGTGGTGACAATGGGATATCACGTGATCCACTTGATGTATGTTTTGGTGATCAACTTGCAAGTTCCGTGACCTCGTGAACTTATGCATAGGGGTTGGCACACGTTTTCGTCTTGACTCTCCGGTAGAAACTTTGGGGCACTCTTTGAAGTTCTTTGTGTTGGTTGAATAGATGAATCTGAGATTGTGTGATGCATATCGTATAATCATACCCACGGATACTTGAGGTGACATTGGAGTATCTAGGTGACATTAGGGTTTTGGTTGATTTGTATCTTAAGGTGTTATTCTAGTACGAACTCTATGATAGATTGAACAGAAAGAATAGCTTCGTGTTATTTAACTACGGACTCTTGAATAGATCGATCAGAAAGGATAACTTTGAGGTGGTTTCATACCCTACAATAATCTCTTCGTTTGTACTCCACTATTAGTGACTTTGGAGTGACTCTTTGTTGCATGTTGAGGGATAGTTATGTGATCCAATTATGTTATTGTTGTTGAAAGAACTTGCACTAGTGAAAGTATGAACCCTAGGCCTTGTTTTAACGCATTGCAATACCATTTGTGCTCACTTTTATCATTAGTTACCTTGCTGTTTTTATATTTTCAGATTACAAAAACCTTTATCTACCATCCATATTGCACTTGTATCACCATCTCTTCGCCGAACTAGTGCACCTATACAATTTACCATTGTATTGGTTGTGTTGGGGACACAAGATACTCTTTGTTATTTGGTTGCAGGGTTGTTTGAGAAAGACCATCTTCATCCTACGGCTCCCACGGATTGATAGACCTTAGGTCATCCACTTGAGGGAAATTTGCTACTGTCCTACAAACCTCTGCACTTGGAGGCCCAACAACGTCTAGAAGAAGAAGGTTGTGTAGTAGACATCAAGCTCTTTTCTAGTGCCGTTGCCGGGGAGGTGAGCGCTTGAAGGTATATCTTTAGATCTGGCAATCGAATCTTTTTGTTTCTTGTTTTAGCACTAGTTTAGTTTATAAAAGAAAACTAAAAAAATGTAATTGAGTTTGCCTGATATGCTTCATCTTTTTAATATCTTTCGTGAGAATGATGGAAGGGAAAATTGTGCTCAAGTGCTAGAAGAAGAAGTATATAGAATGTTTGGCACTAAATCTTTGAATGATGAGCATGATTGCAATGTTATTAGTATGAAATCTTTGAATATCCATAATACTAATGATGATTGCACTAGTTATGATGAAAATATCTCTTATAAGCATGTCGATTTTTGTGGAGTGCATAGAGTTTGCAAGTACATACCAAACAGGGAAGATAGATTTTGCAAGAGGCATAAGTATTTGGAAACTAAATGGTTGCAAGAGAGGCTAGATGTTAGTTCTGAAATTTTAAAATATCTTAGCCATACTTGTGAACTTTGCAATGAATATGGTCATTTAAATATCAAATGCAAATTGTTTCATGATCGAATCGTGTCCAAAAATTGTGATGACTTGATTTCCCTTGCACATCATAATGAACTTAGTTTGCTTTTGGGTTATGAAGAAATGAAATGTATAACTAAGGTTATTCCAGAATTTGCCCTTGATAGAGTTCTTGATTTTGATCTAGAGGAAATTTATATTTATTGTGCGGTGAATTGCATTGAAAATCCTTATATTGCCAAGTACATAAAGAAAAGAAAACAAATAGAGGATGAAGGGAATACTAATGAAAGGGAAGAGACTCCCCAATATTCTCCTATTATTTCTTATGGTGAATCAAGTAACGAGGAGGAGCCTTCTATTCAACCAATCTCATTAATAAGGAGCTCCAAAAATAGGATTGAACCCACACATGATGTGAAGAAGAAAAAGAAAAGATGGAGAAGCAAAGGTAGAAAGGTATCTCTCCCAAATGATGTTGCTCCTATTACTCATTGTGATGATGATAATTGCTATACTATTGGTGCCATCCATACTATTAATGATGAGAGTGATTATTCTTATGATATGAAAAGGCCCAAGCTTGGGCATGCTATGTTTGATGAAGATGATGTTTTTGAGAATACATTTGCTGCAACTAATGTTTATCCCAAGCTTGGGGATGCTACGTTTAATGAAGATGATATTTTTAGTCTCCCAAGTTTTGATATGCAAATTTATAATGATGATAGCGTGCCTCCTACTTATGATGATTATATTGATGAAAGTGGGTTTGGAAGAGTGTCAACTTTAGGAAGTAATGATCCCACTATTTTGGAGGATCTTGAATCTTATTTTGACAATTATCAAAGTGGATTTGGAGAGGTCATGACTTTATTTAGTAATGATTCCACTATCTTGGATGAGGTTTCAATTGATTATGATGAGAACAAAGTTTCTACTTATGATGATTATTGTGATGATACTTATGCTATAAAAAGTAGAGATGATTATATTTATAAAACTTGTCATGATTGTGATTACCCTTTTTATGAACATTACTCCTTTAATGTGGAAACAATTTATAGTATTCGAGTTTCTTATTATGCTCCCACTATTCCGAATAAGAAGAATTTTGCTTATGTGGAGAGTAATAAATTTTCTATGCTTGTAGATCATGAAAAGAATGCTTTATGTGATAGTTATATTGTTAAATTCATTCATGATTCTACTGAAAATTATTATGAGGGAGGAATATATGCTTGTAGGAGTTGTAATAATATCAAGTGTCCTCTCTATGTGTTGAAAATCTTGAAGTTGACCTTGTTTTACCTTCCTATGCAAGTTGATTCTTGTTCCCACAAGTTGTTTGCTCACAAAATCCCTATGCATAGGAAGTGGGTTAGACTTAAATGTTCTAGTCATATTCTTCATGATGCTCTCTTTATGTTACAATTCTTATCTTTTATGTGAACATCATTGAAATCATCATGCCTAGCTAGGGGTGTTAAACGATAGCACTTGTTGGAAGGCAACCCAACTTCATTTTTGTTATTTGATTTTTTTCTCCTGTTTAGTAATAAATAATTCATCTAGATTCTGTTATGATTGTGTTTTTATGTTTTAATTAGTGTTTGTGCCAAGTAAAGCCTTTAGGACCTTCTTGGGTGATTGTTATTTGATCTTGCTGTAAAAAACAGAAAGTATGCGCTCACGAGAATAATTTTCATTTTTTACCAGAGAGCGGTAAAATACCAATTCCAACTGCAGTAGATCAATAAATAAATTTCCTAGAACTTCCTAATTTCTCAGGATTTTTGGAGTTACATAAATATTAGAAACCTACAGAGTACTACAGACTGTTCTGTTTTTGACAGATTCTGTTTTCTATGTGTTGTTTGCTTATTTTGATGAATCTATGAGTAGTATCGGAGGGTATGAACCATAGTGAAGTTGGAATACACTAGATATTACACCAATATGAATTTAGAATGAGTTCACAACACTACCTAAGTGGTGATTTATTTTATTATACTAACGGAGCTTACAAGTTTTCTGTTAAGTTTTGTGTTGTGAAGTTTTCAAGTTTTGGGTAAAGATTCGATGGACTATGGAATAAGGAGTGGCAAGAGCCTAAGCTTGGGAATGCCCAAGGCACCCCAAGGTAATATTAAAGGACAACCAATAGCCTAAGCTTGGGGATGCCCCAGAAGGCATCCCCTCTTTCGTCTTCGTTCATCGGTAACTTTACTTGGAGCTATATTTTTATTTACCACATGATATGTGTTTTACTTGGATCGTCATTTTATTTTATTTAGTTTTGCTTGCTGTTTGAATAACATACCAAGATCTGAAATTCTTAAATGTTAGAGCGTCTTCACATAGTTGCATAATTATTCGACTACTCATTGATCTTCACTTATATCTTTCGGAGTAGTTTGTTGTTGCTCTAGTGCTTCACTTATATCTTTTTAGAGCACGATGGTGGTTTTATTTTATAGAAATAGATGAACTCTCATGCTTCACTTATATTATTTTGAAGAGTCTTAAACAAGATGGAAATTTGCTTTTAGGAATAATATAAAACCTTTCATAGAAGTGCATTGAATACTATGAGAAGTTTGATACTTGATAATTGTTTTGAGATATGGAGATGGTGATATTAGAGTCATGCTAGTTGAGTAGTTGTGAATTTGAGGAATACTTGTGGTGAAGTTTGTGATTCCCGTAGCATGCACGTATGGTGAACCATTATGTGATGAAGTCGGAGCATGATTTATTTATTGATTGTCTTCCTTATGACTGGCGGTCGGGGACGAGCGATGGTCTTTTGCTACCAATCTATCCCCATAGGAGCATGCGCGTAGTACTTTGTTTCGATAAATAATAGATTCTGGCAATAAGTATGTGAGTTCTTTATGACTAATGTTGAGTCCATGGATTATATGCACTCTCACCCTTCCACCATTGCTAGCCTCTCTAGTACCGCGCAACTTTCGCCGGTACCATAAACCCACCATATAACTTCCTGAAAACAGCCACCAACCTACCTATTATGGCATTTCCATAGCCATTCCGAGATATATTGCCATGCAACTTTCCGCTGTTCCGTTATTATGACACGCTTCATAATTGTCATTTTACTTTCAATGATCATGTAGTTGACATCGTATTTGTGGCAAAGCCACCATTCAGTATTTTCATACATGTCACTCTTGATTCATTGCACATCCCGGCACACCGCCGGAGGCATTCACATAGAGTCATATTTTGTTCTATGTATCGAGTTGTAAGTAAATAAAAGTGTGATGGTCATCATTATTACAGCATTCTCCCATTGAGGAAAGGATGATGGAGACTATGATTCCCCACAAGTAGGGATGAGACTCCGGAAAAAAAAAGAGGCCATAAAAAAAGAGAAAAGGCCCAAATAAAAAAATAAAAAAATGAGAGAAAATGAGAGAAGGGGTGAGGGAGTCCTGGATTAGGGGGTCTCCGGACAGCCGTACTATATCCTTTGGCCGGACTGTTAGACTATGAAGATACAAGATTGAAGACTTCGTCTCGTGTCTGGATGGGACTCTCCTTGGCGTGGAAGGCAAGCTAGGCAGTACGGATATGGATATCTCCTCCTTTGTAATCGACCTTGTGTAACCCTAACCCTCTCTGGTGTCTATATAAACCGGAGGGTTTTAGTCCGTAGGACACAACAATACCATACAATCATACCATAGCCTAGCTTCTAGGGTTTAGCCTCTCTAATCTCATGGTAGATCTACTCTTGTACTACCCATATCATCAATATTAATCAAGCATGACGTAGGATTTTACTTCCATCAAGAGAGCCCGAACCTGGGTAAAACATCGTGTCCCCTGCCTCCTGTTACCATCCGCCTTAGACGCAAAGTTCGGGACCCCCTACCCGAGATCCGCCAGTTTTGACACCGACATTGGTGCTTTCATTGAGAGTTCCTCTGTGTCATCGCCATTAGGCTTGATGGCTCCTACAATCATTGATAGTGATGCAATCCAGGGTGAGACTTTTCTCCCCGGACAGATCTTTGTGTTCGGCGGCTTCGCACTGCGGGCCAACTCGCTTGGCCATCTGGAGCAGATCGAAAGTTAGGCCCCTGGCCACCAGGTCAGGTTTGGAAGCTTAAACTACATGGCCGATATCTGCGGAGACTTGATCTTTAGCGGATTCGAGCCTCTGCCTTGTGCGCCACGCGGTCATGATGAGTACGATTTAGCTCTACCATCAGACAGTGTTCAAGAGATCGCATTGGCAGCCGCTCTGACCCTCAGTTCAGAGCAAGTTGCGCCAGCCATGGACGGGTGGATGGACCCCGCCACGGAGGCCTTACCCTCAGCGACGATCAAGCCGAATATCGACCTTACCCTTCATGAGATCCGTGTTGTTAAACCGCCAGATACTTCTCCGGCCACGGACTTCGAACCAACTGCGCCCGTTCCTATCGAATCCGGTTGGGCGCTGTTCATGGAGTTTACCTCCGCGGATATCTTTCAACACTCACCCTTCGGCGACATACTGAATTCATTAAAGTCTCTCTCCTTGTCAGGAGAGTCCTGGCCGAACTATGTCCAGTAGGGTTGGGATGCGGATGACGAAGAAATTCACCGCCCACCCACCACCCACTTAGTAACCACTGTCGATGACTTAACCGACATGCTCGACTCCGACTCCGAAGACATCGACGGTATGGACAACGATGCGGGAGACGAATAGGAACCACCGCCCACAGGGCGCTGGACGCCCACTTCATCACATGACGTATACATGGTGGACACACCAAAAGAAGACAACGACGAGGAACGGAAGGACACAACGAAGGGTTGTCTGTAGCGACCAGACCTCAAACAGTCTGATCTCTGTGCTCTGGTGTCATCCCTGGATCAGTAATGCTGACACCACACAGTACTCGGAGGATTTATAGCAGAGTAGCAATCACACACTTATTACATCGAGTGTCTCAAAAGAGAACTTATTACAATAAATATGGCTTAAGGCCATCTAATAATGATAACAGCGGAAGGCTTGGAAGATAAGTGAGTCCATCAACTCCAACGGCATCACTGAGTATAGAACCACGACCTAAAAACTCCTTAATCGTCATCTGAAAAGTCTGCAACATTAATGTTGCAGCCCGAAAATGGGTTAGCACATGGAATATGCTGGCAAGGTAACACATAGAGAGTAATGGAATAAAACAGCTATACTATATGCATATTTGGCTGGTGGAAAGCTCTATGGTTACAGTTTTGCGTAAAGCCAATTTTTCCCTACTACAAAGGAATAAATTTAATTACTATCATGGTGGTTGTTAAACATTGAGAATGGTTGACAGCATTCTCAATCCCAATTAAGCATCATCATTAAACATAACCCAACAAAATTAATTTAGAGTCACATGTTGAGATTCACATGAAAATCCAAGTACTAGATACTCAAGATGTCCATAACCGGGGACACGGCTAACCATGATTAGTTTCTTACACTCTGCAGAGGTTTGCGCACTTTTCCCCACAAGACTCGATCGCCTCCGTTTGGTTTCTCGCACTACATGGTGTTTGAAAAGACGGATGACCGAGACATAGTCTTTCAGAAGCGCTAGGACCTTACGATGGGTAGACCGTACCACCTACATCCCCTACATCTGCTAGTCTACCACTGTAAGAGTTCGCACAACTTAGTCAACTATGCTAGAGCCCATAATAGCTTGTTGCTGCACACGGAAGTTTCTAGTATGAATAGTCTCATGATCCCTTTGAGCCTGGGTGGCGGTCCAAAAGAAAACAGGCAAGTCCTGGAATACCCAGGTGCCTCAATCCACCCAGATGTTTGTTTAAGTTGCCACCTTAGATAAACCATTAATTAACAATCTCACATCTGTCATGGATTTCACTCACCCAATCCACGTCTACTAGCATAGCATTGCATAATAAGCAAACGTAGAAGTAACTCTCAAAGGCTTGATAATAAACAGGTAATAGGTACTACCTCATCTAATTCCCATCCCACAATTTAATTAGATCCTAATCATGCAATGTGTGAGGATTTGATCTAATGCAATAAAACTGGGTAGTAGAAAAGGTATGATCAAAGTGTTACTTGCCTTGCTGATGATCCGCGAAACCTAACGATTCGAAGTAACAAGCGGCGCACTCCGGGTATTCTATCGCAGACAAACAAACAAGCATACAATAAGTACTCATCTAATGCACAGGTAAAACTCAAATAAGAGATCAAACCAGAAGGTTCAACTTATGAACTCCGGTTGGCAAAAAGAATCAAATCGAACGAAGCAACGAGAATCAAACGGCAAAAGAAAACAACTTCGTTCTAGTAATTTGGATCTAGGGAAAATTTTACAGTAGCAAAAACTTGTTTAAGTTGGTTAAACGGATAGAGGGTTTCGAGGCGAATCCCTAGGCACTTGAATCGCCTGATTCCGATAAACGAGCAAAAAGTTAAACTAAAACGAAAATCGGATCAGGAATCGCGGTCAGAAAAATCGCGGATTTAATCCGAGAAAAAGAAAAATGACGAACACCGATATTATTTTTCTCTCTTTTTTTTCTTTTTTTCGGCACAGAAAACGAGGCACGACGAACCTCGGGCGGCAGGATCGTCGGCGGCGGCGGCGGCTCCGGCGGCGCGCACGGATCGAGGCGGGGCTGATGGGCTGGGGCGGCTCGGGGCGGCGCTATTTAAAGGCTACCCCCAGGCGGTGTCCCGCTCGGGTACGGCCCGGAGTCGGTTCATTTTTTTGTTAATTATTCCGCTCGGAAGAAAAATAAAAAGAAATACTAAACGGACACCAAAAATTCCGAAATAAATTTTCACGGGCTTCTAAAATCAAGCCACACAAGGTGAACATTTATTTGGGCCCTAAATGCAATTTTGAAAAACACACTTTTTTCCTAAATTCAAATAAAACACCGAAAAACTCCGAAATAAAACCTTATTTGATTTTATTATTAAATCCTCAATATTTCTTTATTTTGGGAAAGTCATTTTATTCCCTCTCTCATATTTTTGTAGTAGAAATAATTGATGATAAAATAAATAAAATCAAATGATCCTATTCTCAAAATTTGAGAAAACTCAAATAAGAAAATAACGAAATCCCCAACTCTCTTCGTGGGTCATTGAGTTGCATAGAATTTCTAGGATCAACCAAAATGCAAAATAAAATATGATATGCATGATGATATAATGTATAACATTCCAAATTGAAAATTTGGGATGTTACAAACCTACCCCCCTTAAGATGAATCTCGCCCTCGAGATTTGAGTTGGCTAGAAAATAGGTGAGGGTGGTCTTTGAGCAAATCTTCCTCTCGCTCCCAGGTGGCTTCATCCTCTGTGTGGTGGCTCCACTGAACTTTGCAAAACTTGGTAACCTTGCTGCGAGTTACTCGGCTGGCAAACTCAAGAATCTTGACTGGTTTCTCCTCGTAGGTCAAATCGTTATCCAACTGAATAGTTTCCAAAGGCACTGTGTCTCTCAACGGTATGTCAGCCATCTCCGCGTGACATTTCTTTAACTGAGAAACGTGGAACACATCTTGTACTCCTGACAATCCTTCGGGCAATTCCAACTTGTAGGCTACTTCTCCCATACGTTCCAAAACTCGATATGGTCCTACAAATCGTGGCGCTAACTTCCATTTAACTCCAAAACGCTTTGTTCCCCGAAGTGGAGATACTCGAAGATAAGCCCTATCTCCGACTTCATAAACTGTCTCCTTTCATTTAGAATCTGCATAACCTTTCTGTCTGGATTGGGCTACCTTGAGCCTATCGCGAATCAACTTCACCTTCTATTCAGACTCTTTAATCAAGTCAGGACCAAACAAATGGCGGTCTCCAACTTCATCCCACGACAACGGTGTCCTGCACCTCCTTCCGTACAAAGCTTCGAAAGGGGCCATCTTCAAACTGGTTTGATAACTGTTGTTGTAAGAGAACTCTGCATATGGCAAATTATCGTCCCAACTAGATCCGTAATCTAGCGCACAAGCTCTCAGCATATCCTCCAAAATCTGATTGACTCTCTCGGTCTGTCCATCTGTCTGTGGATGAAAAGTTGTACTGAATTCTAGCCTGGTTCCCAAAGTTTTGTGCAACTGCTTCCAGAACTTTGAGGTAAACTGGGTTCCTCTATCTGATACTATACTCCTTGGAACTCCATGCAAACATACGATCCTGGTCATGTATATCTTTGCCAACTTAGCCCTGGTGTAAGTGGTCTTTACTGGGATGAAATGAGCTACTTTCGTCAATCGCTCAACTACAACCCAAATCGAGTCATAGCCTGAACGAGTCCTGGGCAATCCCGTGATAAAATCCATGCCTAACTTATCCCACTTCCATTCGGGTATCGGCAATGGTTGTAACAATCCTGCTGGCTTCTGATGCTCTGCCTTTCCTCTCTGACATACATCACAAACTGCTACATACTCCGCAATATCCTTCTTCATTCCGGTCCACCAGAAAAAATCCTTCAAATCCAAATACATCTTGGAGTTTCCTGGGTGAATCAAATATGGTGAGTCGTGTGCCTCTTGCAGTATCAACTTCCTGATCTCCGGGTCATTGGGCACGTAAACACAGTCTTCAAACCATAGGGTGTCATGCTCATCCTCACGAAATCCTCTAGCTTTTCCTTTGCTCAGTTTCTCCTTTATAGCGGCAATCTCTTTGTCAGCTTTCTGAGCTTCTCTGATTCTATCCATCAAAGTTGACTGAATCTCCAATGCTGCTACATAGCCTCTCGGAACTATTTCCAAACATAGTTCACGAAGATTTTCTGCTAACTCCCTTGGTATTTCTCCCGTCATTAACGTATTGACATGGCTCTTGCGGCTTAATGCGTCTACTACTACATTAGCCTTTCCAGGATGATAATGCAATTCCATATCATAATCCTTGATAAGCTCCAACCATCTCCTTTGTCTGAGATGTAACTCCTTCTGGGTGAAAATGTACTTCAAACTCTTATGATCCGTGTACACCTCACAATGATTTCCAATGAGAAAATGCCTCCATGTCTTCAATGCACGCACTACGGCTGCTAACTCCAAATCATGCGTGGCATAATTCAACTCATGAGGTTTCAGTTGTCTTGAGGCATATGAAACAACTCTCCCTTCCTGCATAAGCACTGCTCCAAGTCCTCGACGTGAAGCGTCGCAATACACCTCATAATCCTTGGTCTGGTCTGGCAAAATCAACACTGGTAAGGTAACCAAACATTTCTTCAATTCCTGGAAACTAGCCTCACATTCCTCTGTCCATATGAACATGGTATCCTTCTTCAACAACTCAGTCATAGGCTTCGCAATCTTTGAGAAATTCTCAATAGAGCTCCGGTAGTATCCTGCAAGTCCAAGAAAACTCCGGATCTCTCCAACTGTTATTGGGGCTTCCCACTTGGTCACGGTATCAACTTTAGCGGGATCTACTACTATACCTTCTCCAGATATAACGTGTCCGAGGAATCCTACTTCTTTCAACCAAAACTTACATTTGCTGAACTTGGCATATAATTGATGTTCTCTAAGCTTTCCAAGTACCAAACGCAAATGCTCCTTATGTTCCTCTTCATTCTTCGAATAAACCAGGATATCATCAATGAACACTACGACGAACTTATCCAAAAACTCCATAAACACTTTGTTCATCATGTTCATAAAATAGGAAGGTGCGTTAGTCAGACTAAATGACATAACGGTATACTCATACAGCCCATACCTGGTGGTAAAAGCTGTCTTAGGAATATCCTGTTCTCGAATTTTCAACTGGTGGTATCCTGATCGCAGATCGATCTTGGAAAATACCTTAGCTCCTTGCAATCGATCAAACAGATCGTTGATCATTGGTAGTGGGTACTTGTTCTTGATCGTTACTTCATTCAATCCTCGATAATCAACAACCGTCCTTAACGATCCATCTTTCTTCTCCACCAGAAGTACTGGCGATCCCCAAGGCGAAGAACTTGGGCGAATATATCCTTTATCCAGTAACTCCTTAATCTGCTTCTTAATTTCCACCAAATCCTTTGCTGGCATCCTATATGGTCTCTTTGATATTGGCCCTGTGCCTGGCAATAGCTCAATCAAAAACTCAATATCTCTATCCGGTGGCATGCCTGGCAACTCCTCTGGGAATACATCAGGAAAATTCCTTACCACTGGTACTTCCTCCTGCACAACTCCTGTTAAGCAATTTACTTGAGTCCTCTTTGGCACATGTCGGCATACATACTTGATCCTTCTCCCTTCTGGTGTGGTAAGCAAAATAGACTTACTAGCACATTCAATATTCCCTTCATACTTTGATAACCAATCCATGCCTAATATCACATCCAATCCTTGAGATTCCAATACTATTAGGTCTGAGGGAAAAACATAGTTACCAATCCTTAATGGTAACCGATCATACCATCAACTAGCCATATATTCTGCTCCAGGCGAGGTTACTAACATGGGTGACCTAAGGGCTTGGGTTGATAGGTTATACTTATCCACAAATCCCCTTGAGATGTATGAATGCGATGTGCTAGTATCAAAAAGAACGAGTGCAGTAAATGACTTAACCAAAAACTTACCTATTACTGCATCGGGCTGAGCTTCTACCTCCTCCACGCTAACGTGGTTCACTTGTCCCTTGTTGAAAGGGTTCGGCTTCTTCCCAGAACTTCCATTGCTATTTCCATTTTGCAATTGAAGACATTCATTTGCATAATGTCCTGTCTTCGAACACTTAAAACAAGTGACTTGGCTTAAGTCCTTCTTGGCTGGGGTTGATGGGTTGGTGCGATTCTGGCCGTTGCTTCCTCCATTGCCATTACCATTCTTGGTGCCATTGTGATTGTGCAAGCTACCTACTCCATGGGTATGCTGAAAATGTCCTCCCGGTCTAGGGGTAAAACGTGGCTTCTACTGAGCTCCTGAATTGTATTTTCCTTGTCCATTCCTCCTCTTGCGATTCTCAATTTGCTGCTACTTCCCTTCAATCATAAGAGCACGATCTACCAACTCCTGGTAGTTGTTGAAGGTTGCTACCATCAACTGCATGCTCAACTCATCATTCAGTCCTTCCAGAAACTTCTCCTGCTTAGCTGCATTCATAGCAACGTCGTCTGGGGCATAACGTGCTAGCTTACTAAATTCCTCCACATACTGGCCAACTGTCCTTCCTCCTTGGTGCAAGTTGCGAAACTCACGCTTCTTCATGGCCATAGCTCCTGCTGGAACATGTGCAGTACGAAAAGCCTGCTGAAACCGGTCCCATGTGAGAGTGTCAACTGGGAAAGTGGCTGTGAAATTCTCCCACCATGATGCTGCGGGTCCTTCTAGCTGATGTGCGGCAAACTTCACCTTCTCCGCATCTGTGCATCCTGCTGTGGTCAACTCCCTAGCTGTCTTGCAGAGCCAATCATCTACTACTATCAGCTCGGTGCTACTGGAAAACACCGGCAGATTTAGCCTAAGAAAACGGGCTAAGTGGTCAACAGGTGGTGGTGGTGGTGGGTTGTTGTTATTGTTCCCCTGATTCTGATTCTGGACTAGCAACTGCATCAATGTGTTCTGCTGCTGGATCAACTGAGTGAGCTCCGGTGGGAAGGCAAATCCGGGGTCACGTCTCGGAGGCATCTGAGGGTTTAGAAAAGATGAGATATAAGAATAGAGGGGGTCTAAAGAGAAAACACTACCCATATGCACATGAGGCAAAAACAAATAATTCACTTCAATCAATCAAACAAAGGCATACAATCAATCTATCTATCGCAAAAGTGCTCGGACTACTATATTTACATGGTGGACTACTACTACTAATGAGGTGGTCTACTAGAAATATTCTACGGTCGTTGACTCCATAATATCTGCTCCAGCTTCATCAACATAGTCATCATCGCTACTATCTGTTTCCGAGTCGGTGCCGTCGATGATGATATAGTCTTCCGGGCTAATCTCCTTGGGTTCTTCGTCTTCATCTACTGGCGTAGGGCCTCCCATAAATATTCCAATCTTCTTGATCAGGTCGTCATTCTTCTCCACCAATACTTTAATTTCCTCTTCATAATCTTCACGTGTAGCCTTGAGTTCTTCCTCCAATTCCTTGATTCTAGTCTTAGCCTTCTTCAGACCTATCATGTCGGCGCACATCTGGTTCTCCTGTCGTCGAATGTGCTGGTTAACTCCTGGATAAAAGCTGCAATTGATCTATCCTTCCTGGTGCTGATCATCTCCCAGTGCTCATCTTGGTGCCCACAAATCTGGTAGATAGTATCCTTGAGATCCTGGCGGTAGACTTCTCCAATGCGTCCCATGGCGATGTGAGCTTCCATGCTCTTTCCTGGACTCCAAGTTGGTGCATCAAAAGAAAATTCTATGGGCTCAGTGACTGGCATGAACATCCTTCCTGGAACTTGAACTTGAATCATCCAGCGCTCTTCTTCAGGTAAAGTGGCGTTGTATGTTCCAGTGAAACTTGGTACTTCTATTCAGGTATCTAGTGACTTCCTTCAAGTGACGTCCATAGCGTGTATCTTCATCCGGTTGTGTGAACTTGTTCCTTGCATCCGCCATCCTAAAGAGTAGAAAAGATGAGAGGTCAGAAGAGAAGAGAGTGAATAGTGATCTAGGTCTCTAACTTAGTGGTCGTGTCCTATAGTCAGCGTGTGCTCTGATACCATCTCTGTAGCGACCAGACCTGAAACAGTCTGATCTCTATGCTCCGGTGTCATCCCTAGATCAGTAATGCTGACACCACACAGTACTCGAAGGATTTATAGCAGAGTAGCAATCACACACTTATTACATCGAGTGTCTCAAAAGAGAACTTATTACAATAAATATGGCTTAAGGCCATCTAATAATGATAACAGCGGAAGGCTTGGAAGATAAGTGAGTCCATCAACTCCAACGGCATCACTGAGTATAGAACCACGACCTAAAAACTCCTTAATCGTCGTTTGAAAAGTCTGCAACATTAACGTTGCAGCCCGAAAACGGGTTAGCACATGGAATATGCTGGCAAGGTAACACATAGAGAGTAATGGAATAAAACAGCTATACTATATGCATATTTGGCTGGTGGAAAGCTCTATGGTTACAGTTTTGCGTAAAGCCATTTTTTCCCTACTACAAAGGAATACATTTAATTACTATCTTGGTGGTTGTTAAACATTGAGAATGGTTGACAACATTCTCAATCCCAATTAAGCATCATCATTAAACATAACCCAACAAAATTAATTTAGAGTCACATGTTGAGATTCACATGAAAATCCAAGTACTAGATACACAAGATGGCCATAACCGGGGACACGGCTAACCATGATTAGTTTATTACACTCTGCAGAGGTTTGCGCACTTTTCCCCACAAGACTCAATCGCCTTCGTTTGGTTTCTCGCACTACATGGTGTTTGAGAAGACGGATGACCAAGACATAGTCTTTCAGAAGCGCTAGCACCTTACGATGGGTAGACCGTACCACCTACATCCCCTACATCTACTAGTCTACCACTGTAAGAGTTCGCACGACTTAGTCAACTATGCTAGAGCCCATAATAGCTTGTGGCTGCACACGGAAGTTTCTAGTATGAATAGTCTCATGATCCCTTTGAGCCTAGGTGGCGGTCCAAAAGAAAATAGGCAAGTCCTGGAATACCCAGGTGCCTCAATCCACCTAGATGTGTGTTTAAGTTGCCACCTTAGATAAACCATTAATTAACAATCTCACATCTGTCGTGGATTTCACTCACCCAATCCACGTCTACTAGCATAGCATGGCATAATAAGCAAACGTAGAAGTAACTCCCAAAGGTTTGATAATAAACAGGTAATAGGTACTACCTCATCTACTTCCATCCCACAATTTAATAAGATCCTAATCATGCAATGTGTGAGGATTTGATCTAATGCAATAAAACTGGGTAGTAGAAAAGGTATGATCAAAGTGTTACTTGCCTTGCTGATGATCCGTGAAACCTAACAATTCGAAGTAACAGGCGGCGCACTCCCGGTATTCTATCGCAGAAAAACAAACAAGCATACAATAAGTACTCATCTAATGCACAGGTAAAACTCAAATAAGAGATATAACCAGAAGGTTCAACTTAAGAACTCCGGTTGGCAAAAAGAATAAAATCGAACAAAGCAACCAAAATCAAACGGCGAAAGAAAACAACTTCATTATAGTAATCTGGATCTAGGGCAAATTTTACAGTAGAAAAAACTTGCTTAAGTTGGTTAAACGGATAGAGGGTTTCAAGACGAATCCCTAGGCGCTTGAATCGCCTGATTCCGATAAACGAGCGAAAAGTTAAACTAAAAAAATCGGATCAGGAATCACGATCAGAAAAATCACGGATTTAATCCGAGAAAAAGAAAAACGACGAACGCCGATATTTTTTTTCGGCACGGAAAACGAGGCGTGACGAACCTCGGGCAGCGGGATCGTCGGCGGCGGCGGCAGCGGCTCCGGCGGCGCGCACGGATCGAGGCGGGGCTGATGAGCTGGGGATGCTCGGGGCGGCGCTATTTATAGGCTGCCCCCGGGCGGTGTCCCGCTCGGGTACGGCCCGAAGTCGGTTCGTTTTTTTAATTATTCCGCTCGGAAGAAAAATAAAAAGAAATACTAAACGGACTCCAAAAATTTCGAAATAAATTTTCACGGGCTTCTAAAATCAAGCCGCACAAGGTGAACATTTATTTGGGCCCTAAATGCAATTTTGAAAAACGCACTTTTTTCCTAAATTCAAATAAAACACCGAAAAACTCCGAATTAAAACCTTATTTGATTTTATTATTAAATCCTCAATATTTCTTTATTTTGGGAAAGTCATTTTATTCCCTCTCTCAAATTTTTTAGTAGAAATAATTCATGATAAAATAAATAAAATCAAATGATCCTATTCTCAAAATTTGAGAAAACTCAAATATGAAAATAACAAAATCCCCAACTCACTCCGTGGGTCATTGAGTTGCATAGAATTTCTAGGATCAACCAAATGCAAAATAAAATATGATATGCATGATGATCTAATGTATAACATTCCAAATTGAAAATTTGGGATGTTACATTGCCCCCTCGAGAAGCAGTCAAAGCGGCGGCGTAAGCGCTGCTCCAAATCCCCCCTCGGCAGAAACAACGATCATATAGACCCAGCGTTAGAGCAGGGTGAACCATTGGCGGACCACGTCAACACGGAGAATCAAACCGAACAACCCGACTCTGTCAAAGATAATAGTGCGGACGACATCACACCGGACAGACACCCGGAGCAACAGAATGCCCATCAAAGGCTCGTTGCCACCGCGAGGAGTCCAAAAAAGAAGAAGCAAAGGCTCAAGGCTGCGCAAGACACACTCAGAATTAGATGGAGTAAAGTGCTCAACACAGCAGCGAAGTACGGCGGTAGTCACCCCACCAAGAGCTACCCGAAGCGGAAGTTGCTACCTAATTTCGATGAGGAGGCCTTAGATCACCCGCAACCAAAAACTAAAACGGCCATCTGGCCGGATAGACGACCTCACGGCAAACATAGAGTGGCAAACAACGCCGCACATAAGCCAATGCGCGATCCACGCGAGGGCTCGCATCAAAAGGACATCACAACCAGATCCATCTATGGACCACGCAAACGCGCTCCAGCATACGATGCAACACAACAAACATCCGAACAATGCGGTACACCCAGATACAGGGGTGCCGCACACCCCCTATGTTTCACCGACGAGGTGCTGGACCATGAATTTCCAGAGGGATTCAAACCCGTAAACATAGAGGCATACGACGGAACAACAGACCCTGGGGTCTGGATTGAGGACTATATCCTCCATATCCATATGGCTCGAGGAGATGATCTCCATGCCATCAAGTATTTACCCCTCAAACTCAAAGGGCCAGCTCGGCAGTGGCTTAAAAGCCTCCCCAAAAGCTCCATTGGAAGCTGGGAAGAGCTCGAAGACGCTTTTCGGGCAAATTTTCAAGGGACTTATGTCCGAGCTTCGGACGCGGACGCTTTGAGTCATATAACTCAACAACCCGGAGTGTCAGCCCGAAAGCTTTGGAACAGGTTTCTTACTAAAAAGAACCAAGTAGTCGACTATCTGGACGCCGAAGCCTTGGAAGCTTTTAAGCATAGCATCCGCGACGAATGGCTTGCCAGACATCTCGGCCAAGAAAAGCTGACAACAATGGCAGCATTAACAAGCCTCATGACTCATTTTTGCACGGGTGAGGATAGCTGGCTAGCAAGATGCAGCACCAGCGACCCCAGTACATCCGAAGTTAGAGATGGAAATGGGAAATCACGGCGCAGTAAAAATAATAAGCGCCGGAAGAAAGAAGACAACCCGAAGAGCACGGTAGTAAACGCGGGATTCAGAAGCTCTCGGCCAGGTCAGCAAAAGCCGCCCTCTAAAGGCGCTAGAGATGAACTGTCCAGCCTAAACAAAATTCTGGACCAAATATGTTAGATCCATAGCACCCCTGGTAAACCCGCTAACCATACCCACAGAGACTATTGTGTCTTCAAGCAGTCCGGTAAGCTCAACGTCGTACACAAGGGGGAGAATACACCAAGCGAAGACGAGGATGAGCCTCTCAAGCAATAGACTTGGGAACAAAAGAAATTTCCACCAGAAATCAAAACAGTAAATGTGTTACACGTGATCAAGGGGAGAAACAAAGCGGCACTCCCAGAGAAATATGCCCAAGAGCCTATCACTGCGGAGTCCTGCCACTGGTCGTCTCAACCGATCACTTTTGACCATCGGGATTACTCAGCAAGTATCCGGCGTGCAGGATGGGCTGCCTTGGTATTAGACCCAATAATTGACGGATACCACTTCACACGAGTCCTGATGGACGGTGGCAGCAGTCTAAACCTGATATATTAGGACACAATCAGCAAAATGGGGATAGACCCAACGAAAATTTGCCACATCAATACTACCTTTAAAGGAGTAACGCCAGGCCCAGGGGCTCATTGCACGGGCTCCCTGCTACTAGAGGTTATATTCGGCGTCCCCGATAACCTCCGTAGCGAAAATTTAACCTTCCACATTGCTCCGTTCCAAAGTGGCTATCAAGCACTACTTCGACGCGAAGCTTTCGCTCGCTTTAATGCAATACCGCATTACGCTTCCCTCACGCTTAAGATGCCTGGTCCACGTGGCATCATTATGGTGAATGGAAATATTGAGCGATCCTGGCGTGCCGAAGAGAGTGCGACTGCCTTGGCAGCCGCACACTAAAAACAGCCCCACCAACTAAAGCATTTGATAGGTCGTCAAGACCACGGACACGGTTAGACGAGTCCGGCGCAGCTACATGTAATTCATACAGGTTTGATGGCCACACCCCTATTACAAATATGAGGGGCTCAACGCGCGCAGACAAGTGGCAATTTTTACTCATCTTGAATTGTACATGGTTTCTTTAAACCTACCTTTTTGCACGACAACTTTTCACCTAAGTTTCTCTATTTTATAGATGACCATCGTGCTACACCCGTCTAGGATACGGCACAACGGAGACACAGGTACAGACGTGCAGGAGGGACCCGTTCCAAGGATTCTTTTTAGATTAAGACCCTGCGTAAACCTTTTTTACTGTCTCTTGTTGATACACATCCCTCGGATTCTCAGTACAATTGAGAAGGATGCTGACGTCTTGGCATGTGGCCACGTCAGAATAATGCACGTACCTGGACACCAGGGGCTTACAAAGGGCACTGTTTAGGCCTGGTTTACACCATAAAGACCGAATACCTTAGGGAGTGTTCGGCGTCGCGAGTTTGGCCTTATATGCATCAGCTCCGAATCGTGTCTTTGGTCAAATGTTGGGTTTGCTCGGCTCCTGTGTTTTGCTGCCTTACATTCCGCTCTATCGGCTAAGGCGGCACCAAGAGAACTACTGCGATTGTGCCGCGGTTCATCCGGACGAGCACCTCAGTAGAGAAAGCCGAAAACTGACTGTCATGATATAGCGTGAGACTGGTCAACCACTCGATGACCTATCGGAATGTTAGAATTCCTCCGCCTTAACAAAGGGCCGTTTCCCAGCCAGGCATGTACGCACCCCGAATTCGGGAGAGTGCGGAGCCACCAGGGACTATATAGTAGCCCCACCGTCAAACTCCTATGGCTAAGTGAAAGTGTTAAAGCATTATAGTCCGGTTGCCTAGTTCACTGCGCCATCACCTCCTTATTAGGACCAAGACGTTGGATTAAGTGTGAATACGCGTCTTCTGCGAACACCCCCGCATTATATGCGTGGGGGTGAAGCCGACGACTGCAATCTTCCAGGTTATACACATATATACATAAATGGCCGCACATGAGGCATCATATTACTTTCGGGCAAAAGTATAAATACAGCCTTAATAAAATTCATAAAAACATTGTGTTTACAATGGGAATACATGTCACTCAAACATAATATTCTTCGAGCACTGGGCCTCTATCAAACGAGCACCCTCGAGAACTTCTTTGAAATTGTGCTCGGCAGCCACTCGGCCTATGGCCAAACCCTATGCCGCAACAGTGGTAGCATCCATATCCGCCCAATATGCTTTGACACGGGCAAGGGCCATCCGCGAGCCCTCTATACATGCTGACCTCTTCATCGCATTGATGCGCGGCACTGCTCCAAGGAACAGCTGCACTAAGGTGAAATAGCTGTTCGGCTTTGGTTTTTCCGGCCATAGATGATCTACGACGGACCTCATGGCGAGTCCGGACAGCCTGTTGAGTTCGGCCCATTCGGCTAGCTCATCAGTCAATGGAAGTGGACGCGCTGGAATGTTAAACTGCGACCAGAACAGCTTGTCCACTTCACGATCTATTTGATCTCGGAAGTATTCGGCCGCATCGACAGCGCTCGCCGCCAAGTCCATATATGCGTCTGCAGAACTCCACAGCCGATCCAGAGGGGCATACCGCAGATCTCCGAACTTCCTCCGCAGCAAAAAGGGCTTCTCAGCCGTAATATCCCCGGCTTCACGCAGCTCTTCCTTCTTTGCCCTCATAGCAGAGCGGGTGTCTTTGGTCACCGCCGCGGCCTTTACAAGGTCCGTCGCCTTCGCTTGGTTTTGTTCTTCAAGGAGCTGGCAGCGGTCGGCAGTGTCTTTTAACTTTACAACCATCTTGGCCATTTTATCTTTGCTCTCGCAATGTGCAGCCTTTTTGGCTCTTAACTCTTCGACCGCCTTTAAAGCGGCCGCATTACTAATTCTTGCTTGTTCCTTGGCTCGGGCAAGTTCCGCCCGAAGGGTCTCCACGGTGGCAACTCCATCTGCAGTCATGACATATTAAAGATACTAGCGTTACACTGCTCTTACTATGTGACATTCACCAGAAAACATTACTTACCCTGTGCCTCATCAAGCCGCTTGTAAACAAGCTCGATGTCGGCATCTCCCGCATCCAGTTGCCGCTTTAGCTCGGCAAACTCATTAGTCCGGCTAGCCACCGGAGCTTCCAGCACGTGCACATAAAGGCAGTTTGGTTATTACCTGGGATTACGGTCCTCTGTTCGCCACCGTTCTCGACGACAACCAGAGTCTCAGGGTCTACTATCTACACAGGGCACACCTAAAAATGTGCGGTACTATCAAAAAGTATATATTTCACGTACCTCAAAGCCCGTCAGTAGACTCATAAAAGCTTCATGCAATCCGCTTTCGGCGGACGAAATTCTTTCCATCACTGTACCCATCAATGTATGGTGTTCTTCTGAGATGGCCGCTCGCTCCAACAGCTCCCTCAGTATGTCTGACCGCATACCAGACGGTGCCGGACTCTTTTGTTTGCTCTCTTCAAGAGCCGGACGCTGGGGACTTCGGGTGACTATAGGATTATCTTCTGGCCTCACCGGATCCGGAGAGGCCCTCCATGACGACACTTCAAGGTCGCCCGCTTCTTGAGCGGGGGAGTCCGGGGGAGGCGTTTCGCTCTCCATCATCTCCGGAAGAAGATCCCCCGAAGATGAGCTCTGCTGAGAAGGGCTAAGATCCGAACTGCAAGATAAACGCTTCGGTTATTTTCCTCACAGGTAAGGTAGTATATCGTCACTATTAAAGTACTTTTTGATTACTTACAGCTCGTTGGAGGGCTGATCCTCGCGCGGACTTTGTGCGGCAAGAGCACCCTCCAAGGTAGGACCCTCTGGTGGAGACTTCTTCTCCCGTTTGGGAGCCTTGGTTTTCGGATCTTCAGAGGCAGTCCTCTTCCTTCCCCGAAGCGAGAGAAGGTCAGATTCTTCCCCTTGGTTATCCTCCTTCACGGAGGTGCTCATTCCCTCGGTTGGAATTGGTAGCGATGGGGGCCCGCTTTTGACCTCGTTATTCCCCCCTTTATCTTCCTTTGAGGGCTCCAGGCAAGGTGCTAGCTCAAGCATCTTTTCCAGTACCGGATTCTCCAAACCCTCAGGAAGGGGGGCTGAACACCGAATCATCTTCGCCCTTGTTAGCCAGTCCTGGTCAAAGAGCGATTTCTCAGAATGACATCATGGTAAATGAAAGACGGTGTGTTCGGCTAAAGGATTACTTACTTGGTCGGCGGTACGGTTGCTGCTCAGGCCCACGTCCTCGGTAGTATCCGGTATTTGTGGTACGAAGAATGATTTGTACATCTCCTCGTGTGACATGCCGAGGAAATTCTGAATAGTGCGCGGCCATTCTGGGTTGAACTCCCACATGCGGAGGGGCCGGCGTTTGCAAGGCTGGACTCGACGAACCATCATGACTTGCACCACCGTAACCAGACTGAAATCTCCTTCAAAGAGATCTTGAATGCGGCTCTGCAGTACAGGCACGTCCTTGGCTGGACCCCAGCTCAGCCCTCTACTAATCCATGACATCAGTTGTGGTGGAGGGCCCGAGCGGAAAGCAGGAGCAGCCACCCACTTGGCACTTCTGGGAGCTGTGATGTAAAACCACTCACGTTCCCATAATCCGAATACCTCTGGAAAGGAACCCTTTGGCCATGAAGCTCCAGCGTTCTTGCTTATTAATGCGCCTCTGCACGCTCCGTGCTGCCCCTCGACCATCTTCGGCTTCACGTCGAAAGTTTTGAGCCACAGGCCGAAGTGAGGGGTAATGCAGAGGAAGGCCTCACATACGACAATAAATGCCGAGATGTGGAGAAAGGAGTCTGGGGCTAGATCATGGAAATCTAGCCCATAATAGAACATCAAACCCCTAACGAAGGGATCCAGAGTGAGGCCTAGACCTCGGAGGAAGTGGGAGATGAACACAATGTTCTCATTGGGTTCAGGAGTAGGGACGACTTGCCCTCGGGCAGGCAGCCGATGCCAAACCTCGGCGGTCAGGTATCTGGCCTCCCTTAACTTTTTCATATCCTCTTCCATAATGGAGGAGGGCATCCACCGGCCTTGAAGGCTAGATCCAGACATGATTGAAGGTCTGAAGCACCTGACCAAGGCTTTGGGTGTTAGAACTCGAGGCAGGGGAAGGATTCGATTGAGCACGGGAGGGAAAAAAGTAAAGGCCTTGTCCCTTTATAAAGAGGGTGAATATCAAGCGTCCTCTCCGTAGCCGTTTGGGACTTGCCTATAATCTAGGAGTCCTAGACACAGTTGGGTTATCCACGACCATATTGATAGAATCCCATAATTAGGGGAACATGATCTCTGCTTTGACAAGACATGTGAAGAAACCGCCTCGCGTTATGTGTGGAGCTGGTTGAAGAAAAACGGTTCGAGTAATCATCGAGCCATGGCATGATGTCATGTTGCCAAAACGTGTCGGCATATTAAGATTTGTGGAAATATTATTCTCTCTACGGTGGTATGTGGAACTTATTTTGCAGGGTCAGACACTGTCGGGTGGTAGGTGCGACATATGCCAACAGGTGGCTTACCATTGTGGGAACCAGTAAGACGTCGCCGGTGCCTGGAAGCGGGATCAGGCGAAGACATGCACGCCGGCGAATCTTACCCAGCTTCGGGGCTCTCCGTGGACATAACACCCCTACTGCTGCTCAGCGGGGTCTCCGCATGATCACTAGATGAACAAGTAGCTACACGATGCTCCTTGAGCTGTTTTGTGAGGAGAAGAAGTAGAGCACGGCTAGCCCTCCTCCCCTCTCTATGTGGTGTCTAGAACTAGCTTGGATCAACCCTTTGCATGGGTGTCCCAGGGGGTTTATATAGGCCTACCCCCCGGGGGTACAATGGTAATCCGGGTGGGCGTGGGGCCCAGCCGTCTGTGACTACACTCGCCGGCTTCTGCGCCAGCTGCTGGGACCCGCAGGTTGGTGGGTCCTGCCGGCTGCCGGCTCCTTGGTCGACAGGCAGGCCCCACTGTCCCGGGCCTTGTTGGTGGCTGGTTACTATTGCTCAATCCTGGTGACGAGGGCTTCGCCGAGGTGGGAGTGGCTACAGTGCCGCCGTCCGGCGGGTGATCGCTGTAGCCTCACCGCGTCTTGTCTCCTTAAAGGGGCGTCTCCTTCGAGCCGGCTCTGTCTTGGGCCGACTGGGGGAGGCCTGGCCATATTCGGGCGTCTCTCTGCCCGAAGGGGCCCATAGCCCGTGGGCCGCACTGGAAGCCCGTCGTGGATGACATCAGGGTCAACATGGCAACAGTGCCGTGCCGGACAGACCATGGCCACCCGTACGACGCACTGTGCCAGGCGTGCTCCGGGATTCGGGGGTGGAGACTTTTTTGTAGCCACGCCCCGTCACATCGCCATTATGTGGATGCAGACTTCGAGGGTATGATCTTGACCGCTTTGTGGGAGCCGGATTCTTGGAGTCGGCCTTCTCACGACCGGCTTTCTTCATGAGGGCTAAAATCGGGTCGCCTTCCGATAGCCGGCCTGGGATATAGCCGGCAAGGGGATGGCGGCCCACGTCTTGGATTCTTGAGGGCCGAATCGGCTTGTAATTTTCTAGAAGAGCCAGGGAGTGCCGGCTAGGCTACCCGTGGTCATTTACTCCGACAGTAGTCCCCGAAGCTGATCGAGCTTCGAGGCTGACAAAGGGACGAGAAGCTGGTCAGCTTCCTATCCTGAGGGTCCGGCTTTGTTGTGCGCGCCGTCTTCGGGAAGCCCCATTCCTCGTAGGTGGGAACGCGGGTCGGCCTGCGAGCTGACCGCACGCCATCCCGCGGGCCATGTGGCAATGAAATCCTACCAACGCACGCGCGCGACGGGACGCTTCGCAGGCCAGGGCCTGCCTCTCCCACGCCTCGGCCCGAGCGCGGATCTTCTGCGGCCCACACGGACCGCTCGCCTTCCCGCGGTGGTTTTATTACGCCATCAGGGTGCAATAATCGCGGGACGTGGGGGAGTGGGCGCAGTTGATCCCCACGTTCCCCCACGCCACGCCTCCTCGGCTCCGCCGCGCGGGTCTATAAGTAGGGGGAGGAGGGGGAGCGGCAGAGGCTCGCACGCTCTCCTTCGCTCCGCCCCTTCTCGCCTTCCTTGTTCTTCCCTCCGCCGCCGCAGCAACCCATTGCCGTGCCGTTCCGCCGTCGGACCTCTCGGTTCCTTTGGTCCCGCCATAGCGAGGTCGTGCGCGTCTACGCCGTCGCTTCGTCTTGCTCCCCGCCGTATCGCTCCCATGGCGCTGTCGAGCTCGTGGGATGGCTCCAACGTCCATGAGGACCACGTCGAGTTCCTCCGCCGGACGCGGCGCCTACCGGGCGAGAACTTCGTGCGGGTTCGTCAGGAGCCGGCGAGGGAGATCTCACCGGCACCGGAGGAGGGCGAGCGGGTGATCTTCCGCTCGCACTGCCTGCACGGCCTTGGCCTCCCGGCGAGCGGATTCCTTCGAGCTTTCCTTGAATTCTACCACCTCCAGCCGCATCACCTCACGCCCAACGCGGTGATGCTACTGTTGACTTTCGTCACCCTGTGCGAGGGCTTTCTTGGGGTTCTCCCCACTCTCGAGCTCTGGGGGGAATTCTTCCAGAGCAAGCTCGGCACCGTCGTCGCGGGCATGCCCGCCCCCTGCGGAGCCTTCATTGCCATGAGGCGGACAGGCGAGAACAATCCGTTCCCACCCATCCCGCTGATCTAGTCGGTGAAGCTCTGGTAGAAGTCCTACTTTTACGTGAAGAACGTCGCCCCACAAGGCGACTATGTCAACCTGCCGGCTTACGTAACCGGCCCGCCGGCTGGGAGGCAACCTTCGTGGAGCTACCGGGCCAGGTCGCTGTCTCAGGCCGGGAACGCAGCCATCTCCCGGCTCCGGGTGATGATCCAGTCGGAGGGCCTGAATGGAGCCGACTTGGTGGCCGCCTTTGTGGAGCGCCGGGTACTTCCGCTCCAAGGCCGGCCTCACATGATTTGCTAGATGAGCTGCCGCTTCGACCTGTGCCGACTGAGCACAAGGGAGATGCCTCATGCAGAGGTGTCTTACATGGTGAACTACATCTCCAACTGCAAGCTCGCCGAGGATTGGCGATATGGCAAGGAGCCGTATTCTCGCGCCAACCCTCCGCCTGCCGTAGGTTTTTCTTCTTT
The DNA here is from genome assembly GCF_002162155.2 of Triticum dicoccoides. NCBI lineage: Eukaryota > Viridiplantae > Streptophyta > Magnoliopsida > Poales > Poaceae > Triticum > Triticum dicoccoides. The sequence continues at coordinate 86,978,547 of NC_041384.1, forward strand.
TCTTCCTTTTTGTAGCCGGCCTCATGATAGCCGACCTTTGATCAGTTGGTTTGCCCTTAGCAGAACCCTCTTCTTCTGCCGACGGCCGGGGCCGCAGGGGTAGAGCTCCAGCTCCTCCCCGACCGCGCGGTAGACGACGCCGACGACCCGGACCTGGGAGCGGCCGCCATGGAAGACGCCATCATGGGGGAAGGCGACGAGGAAGGAGGCGCGGGGCCCGGAGCCAGCTTCGAGGACTGGCCGGACGACGACGAGGTCGAAGCCGCCCCGCACCGCCAGCCGGCGCTTGATCATCAAGGCGCGGGCCCGTCGGCCGTGTCGGCTGCCCATGGCGGCGCGCAGAAGCGCCGGGCCACGTCGACCTTCTTCGGCAGCCGGCCAAAAAAATCCAAGGCTTTCGCGGCGGCGAACAGGCGGGATGAGGCGGCCGTGAAGGCGGCCCGCTTCCGCAAGGCAGTGAAACAGCCACAGGCGATCTCGGCGTAAGTCGTCAAACGTCTTGTATATATATATTTTTTTTGTTGTCCTTTTCGATTGAAACTCTTCTGAACCTTTCTTTGCTCGCCGGGCAGGGCACCGCTTTCCCTTGAGCAAGGTCCTGGTGGCTCCATAGTCGGGCCGACTGGAGGGTCCTCCGGCTCCCATCGCGTGGATCCCCGCGCCGACCTTAGGGAGGCCACGGAGCGGAACGCACGGGAGGCGCGGGAGGAGCGGGAGGCGGCGGAGCGAAGGACCGCCCGGGCGGCGAAGGAGCAGGCCGATGCGGCGGCCAAGGGCCGGGCGGAGGCGGCAGCCGCGGAGACAGAGGCGGAGGCCTCGCGCAACCAGCCTCCGTTGCTCGTCGTTCCCCTCCACGTCATGGCCCCCGACATCCCCGTGCCCCCGTCGGAGGAGGTCGACCAAGACCCGCCGATGGTGGAGAGGAGGGAGGACCACGTGGTCTTCGTGGAGGGGCGCCGCAGACGGCGCCGACTGGGGCGGGCCAAAGCGGCCAATCAGCCGTGGCGCCAGAGCAGCCGGCCGGGGGTGAGCCGGAGGCAGGGGCCGGCCTCGAGGTGCAGCCGGCATTGCGCCGGCGCGCAGGGGGAGGCACCTCCGCACCGGAGTTGCACCGAGCTGTGGGCGCCAGCCAGACGGCGGAGGCTGTGGAGGCGGCCAGCGTCAACACGTCCGAGTGGACTCCCAGCGGGGGGATGGGCGAGCTGAATGCAGCGGCCCAGGAGGTCCGGAACCGACTTCAAGCCCAAGCCGCCTCGCTCCAGCGATACACCCAAGAGTTCCTCGCGACGCGGGCTGTCATCCGGGTGAGTCTTCTGGCCTTGGTTGTTTTGCTCTTTTGATTTCTTCCATGGGGGCGTGTCAGCGCACCCACTGGGTGTAGTCCCCGAGTTCCGAGTCGGCTGCTGCGCAGGCGGCTTGGAACTTACTAGGTCCTGACAACTATCTTATTCTCGCCTCCTGTCTGATCTTCCAGGAGTATCATAACCTCCGCGTTGCTGCCTTCAACTCCCAGGCTCAGGAGCTGGGCCGGAGAACCGAAGACCTGACCAGCAGCCGGAGTGCGTGCTTTGTTTCGTTCATCTCCTATGGGGGCGCGTCAGCGCACCCACTGGGTGTAGTCCCCAAGATTCGGGCCGGCTGCTGAGCAGTCGGGTCGAATCTTCCTTGACGACTTCTTCCTTATTGATTTTCCTTTTTCTTCATGCTTGCCGGGCCAATGCCGACTTGAGGGGGCAGCTCAGTGGGGCCCAGGCCGCCCTTCGCGCCAAGGAAGCCGAGTACAACGCCTTGGTCCTGGAGCGTGACCGCCTGGCCAAGAAGTTGGCCGACCAGGAGGAGAGCCACAAGGCGGCCCTGAACAAGGCGCAGGACAGTGAGGACGCCCTGAAGGCCGAGTTCGAGACCGAAGCGGCGGGCTGGGCTGAGGCAAAACAAGCGCTGAGCGAGGGCTTTCGTCGTATCAAGGATCTGATCGACGGTAAGCCGCCTTCCTCACTCCTTGCTTGCCCCTTGCCCCCTGATTTGTGTTCTGACTTGTGCTGCTTTTTGTTCTCTGTGCAGACTACTTTCCCGGCTACTCCGTCTTCGCCACCCAAACCATCAAGGCCCATCATGAGGCGCGCCGGTAGGCGGGGGCTGAAATCGCGCCGGACGCGAGACGGACGCTTGAGGAGCAACTCTTGGCGGTCCAAGCCCGGCTGCAGCCGGCTCATCGTATGCTCCATCGCCTCCAGCGCGCCGGGGCGCAGGTGTTGGCCGCCCTTTGGCCAGGCGAGACGATTCCCCACACCCCGAGTCGGACTGCCGACTGGCTGGAGGTTGCAGTTGGCCGCTTCGGGGCCTGGAAGGCATCGGCGGCCCGGCTTGGAGCTGGGCGGGCGCTGGAGTTCGTCCAAGCCTGGTATCCCGGGCTGAACCCGGACCAGCTGCGCACCTGGCGACTGGAGGCCGACGAGGAGATGGAGGAGGTGCGGCCGGCTATCGCTCAGCGTGCCTCGACGATCGCCGAGTGCACTGACATCAGCGTATTCGCTCCTGAAATAAATGACGACGGCATTGCCCAGCCAGAGGAGTGGTTCAGGCTGGACCCGGCAGCGGGTGAGGACTCGGCAGAGGAGATCGCCTCCAGCGATGAAGGCGAAGACGACGAAGGAGAGGAGATCGCCTCCGGTGAAGCGGCCAGCCAGCCTCAGCCTAACCGTGCTTCCAGCAACGAGGCGCGTGCTAGCGCGCCCTCTGCGGGAGGCGGTGATCATGCCGAGGTTCGCCAGCCGGCCACTCCTCCAGCCGGCACTGCTGTCTCCACCGACCTGCCCGACTCGCCAGTCGCTCCCCTGGCTTAATCTGCCGTCCTTGCTTTTCCTGCTTGTTACCCTTTGAACAATTTTTATTAAACTTGCGCAGTTCCACCCACTGGGGGTGTATTCGGATTATGTTGAATGCTGGCCTTTTGAAGGTCTTTTGTGTAAATATGATCATGTGCGTGTTTGGTTTCCATTCGTGTATGCTTTTTATCCTTAGGCTGTTTCCTTTGCCGTCTTCCCCTTTTGGGAAGGCAAGTACTCGAGCTTTCTTAGATTGAAGCGAGGCGAATGGAAGCCAGCCGGCCGGCTACTCTGGTAGTCGGTCGGTGGGGGGAGAAAAACCAGCTTTTGTTATATTAGTCCGTTAGTCCCTAGCCGTTTTTCGTGTGGGCGTCCTTTCCTGCCTTTAACTCTTGCCAGCCGAACAGCCGGTTCTTCGAACTGTGACTTTTGGCAAGAGAAGGCTTGGGTGCCGGCACACTACCTGTCTAGCCGCGGGTAGGACTTTTAATATAACTCTAGGCGGCCAGTCCCCGGGCCGACTAGTCGAACCCGGTCCCGGACGAAAAAAGTAAATGTAATGACAAGGTGATAAGCATGATATTCTTCATTCATAGATAAAAGATGGCAGTCCCCGAGCTCTCCTCGGGGGGCCTATTGTCTCGTACTTAGTACAAAAGTTAGCGTGATACATACTGCATTTCAACTGTAAAATCTTCGGAGGAGGTTGGCGTTCCATGGTCGTTCCGACTCCTTGTTGGAGTCGTCTCTCTTTCGTGCCTTCGGCTTCTGTGTGTCGATCAGGTAGTAGGAGTCGTTGCCTAAAGCTCTGCTAATGACGAAGGGGCCCTCCCAAGGGGCCAAGAGCTTGTGCTGGCCGGCTGTTCGCTGGATCAGCCGGAGCACAAGATCGCCCTCTTGGAAGGATCTTGGCTTGACCTTCCGGCTGTGGTAGCGGCGCAGGCCCTGCTGATAGATGGTGGACTGGCTGAGGGCTAACAGCCGGCCTTCTTCCAGCAGGTCGACGCTGTCTTCTCGTGCTTCCTTGGCCTCTGCCTCCGTGTACACGGTTACCCGAGGTGAGTCGAACTCGATGTCAGTTGGGATGACCGCCTCGGCACCATACACGAGGAAGAAAGGAGTGAAGCCGGTTGACTTCTTTGGGGTAGTGCGCAGACTCCAGAGGACGATCGGCAGCTCATCGAGCCAACAGCCGGCCGAACGCTCCAGTGGTACGACCAGTCGGGGTTTGATGCCGGAAAGGATGAGGCCGTTGGCTCGCTCGACCTGGCCGTTTGACTGCGGGTGGGCAACGGACGCCAAGTCCAATCGGATGCCTTGCGTCACGCAGAAACGTGCCAAGGCTCCCTTGGCGAAATTCGTGCCATTGTCGGTGATGATGCTGTGTGGCACGCCGTACCGAGTTGTTATTTCTGCAATAAATGTCACGGCAGTCGGCCCATTCAGCTTCTTGATCGGCTTTGCCTCAATCCATTTGGTGAATTTGTCCACAGCGACAAGCAGATGTGTCATGCCGCCGTGCGCCGTCTTGAATGGGCCCACCATGTCCAGTCCCCAAACGGCGAAGGGCCAATGAGGGTAATGGTCTTGAGTGCTAAAGCCGGCATGTGTTGCTTGGAGCTGAAGAGTTGGCACCCTTTGCAATGTTTAACTAACTCCTTGGCGTCATCCAAAGCAGCCGGCCAAAAGAAACCATGGCGGAAAGCTTTGGCGACGAGTGATCTTGAGGCCGCATGGTGGCCGCATTCTCCATGGTGGATGTCTCTGAGGATTGCAATGCCCTTCTCTTGCTCGACGCATCGCTGGAGGACTCCAGTGACACTGCGCTTGACGAGCTCTCTGTTGACGATTGTGTATGCTCCGGCTCGGTGTTGGACTTGTCTTGCCTCTGTTTCGTCAGCCGGCAGATCTTGGTTTATTAGGAAGTTGAGGATGGACTGAGCCCATGATGGAGCTGCGACTTCTTCTATTGCCAACACGGCTATTGCGACCAGGGCGGGCGGGCTGGGTGGTGAAATGCTGGATTCGGCCGCCGCCTGCTGTGTTGGTGCCACCTCCGGGCCGACTACCGCAGTCCCCGAGCCGGGTGTGGCAGTCCCCGAGTCGGGCGTAACTGCGGAAGTCCCCGAGCCGCCTGCTGATGTCCCCGGGCCGACTATCGAAGTCCCCGGGTCACCCACTTGGTTCTTCGAGCCGGACCCGGTTGTATCGTGGTCAGGCGGCACGAAGATGGAATCGGACTCTGGAGACGGCTTGATTGACGGCTTGAGGAGGCGTTGTAGAGAGACACCGGTTGGTATTGCTTGCCGAGTGGAGCCTATTCGAGCCAGGGCATCAACTGGCTCATTGTCGGCTTGCGGTACGTGGAGGAACTCGCATCCTTCAAAGTACCCACTGATCTGCTGAATGAGGAAGCGGTAACTTGCCATATTTGCGTCCTTGGCATCCTAGTCGCCGGATGATTGCTGGACCACCAAGTCCGAGTCGCCATAACATAGGATCCGGCGAATGCCGAGCTCTTTGGCAAGCCGGAGCCCGTGTATGAGCGCCTCGTACTCGGCCACATTGTTGGAGGCGGCAAAGTGAATTTGCAGCGTGTATCTGAGCTTGTCGCCTTTGGGAGAGGTGAGGATGACGCCGACTCCCAAGCCGGTGCGCATCTTGGACCCATCGAAGTGCATGCGCCAATGAGTGGAGTCGGGAGCTGGCGGCAGGTACTGTGTCTCGGCCCAGTCGACGAGGATGTCGGCCAATGCTTGGGACTTGATGGCGGTGCAAGGCTGGTAGAAAATCGTGTACGGGGCCAGCTCGATGGCCCATTTCGCCACCCGGTCGGATGCATCCCGGCTGCCTATGATCTCGGCCAGCGGGACGGTGCATACAACCGTGATGGGATGCTCTTGGAAGTAGGGCTTCAGCTTCTTGGCGGCGAAGTACACGCCGTAGCACATCTTCTGGTAGTGCGGGTAGTTCTGCTTCGAGGTAGATAGCACCTCGCTCAAATAGTACACCGGCCTCTGGACCGGCTGGGCTCAGCCCTCTTCTGGGCGTTGGACTACGATGATGGTGCTGACCACCCGGCTGGTTGCGGCAATGTAGAGGAGCATGGGCTATTTCTCAGTCGGTGCCGCCAGGACAGGCGGTGTGGCCAGCATCTTCTTCAACTCGTGAAAAGCTTGGTCGGCTTGGTCATTCCACTCGAAGTGAGTGGTCTTCTTCATGAGGCGGTAGAGGGGGAGAGCTTTCTCTCCGAGCCGGCTGATGAAGCGGTTCAGGGAGGCCAAGCATCCGGTGAACTTCTGGACATCTCGAAGTTTGGTGGGAATCGCCATTCTCTCAATGGCCTTGATCTTTACTGGGTTGCATTCGATGCCGTGTTCGGAAACCTGGAAGCCTAGGAGTTGGCCGGCTGGCACTCCGAACACGCATTTCTCGGGGTTGAGCTTGATTTTGGAACCGGCGTAGGTTCTCAAATGTTTCCTTGAGGTCTTCCAGCAAGGTGTCGCGCTTCTCCGTCTTCACCACAATGTCGTCTACGTAGACGTGGGCATTTCTTCCGAGCTGCTTGAGGAGGCACTTCTACATGCAACACTGAAAAGTGGCACCGGCATGTCTCAAGCCGAATGTCATAGTCACGTAGCAGAAGGCTCCGAATGGCATGATGAAGGCGGTCTTCAGGCGGTCTGGCAGATCTAACTTTATCTGGTGGTATCCTGAGTAAGCGTCCAAGAAACTCAACAGCTCACATCCGGCCGTGGAGTCTATCACTTGATCAATCCTTGGCAGGGCAAAGGGATCTTTGGGGCAGGCCTTGCTGAGGCTCGTGTAGTCTATGCACATGCGCCACTTGTTGTTCTTCTTTAGCATGAGGACCGGGTTGGCGAGCCATTCTAGAAAGAAAACTTCCATAATGAAGCCGGCTGCTAGAAGCCGGGCTATCTCTTCTACTATGATCCTTCTTTTCTCCTCCGACAGTCGGCGGAGGGGTTGTTTGACTGGTTTTGCGTCTTCTCGGATGTGTAGCTTGTGCTCGGCGAATTCCTTCAGAACACCCGGCATGTCCTTGGGGGAGCATGCAAAGATGTCCCGATTCTCACGGAGGAAATCGGCTAGCTCGCCTTCCTATTTGCTGTTTAGGTTTGCCCCGATGACGGCAAACCTCTCTGGGTGCTCGGGGTCAAGAGGTATCTACTTCGTCTCCTTGGCCGGCTGGAAAGATCCTTGGGCATCATACTCCTTGGGATCGGGGGACAAGGCCGACTGTTTGCCGGCCATGGCCACGACTCGGTCCAACATCTTCTTTTCTTTGGCAATCACAAGGGACTCGGCCAGCCGGCTGCTGGCTCCTGCGCACTCGGAAGATTTCTTGAAATTGCCGGCTATGGTGATGATGCCTTTGGTGCTCGGCATCTTCATCTTGAGGTAAGCCTAGTGGGGAACAACCATGAACCTGGCCAAGGCAGGTCGGCCAAGCAATGCATGGTAGGGGCTCTCCAGGTCCACCACTTCAAACCAGATCGCCTCCCGGCGGAAATGCTCCTTGTCCCCAAAGAGTACATCAATCTTGATCTTGCCAATGGGGGCGCAGAACAGGCCGGGTACGATGCCATGGAACACAGTCCGAGTAGGCATGAGTTGCTTCGTCTTGACATTCAGCTTCTCCAGGGTGTCACGGTACAGGATGTTGATGCTGCTCCCGCCGTCTATGAGCACGCGGGAGAAACGGGCGGCGTGTTTGTCTGTTGGAAGGGTGGCATCCAGAACCAACGCATAAGAGCTGGGAGATGGCATCACCTCTGGGTGGTCGGCCCGGCTCCAGCTGATAGGTTTTTCTGACCAGTGCATGTGCTCGGCAGGGTTGGCAGCGACCATGCTGACCTCCTGGTGCTCTCGGCGTCTACCGCGCCGGTCTTCGGGCTGGCTTGTAAAGACGACATAGGCGGCATGCTCGTCGGGGAACTCATCGTGCACGGCTCCAACTGCAGGACGAGCGGTCGGCGGCTGCGGAGCCGGAGGCGGCGGACCGGCAGGCGGAGGCGGCGTGAGCCCTTCGCCTTTGGAGATTCGGGTGAGCCAGTGGCACTTCCGAGTTGTGTGGTTGGACGGCTTCGTGCCGCTGTGGAACTTGCATGGGGCGTCGAGAGTTTGCTCATAGGAGAAGGCCGGCTGCCAAGCCGGCTTGCCGCCCCTCTGCTTCTTGGGTGTGGGCCGCCCTTCGGGCTGCTCGTCTTCGACTGTGGCCACCTGCCGACCGGTGGAGGGCGGCACGAGGCCCTTGCGCTTGTGGTCGTTCTGGTGTGGGCGTCGGCCGGAATCCCCAGCCGGCGTCTTGGCCGCCGGGTTGAGTACTTTTCCGGACGCGTCTACCCGAAGCTCGGTCTTCATTAAGGAGTCGGCGGTGGCGTACTTGTCCGCTATGTCCAGAAGCTCGTCGAGGGTAGTCGGCTCGTCGCAGAGAAGCTTGTGCTTGAGAAGGGTGCCTTCTCGGCACCCGATAGTGAAGTATTCTATGGCTTGCACCTCGTGCACCCCTTCGCAAGAGTTGCGGAGCTCGGCCCAATGCGTGAGGTAGTCGCGAGTGGACTCGGCGGGGCCTTGTACACACAAGGAGAGCTGTCTGGGCTTGGGAGCCCGCTTGTAGGTGCTGGCGAAGTTGCGGACGAAGGCTTCTATGAAGTCTAGCCAGTTGTTGATGCTGTATGGCTTGAGGCTGTTGAGCTAGGTCCGCGCCGTGCCTTGCAGCATGAGGGGCACGTACTTCACGGCAACGCGCCTGTTGCCGTTTGCTATGCTAACCGCCATGGAGTAGTCGATCAACCAATCTTCCGGCTTCACGGAGCCGTTGTACTTGGGCGTGTCTCTTCGGAGCGAGAACCCTTTGGGGAAAGGCTCATCGCGGATGCAGGGGCCGAAGCAAGGCGAGCCGACATCATCTTCTTCTTCCAGCGCCAAGGATCGCGCTAGGCGGTCGATCCGATGGCGGGTGTCGTTCTCGCCGACTCCTTCGCGGCGACCTAGTCGGCCGCTGAGAGTCGGATGCGCAACAGGCGGTGGGGTGGGATATCTCTCCCCACGGGGCCGAGGCGGAGGCGGGTTGCCCCGCCACTCCACGGCCCGGGGATGGCCTTCTGTGTCTCTTTCTCGTGCCGCGCGCGGGTTTTACCCGCAGTCGGCGTCCGGGATGTCGCGCCGTTATCTCGGCGCGGGGGAGGGCTTTCCGCGCGGGCGTCGGCTTCGTGCCGCTGCGCGGCCGCATCGATTAGCTGCTAGATGCGTTTGGTCATGTGGGGGAGTTCTTCGGCCCCCAGTCCATCTAGCTCGTCTACGGCCGCCTGGGCGGCACGCAGGTTCTCGAGTGGAGTGGCGTAGACTGGGCGGTCGACTCCTAGCGTGTCGGTGACAACAGCGTCGCGCTGCCTGACAACACCGGCCCGGCTGGGCCCGCCTGGGGGCGGCGTGCCAAAGGCGGCGCGGTCGGCTTCGCGCCGGTGGGCCTCAGTGAGGCGTCTCATGGAAGCCAACTTCCGGCCCTCCGCGAGGAGGGCGAGGCGGCGAGCCTCCAGTGCTTCGGCATCGGCATCGGCCGGGAGGGGGATGGTCAAGTCGTGGACCGCCGCATGCGGGGCGTCGTGGGCGCTCTCGTCAGAAGCGTCGCCGTGGCCGATGACCATCACCTCGGTGGTGACAGCGTCGCAGCCATCGGCCCAGGGAAGCGGGTCATTGTAGATCGTGACGTCGGTGGGGAAAGTGTCGAGTGAGGCTGTGTCGGAGTCAACAGGCACTGGATCGGTGGAGCCAACCGACTCCAAGTCCACAGCAGGCTCGCCGGAGACGTGGAGCTGGCCGAGGAGGTTGACGAGGTGGTCGGTGCCCGCGTCAGAGGCGAGCTCGTCGGAGATGAGGGTCTTGTCAAGGAGATCGGCGAGGCCGCTGGCTGCGCAGACGTTGGTGACGCCTTGCAGCGCATCGTGGCAAGCGCCATCGAGCGTGTCGGGCTGGCTACGCTCGCTGGGGAGGAAGAGGGTTCCCGTCCAGAACAGGTCTCCGGGCGACGGTGCACCTGGCCCCACGGTGGGCGCCAAATGTCGGGTGGTAGGTGCGACATATGCCAACGGGTGGCTTATCATTGTGGGAACCAGTAAGACGTCGCCGGTGCCTGGAAGCAGGATGAGGCGAAGACATGCACGCCGGCGAATCTTACCCAACTTCTAGGCTCTCCGTGGAGATAACACCCCTACTGCTGCTCTGCGGGGTCTCCGCATGATCACTAGATGAACAAGTAGCTACACGATGCTCCTTGAGCTGTTTTGTGAGGAGAAGAAGTAGAGCACGGCTAGCCCTCCTCCCCTCTCTATGTGGTGTCTAGAACTAGCTTGGATCAACCCTTTGCATGGGTGTCCCAGGGGGTTTATATAGGCCTACCCCCCGGGGGTACAATGATAATCCGGTTAGGCGTGGGGCCCAGCCGTCTGTGACTACACTCGCCGGCTTCTGCGCCGGCTGCTGGGGCCCGCAGGTTGGTGGGTCCCGCCGGCTGCCGGCTCCTTGGTCGACAGGCAGGCCCCACTGTCCAGGGCCTTGTCGGTGGCTGGTTACTATTGCTCAATCCTGGTGACGAGGGCTTCGCCGAGGTGGGCGTGGCTACAGTGCCGCCGTCCGGCGGGTGATCGCTGTAGCCTCACCGCGTCTTGTCTCCTTAATGGGGCGTCTCCTTCGAGGGAGGTGGCAAGCCGGCTGTGGAGAGCCGGCTCTGTCTTGGGCCGACTGGGGAGGCCCGGCCGTCTTCGGGCGTCTCTCTGCCCGAAGGGGCCCACCGCCCGTGGGCCGCACTGGCAGCCCGTCGTGGATGACATCAGGGTCAACGTGGCAACAGTGCCGTGCCAGACGGGCCATGGCCACCCGTACGACGCACTGTGCCAGGCGTGCTCCGAGATTCGGGGGTGGCAGGCTTTACTGTAGCCACGCCCCGTCACATCGCCGTTATGTGGATGCAGACTTTGAGGGTACGATCTTGACCGCTTTGTGGGAGCCGGCTTCTTGGAGTCGGCCTTCTTGCAGCCGGCTTTCTTCATGAGGGCTAAAGTCGGGTCGCCTTCCGATAGCCGGCCTGGGAGACAGCCGGCAAGGGGAAGGCGGCCCCACGTCTTGAATTCTTGAGGGCCAGATCGGCTTGTAATTTTCCAGAAGAGCCAGGGGGTGCCGGCTAGGCTACCCGTGGTCATTTACTCCGACAGACACTATCCTTGTATTCAAATTCTTCCGTGGTGTATTCGGAGGAGGAACCCGCCTTGCAATGCCGAACACAATACTGCGCGCCGGATTCATCGTCATTGAATCTTGGTTGAGGGGCTACTAAGGGAGTCCTGGATTAGGGGGTCTCTGGACAGCCGGACTATATCCATTGGCCGGACTGTTAGACTATGAAGATACAAGATTGAAGACTCCGTCTCTTGTCCGAACGGGACTCTCCTTGGCGTGGAAGGCAAGCTAGGCAGTACGGATATGGATATCTCCTCCTTTGTAACCGACCTTGTGTAACCCTAACCCTCTCTGGTGTCTATATAAACCGGAGGGTTTCAGTCCGTAGGACACAACAATAACATACAATCATACCATAGGCTAGCTTCTAGGGTTTAGCCTCTCTGATATCGTGGTAGATCTACTCTTGTACTACCCATATCATCAATATTAATCAATCAGGACGTAGGGTTTTACCTCCATCAAGAGGGCCCGAACCTGGGTAAAACATCGTGTCCCCTGCCTCCTGTTATCATCCGCCTTAGACGCATAGTCCGGGACCCCCTACCCGAGATCCGCCGGTTTTGACACCGACAAGGGGCAATGCTAATATCCTTTTACCACACTTGTGCTTCAAAGTAGCACCATGATCTTCATGATAGAGAGTCTCATATGTTGTCACTTTCATATACTAGTCGAAATCTTTCATTATAGAACTTGGCTTGTATATTCCAATTATGGGCTTCCTCAAATTGCCCTTGGTCTTCATGAGCAAGCAAGTTGGATGCACACCCACTTAGTTTCTTTTGTTGAGCTTTCATACACTTATAACTCTAGTGCATCCGTTGCATGGCAATCCCTACCCACTCACATTGATATCTATTGATGGGCATCTCCATAGCCCATTGATACTCCTAGTTGACGTGAGACTATCTTCTCCTTTTTGTCTTCTCCACAACCACCATTCTATTCCACCTATAGTGCTATATCCATGGCTCACGCTCATGATTGCGTGAAGATTGAAAAAGTTTGAGAACACCAAAAGTATGAAAAAAATTCTTGGCTTGTCATCGGGGTTGTGCATGATTTAAATACTTTGTGTGGTGAAGATGGAGCATAGCCAGACTACATGATTTTGTAGGGATAGCTTTCTTTGGCCATGTTATTTTGAGGAGACATGATTGCTTTATTAGTATGCTTGAAGTATTATTATTTTTATGTCAATATTAAACTTTTGTCTTGAATCTTATGGATCTGAATATTCTTGCCACAATAAAGAGAATTACATGGATAAATATGTTAGGTAGCATTCCACATCAAAAATTCCATTTTCATCATTTATCTACTAGAGGACGAGCAGGAATTAATCTTGGGGATGCTGATATGTCTCCAACGTATCTATAATTTTTGATTGTTCCATGCTATTATATTATCTGTTTTGGATGTTTATGGGCTTTATTATACACTTTTATATTATTTTTGGGACTAACATATTAACCGGAGGCCCGGCCCAAATTACTATTTTCTTGCCTATTTCAGTGTTTCAAAGAAAAGGAATATCAAACGGAGTCCAAACGGAATGAAACCTTCGGGAGAGTTATTTTTGGAACGGAAGAAATCCAGGAGACTTGGAGTATATGTCAGGAAAGCTTCGAGGAAGCCACGAGGCAGGGAGGCGCGCCCTACCGCCCTGGGCGCGCCCCCACCCTCGTGGGCCCCTCGTGGCTCCCCTAACCGCTTCTTTCGCCTATATATGTCCATATACCATAAAACATCACAGAGCAGAATTGATCGGGAGTTCCACCGCCAGAAGCCTCCGTAGCCACCGAAAACCAATCTAGACCCGTTCTGGCACCCTGCCGGAGGGGGTAATCTCTCTCCGGTGGCCATCTTCGTCATCCCGGTGCTCTCCATGATGAGGAGGGAGTAGTTCCCCCTCGGGGCTGAGGGTATGTACCAGTAGCTATGTGTTTGATCTCTCTCTCTCTCTCTCTCTCTCTCTCTCTCTCTCGTGTTCTTGAGGTGGTACGATCTTGATGTATCTTGAGCTTTGCTATTATAGTTGGATCTTATGATGTTTCTCCCCCTCTACTCCCTTGTGATGGATTGAGTTTTCCCTTTGAAGTTATCTTATCGGATTGAGTCTTTAAGGATTTGAGAACACTTGATGTATGTCTTGCATGTGCTTATCTGTGGTGACAATGGGATATCACGTGATCCACTTGATGTATGTTTTGGTGATCAACTTGCAAGTTCCGTGACCTCGTGAACTTATGCATAGGGGTTGGCACACGTTTTCGTCTTGACTCTCCGGTAGAAACTTTGGGGCACTCTTTGAAGTTCTTTGTGTTGGTTGAATAGATGAATCTGAGATTGTGTGATGCATATCGTATAATCATACCCACGGATACTTGAGGTGACATTGGAGTATCTAGGTGACATTAGGGTTTTGGTTGATTTGTATCTTAAGGTGTTATTCTAGTACGAACTCTATGATAGATTGAACAGAAAGAATAGCTTCGTGTTATTTAACTACAGACTCTTGAATAGATCGATCAGAAAGGATAACTTTGAGGTGGTTTCATACCCTACAATAATCTCTTCGTTTGTTCTCCACTATTAGTGACTTTGGAGTGACTCTTTGTTGCATGTTGAGGGATAGTTATGTGATCCAATTATGTTATTATTGTTGAGAGAACTTGCACTAGTGAAAGTATGAACCCCAGGCCTTGTTTCAACGCTGTGGGCCGCAGACAAGCAAGTCTGGGGACCCCCGTTCCCAGAACGCCGACAGGTGGTAGAGTCGATTGTTGACTAAGTTTCTATTTTTTTTTGAGAAACCTTGTGTACGCATGAACTTAGTAGGCCCACAAGTCAGCCTCCAAATCTGTGGAAGACAACATAGAGCCCATATGCTGTTTTTTCACAATTTGCAGCCCATTTGCTAATTCTTAAGTAATTTATTACAGCCCATTATCTGCCCAGGACCACGGTCAAAAAGTTCAACCTTATTTTGCATATTTCGGTGGAGTCCGAACTGTTGTAATCCCGAAATGATAAACATTTTTAAGTACTTATTTGTTTGCCAAAAAAATCGTTTTTTTGTAAGCAAACAAGAGGTGGGAGAATTGAGTTGGTTTAAAGGAAAACTAGATGTAAAAAATCAGCGCTGGGAGGGAAAACAACAACAAAAATAAGGATGTAAGTATGAAAAGGAAACTTTTTGTATTTTCAATATAATGATACGTGTATATGAACTAGTAACACAATAGGTAGAGATTAGAAAACAGAAGTAGGACATGGCGTTTCAAGAGGAAAATAGAACTAGGCTTTGTGTTCCATTTAGTAAAAAAACTGCCTGCGGATGTTGTAAGACAAAATATAACTAACGCTAGCGGGCCAGAGGCCAGTAGATACCTGCTGGATCTTTGTGCCCCGTTGTTGTCACGGGCTAGGCCTGTTAAGAACAAAACCAAGCCTGGGCAGTCTACAGCCCAGTTGAAACTTGCTCGACCAAAAAAACAATATACCCGCTCAATAAACGAGAGAATTCTGCAAGTATAGACTGATAACTGGGATGCAATAGGTATATTGTTTTTTCATCATGATAATAAGTGCATGCACTTGTTTCGAAAAATTTGGAGAACTGGGAATTCGAACGGCAGGTGCTGATGCTACCCATCAAATAAAAATTAGGTGCCTGAAAATTCGTTTCGAAACAAATGATTCAGCTTTCTATCCACATTGACCCTCGGCATGATGGTTGGAAGAAAATGCCAAGTTCATACCGAAAGATCGTTAACAGCAATACCAACTTGCAGACGATAAGGTAGTACAAGTACCAATACCAAACTAACTTATAATCTTTTTAGTCCTGGCCCTAGTGTTCGTTTGGTAGAAAATCTTACAGAGGACCAGCTCCTGCTCCTTCTCTTGCTCCAGGTCCCCGTGGTGGTACTGGTGCATCACCCAATTGGTCCTTTGCTAGTCGAAGTTCTTTTTTTTGCAGGAATGGTCAAAGTTCTTGTTGGTGTGCAGCACCAGAACGTTTTTGATGCCTGTCTGTCGGCCATTGACCATCACCGGCAAGGTATTGCCAGTCTTGTGCCACATCGCGTGCAAGCCGCAGTATGACTGTATCTTGCGACGCGTCCACGTGCCCCTTTTGAACGCCCCGGAATTGCGTTGGAAGAAATGCTTGCTTAGGACACTCAGTGTGATACCTGCAGTATTGTCGAATACATGTTTTAGTGTACGTAGTTGGCATTTTCATAACATCTTTGGCATGTTGCAGTCACTTGTTCTTTTTATTAACTGTCAAATTGTGATTGCTTCACTAGGTCTGCGTCTAAAAAGAAACATAGAGCTATAAACAAAGTATTATGTTTGTGGAAGTAGACGACCGATCGGTGTCTTACCTAGAAGTTTCTCAGGATGGGTGTAGCATATGCCGTGCTCGCTGTCGATGGTTGGTATGAACAAATTGATGAGAGGGTGAGATCTCACGCTGTCAGCACTCACTCTGGCCTCAAGGTGCTCGATCAGCTCCTGATCCATTGGATCAAACTTGACGCCAGCCGGCAGCACCGGCCAATCCTTTTTGGAGTTGCATCGGTTAATTCCAGCTATATGTTACTCAATGTATGATCAATCGATTGTTTTAAGTGAATGATGAAAGATTTCGACAGATAAGTGGTAATACTCCAAATCTGAAGTCCACAATACCCGAACAGGCCGCCGAGATTCTTGTGTCACCTCACACGCAATGTGAGGACATGATGAATAATTTGACCGACGTATACTAGTACTGCTACTATACTACTTACTATTAGTATTTAGTGTCACATTTTAACCATATGTTTAACTAACAAAATGTCAATGCATGTCACCGAAAGTTATTCCATTGGAAACTATGTTCAAATACAAATAAAACAATATAATTTTTTGTGACATGCATTAACATTTAGTTAGTGAAATTTATGGTCAAAATTTGACACAAATTACGAAGGGGACCAGTAAACCAGGAGGGAGGTAGTAGTACGAGTAGCGCAATATACGGTATAGAGGACTAGTACTAGTTTAGAAATGGGGTAAGAAGTTACAAGGCTGTGCAACAGACTTTGTAGGCTACATGAGGAATACAGAATATAATTCCCATTGGACAACACTTTCACCAACAAGTACACACTTGAAGCCTAATTGATATATATATATATATATATATATATATATATATATATATATATATTTCCCTAATAATAAAGCACGGATTGAGTTTGTCGGGTTTACTATTGCGGCTTTTTTATGAAAAGGTCCCTGTAGTTTTTGGAATTAAACCCGCAGTACAGATTGAACTGGTATGAATGAAGGGAAAAAAGGCAGCGACGCTCTGCCTCGCGACGCTCCGCCCCACCCACCTCCTGCCCTGCCCTGCGCGCCGCCGGCCGCCTCCTGCCCGACCCCGCACACCCAGCCCCGCACAACATCACCGCGCGCCGTCGGCTGCCTTCTTCCTCCAATCCCATCTCCTCCCCACCCGCGGATTTCTTCGCCGTTCACGGCTCCCCTCCACCAATTGGTTGTGACCTCACGGGAGGCAGAGGATGGGGTGCGCCGCTGGTGTCCGGCTCCGGAGCTCGAGAGGGCCGATCTGCGCAGAGGAAGAGGATGGGATGGTGTGCTGCGCTCGAGACGAGGGGGCTCGAGTAAGGAGATTGGAGGGTGGCGCCGGCGGGCTCGCGGACGGGGATGGAGAGGGCGCGTGCCAGCAAGATCGAGGCCAGGGATGGAGAGGGCGAGGGTCAGTGAGCTAGAGGTTGAGGACGGGAAGAGGCGGCTCTGCCAACGTCCACGAGTGGAGGAGGGCACGCAACTCCTCTCGCCATGTGTAGATACAGTACTATTTTATAGGCGCAGACAGGAAGGAAGTACATTGTTCTTGTGGTACGCTGACGCATTTGATTTGCCGATTGCCATCTAGGAAGGGCTGGTTCTACTGCTAGATGTCGGCCCGTCGTTGCACTTGGAGCTGCAGGAAGTCGAGAATGTCTGCACCACCCTGGTGCGCAAGAAGGCAAGCAACACGAGGAGCGGCGATGGCCACTGCCTGAGCCTGGCGTTATTTTTGTTGAGAATCCTTGAGCCTGGTGGTGGTTATCGCGAGAACCAGGACAATGGAAGCCAGGTGGCATCGCTGGTCCGTGTAAAACGGGTTTAAACTTGGAGAAGCCATTAAACAACACTCTTGCTTTCTTCTGTTAGGACCCTTTATCAATCATTGAGCCATGCCAAGTTTCTGAGATGGTAATGAAGCCTGCCACATTAAATTTGTCCCTCCCCTTGGTTCTTTGTTATTTATTCTTTTGAATTCCTGAAATTTCTCTACAAAATAAGTCTTTCGTTGCCAGAAGATTGAACTGTTTCTTTTCAGCTACGATCATCTAATCTCATATATGTGTTCGTTTGAACTTATTTACTCTTTTGACTGTTGATTTGGTTTGCTTTGCCTGAAGATTGAACTGTTTGTTTTTACTGTTGATTTATGAACTCCAAGTACTGATGTGCATAATTAAGCATATGTTCAGCAGGTGTCATTGTATATGGACAAGTCTGCAGGGGTTTGCCAGTCGGACTTCCATGATTGCAAATTGTCGTTCCTGCAACTTATATGTGATCACGATCTTTTTGTTGAGATGACTGGTATGTATCCCGCTGTAAATTCATGGACTACCAACCTAGGGAACTATAAATATTCTAGTTTGCCAAACTATTTTAATAGACCAGCAATATTGTTCAGAGACTTTGGTCCTCCTCCACAGCGGGATGCGACCTCCCTGGAGCAGCGGGTCGGAGGGGGAGAAGATCTTGTTATCTATAGCAACGTTGAGTGAATCACCGTCGAACTGAAGCGCGCCTCCTGTAGCTGCGACCCTGCGTTGGCCCTGCCCACATACGTTCGCTAAGACCGGAAACAGAGCAGAAAAGGAGTTCAAATGACCTCTCTCTGTTTTCCCCATCTGGGAGGGCGTTGCCGGAGCAGTTAAGGCATGCGGAGGTTTGTAAGTTGCGTAGGAGGTGGCCTAAGGGTGGCACGGCGTACAATCCCTCTATTGTCATTTTATATCTATGATTTTTTTTGCAGCATGCGCAGGTGTTTCAGGAAGAAACAGTAATAGCATCGACTAGGAGGAGCAAGACAAGAAGCAGCGACAGCTACCATTGCTAGCTAAGCTATCTGCTACTATGCCCGCCTCTCTTTGCAACAGCCAAAGCACACAACAATCCATATTTTGGTGAATTTTTTCCCCACTTTGCTGACTTGGGACGGGTTGTGGGCAACAGCAGTTTGGAAGAATCGGTAGTAGAAACGTGAATTTTAAAGCCAATGGCCTAAAAAACTATAAGGATACTTGATTTGTTTCCATGTCTACCTTTCAGTATTCAGCCTTGCGAGAAAAGGTGCCTCGAGATAGAAGCTTGACATAGGTGTGGCCTTGAATGCCAGGATTTTATGAGTAGCCTGACTCTTCTATTCACATTACAGAATCATAATTCAAAAGATCATTGGAAGTTTGCTTATGAAAGTAAAAGATCAATGTACTAATGCATTTCAAGTTTTCAACAGGAGAATACTTTCTGCTGTTTTAATGACCAAGTATTATTGATCTTGAGGTGTGTTATTGATCTCCGTTACTAAATAGCTGGTGTTTTTTGTTACTTTGTGAAGAAGCATTACATGCAAGACACCATCAAAAAAAAAACTGCTGCCCCTGATGCTTACTCGCAGAATCGCAGCTTGATGGGGCTTGCTGCGCCTTTGGAACACGCAACCGCTAACAAAGAGCAGCTTGAAGGTTTGAACAAATGTACATATTGAAATTTAGAGTTCCAATAGTACATATGTGCAAGAGTGTAATGTTCACTTGGAACTTGCTCGTGGTGGAGACATTCCACACAAAAAAAGTGAAGACGACCTGAAACTTGATGAGATAATTTAGTAATTTGGTCTGGTTAGTACATTTCTGCATAAACAAAAAAATTTCCAATCAAAGCACATTCGCTTATGATGTTTTTTGTGTGGGAGTTTTATGATGTATTTTTTGTTAGTACATCGTTTCATTAATGATACTGGATGAGGGGAATAAAAAACACGTGCATATGTAGGTCACTCCCATTGATTAATTTACTGAAAATTGAATATATAATCAAGACAATGACTTAGTTCCAAACATGCAAAATTATGAATTAATTTTTTATTAAACGTACAACTTGAAAATTCTGATTTTATATCATATGTGAGGTTGTAATAGGAGAGGATTGGACACTCTTCCATCTGATAATGGATTGTTTCGAAGAATGGATCTTGGTACTTTTGAACAATTTTATACTATTGTTTTTCTATTTGCAAAGTTGTTTGAGTTGTATGCACAAACATATTTGTTCGAGTGTTAATTAGTTCTATAGGTTTCCAAGCACATGTTTATTTATTTTGCTGCTACTCACGTCGACCCCAAGAAGTCCATCTATGTGTGCATGGGCGATACAAATGGTGCGGAGAAGGAATCATGTGCGAGATCACTGGTCAATCTGGTCCACAACATCAAGTGCCGACGTCCATGGTGCAAGGCAGTGCTTTTCAGAGCAAGCAACCTAGCAAGTTCATCGGTGATCAATGGTTTGTTTGAACAACATATATGTGCGATTATACTCGGCTTATATATTGGGTTAGGGGCAGGTGGTAATATTTTACTCTCGTTGCAACACATGAGAACTAAAACAGATCATGAAGAACATTGTTAGGGTACGTCCAAATTTCATGGTCAAAAAAGAAATACTCAATGTAGTCTTATTTTTGACGTTTTGTAAAAATTGGATTAAAGAAGTGCTGCACAATGGCAAGTGGAGCAGGTTTTAATTTTTCGCCCGGTGCAACGCATGAGCATTTGCACTAGTGTGTATATATATATGTATATATATATGTGTGTGTGTGTGTGTGTGTGTGGCTTCTGCACAGCATCTCCATCATCATTATCAGTACATCCTACGCAGGTGAGTTAGGATGCACTTGATCCCAGAAAGGTATCTATCCTTCAAACCAGAGGAGTGCTTAAAACTAACAACAGTACATAATATCCAACAAAAGAGGGTCATGCTACAGTAACATGATACATGGCTCGGTCTAGATATCAGTACGAATCAAGTTGTGCATATTTGCTGCTGGCATGAACCACATGTCGGGTTTGCAAAAGCCATCCATCGCATGGAAGCTTGATGCCTTTCACACACTGAATATTATCTCACAACAAGCTGTGTTGACTAATCTTTGGATATGGTGATTCATGAAACCCATGGTATGATGTGTAAACAAAGTTCCTCTGGCGAATGGAAGTTGCATAGCACGGTAATCATCATTGGTTATATGATCGATGATTGGTTGGATGATTGGATAATTGAGCCAGAGGAACATCAAATTACCGCCGTCAGCTGAACGAGCGATAAACCACCACCCATCGGCTGGTATGATTCGAGGTCCTGGAATCATGAAGGCCAGCGCATTTGCGTCTGCTGCAACAATTCAAATTGGAGACCAAAAGGACAAAAATGAACAATCATGTTCAGAATATGTGTAGAATTAAGATTATTATAACAGTGACACATATCATAGACAGAGAATTGCAATGTCGTGGTCATAATCATACCCCAAGTTAAAAAAATAAGCCAATGGATTTCATATTCTAGCAATATATCATGCTTCAAACATCATGTAACAATGAGAGGAAAGCATATATGACAGGGCCTACTCATATTCTACCATAGCACTTACTATAGTTATCATATCAACTCTAAGCAATAACATGCGTTGTTATAAAAATCATGGAAATGAGAGTAACATATAGCAATCATGAGGTTATACTCATAATATCTATTCTAACAATCATTAGATGCCAAATTGTTCTCATATCAACTCTAACAATAACATGTGCGGTCATAAAAATCTAGGAAATGAGAGGAACATATAGCAATGATGTGGTTATAGACATACTATAGGCTTGTTCGGATTCCCTCCTCCTCCACAACTCCACTCCGCGAGCTGGAGGAGCCGCAGTTTAAAATCACGGAGTGGGGAAGGAGGCACTCTACAGATTCTCAGATTTCACGGAGCGGGAGAATTACCAAACAAGCCTATATATTCTAAATTTGTAACAATGAATAGGCAGTCGTATTCATAAGGCAAAGATGAGATGAGATAGAACAATTACACGACGATAGATTCCACCAGTATAGGCAGCCAATCTGTGCGTCGACCGCGTAAATGATGCCATTGTGCACTATAGCATCAGACAGAAATATTGGCTGATGAGGATTGACGATGAGCCATAACCATGTATGGCGACCAGATTCTAGATAGACTAATCCAATGTTGAACAGGGCAATGAGCTTGTAATCCATGTAGTCTTCTGATGGTGTGGCCACTTCGCAGAGTACAACCTTCAGCAAACAGAGGTCGAGTCAAAATGTCAACGCGTCTCGTGCGTAGTAGGCAGGAGTGTCCGACGGGCCACGAGGCTCGATGGCGGTGGTATCCAATGATGGAAGGGTGATCTCTCGCTGGGTGTAGATATCCATGAGACGCCACGGACTACCGGATTGGTGGATGAGGACGATCCAGTTGGCCTTCATGCCCTCCCAGTAGTGGCCGCGCATGAAGGACAGGTGGACGGGTAGTGGTAGCATGTCGAGGGGCACCACGGCAACCTCCGTAGGATCGTCAAGTCGGTGTTTGGTCCACCTACGAGGATCAGGCATCAGCAAGCAGGGTGTCTTCAAAAGAGCCGTCCGGTTGCAGACGAGTAGACGGTACAAATACACCGAGCATGCGGTCAGACGGATGGTGCTGAGCAGGTCCATACGATTATAGATCTGCTCCAAGAGAACATCAGGGAGGGAATTCCAATCGCGGCTCTGCTTGTCAGTCGGTTCTACCATAGGGTTTTTTAGGGCGCTGAGTGACTGCGGCTTTCGGTGCCTACGAGCCAGCGGGGAAGTGGATTCAGGCGGGCGAGCGAAGAAGATGGCGTGTCTGTCCGAGCAGTGAGCGGGGGGATATGGTACACGCGAGCTACCAAGGAAGATGGTGCGGGAGGGCGAGCAGTGAGCGGGGGGAATGGTGTGCTGCTAACGACGGGCAAGAGAGGAGGAATAAGAAGAGAGGAGGAAGAAGAGTGAAAGACGGGGAAGAAAGTGCATTAAATCTCAATTCTAGTAGTACTACTACCAGGATATACCATCCTTCAAAGTGTAAATAGTTACACCAATGACATGTGGGTCTACCTCAAGAGGGCCCATATGTCAGTTAATGGAGGAGAGAGGTGCGTACTCGTATTTGCGGAAGCGTGCTCCACTGGAAAACATGATGGCAATGCTAGGTAATGCTGATTTAGTAGCGCCAACATGCTGATTCAGCTTATTAATTAAGCGTCCCATTTGCTGCAGCGTGTATTGTCACTTCACTGTGAAGAATAGTTGAATAGTTCTATCTGACCGAGATGGCGAACAATGGATCGTGAAGACTTCCTATCTACAGTATCCCTATGCCTATATGCTCAGGTCCCTCCCAATGCTCCACCTTGTACAGGTGCTAAGGCTGCCATGTAGGAAAAAAGTCTGATGTGGCAAGGTAATTAAGGGGAGAGAGATAAGTGTGGTGACCCCAGTACTAAGCGCGAGAACCTAGACAAAATACTTAAATGGAAGAATCCCACCAATGCGTGAAGAAATTTAGTTACAAAATCATTAAATAAAGGATGCTTAGCACCAACAAGTTAATCACCTATGCATTGGGAGCTTTAGTTGCTAAAGTTTTTAATGTTCTTAGCACCCCATGTAAGCACCGATGCATTGGAACTAGCCTCATCCTGCCCAATAAGATGAAACATTGGCCAAGGCACCCGACGCCAATAATGTAGGAGTACTTGTACTACCTCCTTTCCGGTTTATAGGCCTCAATTCAAAAATCTCATCAACCAAGGTAGATGATGAGTGGAGGAATAATTTTTGTAGTTTGCAAAAACACTCAATTAATGCACTCGTTTTCCTCAAAAAATTATGTTTACCAATGCATTAATTTTGTGTCAAACTCTGACCATCTACTCCCTCCATCCAGGTGAATAAGTCATCTTTGGTTGTGCACCGTGACCAAGGAGGGAAAAACAAGAGAACTTAATGTTTATTTGCTACTACCTCCGTTCCTAAATATTGTCTTTTTTAGACATTCAAATGGAATACAACATACGGATGTATGTTGACATATTTTAGAGTGTAGGTTCACTCATTTTGCTCCGTACGTAGTCACTTATTGATATCTCTAGAAAGACAAATACTCCGTATTTGGGAACAGAGGGAGGCTTTTACTCCGTATTTGGGAACAGAGGGAGCATCACCATATGGAGGGAACATAGGAAGCTTGAAACATGAACATGTCAATGGGAGGGAGTAAAATCCTCATGCATGCATGCATGCAACATGAAACACTCACACGTACACATGGACGCATGCAACACTCACGCACCCATGCGGCACACAGCACACTACGCAACACACACGCTCATGCTCAAGTGGTCAACCTACTCCCTACGTCCGTGAAAGACTGTACATTTAGAGATTTACACATTGACCAGGGCATAATCAACGCCTAGAAGTAGCAGACTTATGTGTGCATGTGACCATTGAGAGAAGAAGATTAAACGAAGGTTGTTGCATGCTGTAATTAAGGATAGACATGCAGCCTATAGCTAGAGCACAAGTTGGTGCATTAGTCAATCAATATCGATTTTATATTTAAACTAAATGCATTGGAAGTGTAGATGTACAGTCTTTGTTTTTTAGCCGATGTACACTCTTTGTTGGAAGACCGAGGGAGTACACGTGCATGCACTCACATACACAGCCAGGGTGGATCGCGCGCAAGGGTTGGACTCCCGTTGCGCTTGCGTAAAGTTTTGTTTAACTAATTTCTTTGCTCTGCCAACTAATAGGTGGGACCTAGAAAACAAGTGACAATTTAACCAATCAACAAAGTGCCACGTCGACTATGTGGCCGGTCACTAGGGTGCAATACGGTGCTTTATGATGAGCTAGTGATCGTATAATCACCGCAAAACTATATATAGTGACCGTAAAGAGTGTATTGTTACATACGTTGACCGCTAGTGTATTTTTCTTGTTTCAAATTAAGACATATTAACTAGAAAGGACTAACACTAGTACTACTTTGATGTGTCTTGTCAACTCGCCGAACGAGGAGAAGCTTGCTTACTACGCCTCTCCCTCGCTCACGCGCGCGGTGGCTCACAGGACGAGGAGAGGGTTTTGACTATAGAGCCCTCTCCCTCTCCCTCTCGCTCGCCATCGTGGTGGACGTGCAGCAGTTCAATCGGTGTCAGATTGCCAGAAGCATATTGTGTTGTAGTATCATCATTGTTGGACCTTCCGAAGAGGCGAAGAGCCAAGTGCAAGGTTCACACGAGTACGAACTGTTGAACCTCGCGAAGAGGCGGAGAGCCAAGTGCAAGGTTTCATAGGAGTTGTCGTCCTAGTAGGAGTATTACAACTATAGGAAACGATGCTACTGTATGATGCCGCCACATCACCTATATCCAAAGTTGTGCCACCTTTTTTTTCTCAAAAGCATGTTGGAGCCCGTGCAACAACCACACATGTTGCACGTACATGTAACACATTTACTAGTAATAAATTCTAAAGGACAAATGCCAGTATGCCACACAAGTTCATCTCCAATTCATGTGATAAATTTGTGCATGACTAGTCTACATATATTCACAGCTCTACCGTTCACAATTTACCATACCCCACTTACATGTTATAGGTAGGCTACATGTCCTCCTCTAGGTTCCAGTCCCAAGTGTTCTTCATGGATTGCATGATCCATAACTGTGGGCAACGGGAATCATTGTCGCAGCTTTCTAGTTCGGTTCCACAAGATGGAGACTCATCCAAGCTGAAGCGGCATAAATCAGGGATAGTGCGTCCAAGCATGTCATTCATCCGGCGGTGCGCACTAAAGACACAACCATGCTTCATGAACGACAGGTGTTTGGTGTTGTGCACGGAAGGTGGCGTCCGCTTCACAATGGGGTAGTTGTCCCTAATGAAAAGCGAGTACTCTCCAAGAGTGTTCCTCAGCACCCATGTAGAATCACGAGGGTCAAACTCGGCGCCGTTCATCTGGTACACGCGGCATCTCAGATCTAGACACATGGTGACATGCACAGTCAAGGTCCATGCATAATAATGTTTTTCTCAAATATGGCGGTCAGTAATACTATGCAGCAAATAGTACTACTCCGGTATAGAGGAAGTAAAATAACCGGCTTATTATATATAGCCACTTTTGGCTACATGGATGAGATAGTACGACATGGAAAAACAAAAATGGTGGCAGCTAGTGGGTTCATGTCTTCAAGGGCCTAGCTAGCTATACGCGTCCTCCAAGCTAAAAAGTACTCCTACTAGTACTAGTAAGTAGTACAACAACAAAAGAGAAGGCAAGAGGGTTAAAAAATATAATACTAAATGGAATACCTGGGTAGATGGTGATGGTCCGATCGTGGTAGATTGTGTGACCATGTTGCACATCAGTGGTACCATGGGTAATGACTGCTAAGATAGTTGATCCCAATATGCCAAAGTCAACTACAAGGTTCCAGGTTAGACCAAATCGTGGATGCAAATGCACATCCAGGATCAGTGATCTTATTTTGATCAGGGGATGGCTGGTCCACGCAAAATAATGGAGTACCGTTAGGGATGCAAATGATGGTTTGTGCATTTCGTTTGCAATCTCCCTTACCGTAGGATGGCAACCAGATGAAACAAGTCCCCTGGCTTGTCACCGCGAAGATGCGGACAAGATGGCGCACGGGGTCTTCGAACATGTAGGGGTAAAAATCTGCCGCGACCAACGTGCGCCAGCCTCTGCCGTTACTACCTCTTTCATTGATGGCAATCCTTATGTTGAACACCGTGATGAGATAGTAATCGTCGTAGCTGCGTCGCTTTGTCGGCAGGTCCGCAATTGCTATCTTCTTCAATCTTATGTAGGCATCATCATACATATTCAAGCCCAGACAGTCCAGAAGGCCGATCCCAATGGTTGACAAGGGGTCTATGGGAACAATCAAACTGATGTGGATGTTGTGCAAAATGATGGTGGTATCCAGCCGGAGGTATGCAAGCCAATCTTCGTTGGCACCGACCCAGACCTATATATAAGACGGTGGGCAACGGAGAAATTACGGGATGGAATGGAATAACTAAGTACTACATGATCAAACTCCATTACTGACCTGCTCATCGGACGAAATCCGACTACCTCTCAATGTCGGCAACTCCAGCGGAGTCAATGTGCAACCATGGCCAGGGAGCGGTGGACTGTTCGAAGGATTGTCCCATAGAAGAACCTTCTCCTCGAGGACACATGGAAGACCAACAAGCATGGCATTTTCCGAAGCCTATTTAACACCGTATTGAAACAGTTGGTGCAGGAAGCACCGAGTCTTGCGGCGGTGAGGACGTTGCAGTGGCGTTTGATTTCTCCCATAGGATCGTCGTCCAAGGTCTCCCAGCCCCGACGAGGAGGAGAACTGCATGGCGAATCCATGGGAGCAGCGATGAACTGCCTTCTCTTCGGGGGGAGGGGAACTGGCGAGGAGGAGATAAGAGTGTAGTAACCGCAGGGCCTCGTCCCTTCCAACTGTACCTCCTCGATCGTTCCTTAGCGAAGGGGTGAGGCTATTATTTACTATGTACTCATACTATAGCAGTACTAGTACTACTTTACCAACTAGTAGTCGATGTAGTACTGTACTTCTAGTATAGTGCACTAGTTTTGAACTCTTGAATCTCAGGGCCAAGGAGGTACAGTTGGAAGTGGAGGGTAGTACGGTTCTCTAGAACCATCAATGTACTATTAATGTAGGGAAAGTACACCTACATAGTGGGTACTCTCGGTGCTCTATTCCAGCGTGTAGCTGGCCTACTCAGCCGTTCCTCTCATGCACACACTAGCAACCTGTTTATCAGCGACGGTTACTGCGGGGGCAGAACATTTGATTTATTTGATACAACGAGACTTGGCTTTTCGCTTCCATTTGTGGAGGTGTAATGGATCTCGTCGAACTTTGTTAGTAGTTCCTTCTTCATGAATGATATGAGGCAACGCTTTTGCCTCCGTTTCAAAACAAAAAAATCATGTCAAGAGGAATTTCTTTTATAGAGCCGATAATGGAGTGAAGTCCATGCGTGCAATGCCACAAGCTACAGAGTAGTAGAGTACTAGCACTTTATGTGCAGAGCCATATTGCATAGTTCCCAATGCCGCACCAGGCTTTTCCGGCTCCTCTGGCTTAATTGGGAGGCGCTAGTTTAAATATGCTACTAGCTAATGAGGAAGCTGCAAGTGAGGTGCGGCTAGGGCGAGCACGCGAGCCACGAGTTGATGGGAAGGAAAACCCGTTCATGTGGCTGGGCTATCCAATGCACCGAGATTGTGGTGCGACATGTCCGTTCGACTTCAAAACTCAAACTACCCGTGTATAATATTGGCTCGTAGTGAAGTTACTATTTAAAAGAAGGCCGCCGTGCGTTCGCCCGGGATGAAACCCACAAAACGAGGTACACACTCCTGCAACCACTAGTAGTACTCGTTGGAGTACAACGCAACCTAGAATAGCCTTTTGTCACTAGTAGTACATTGTTCCTTACAAGAAACCACTAATAATGCCAAGAAACCAATAATAATGCCAAGAAACTACTACCACTTGCATATGTGGCAGACTTAAGAAAAGACTCGCTTATCAACCATTGTACATGCCCTTACCAACCAGCCCTACCAAGAAACGACTACTCTACAAAGTGTCGTTATAGGCACGTTTGAACCCATGTCGCCCCTTAAGTTAACACCTTCTATTCGACCGACAAGTTAGGCGCTATGACTTGTGGGACCTACATGTCAGTCTGCACAAAAATACCCGAATGACCTCCTACCTCCGGCCCGTCCACCTAGTCATCCTCGGCCATGGGACGCAGCTACCGCCACCGGCAGTAGGCGAGGTTAAAACTGCCGGCGGTGCGGAGCCCATCTTGCGGCAGCCCGGATGCCAGCTCCGTCTGGTGCTCGCGGCCACTAGCTTGCCAACATAGCTCCGTCCAACTACTTGTCTTCAAGGTTTGCTAGCTAGATTGGCACGACAGCGCGGCGGCTTGCTCGCATGCGTCGCGCTAAGGCTAGCCATCTGGCTCGAGTGAAGTCCAGCGTGATGGCTTGCTCGTGCGTGAGTCACGCTCGAGCCAGCCTACCAACCCATGCGGAGGCCAGCACGGCTTCCGGCCCGTCCGGTAGAGCGGCGGCCAACTTCCTCATCACCCGCGCCACCGACGAACATGCATCAGTATTGTTTGAAGTAATGTTTAGGAAATATAATGATTTGAGGGGGAATATAACAGGATAGAAGGCCAGATATGGGTCCCTCGTGTCAACGGTCAAACAAAATGTGTTGGTTCAAGTTGCCTCGTCAACACGGACGTGTGGGCCAACCCTGTCATAAATGGGTTTAAACGAGCCTAATCATCACTAGGTATTAGTTTTTGGCATGGATTAAGAAATTTCGTGTATGTGTTTGCTATTTTTTGTACAATAGTTTCTTCCTAGGGATGGTTGAAAGTGGTAGTTTTTTATTAAATACTCTACACATTGTAAGTAGGAGTGAAAGTTAAGCTTTGGAAGCCAATAAGCAAGGCTAGTTACATAGTGCCTATGTGTACGTGATTGAAAGTAAATATCAACCATGAGTGACTACTATCTTGATGGAAAACTCGAAACTATGGATATACTAGCATTTTTTGGAATGGTTGGAAATACTAGCAATGTTCACATGTGTTGCAACGGATCATAATTAGAATAATACTTATTCACAAACTTGATACAAAACACTCTAGTTTTGATATACATATATCACTAGAGATATATTATGTTTCAATCAAAAAATATTCCTTGGGCTGTTTTGGTGAGGTGAGGGAGGGGTGTGGTTGGTTTTCAGATACTAATTATGGGGTTTTTCCACAAATTGGTAGAAGTGGGATGTTGGTGAGAAAAGGCAACAACTTACCTCACAGTCGTTAGATGTAGATCTAATGGTCAGAAATGACAGATGGCACACACACCATCATCACCAACTTAGTCTTCTATAGGAGTACTAGCAAGATGTCTGTGCATTGCACGGAACATCAAGATGCATAATTTTATAAAACACTTGTTGTGATTGACCCATGCAGGAGTAATCCCATGTGTAAAAACTAATGATATCTCGAGAAAGAGGAGATAAGGTGAAGAGGAGTGGGGTGTGGTGGTGATTGGTGGTCGGACTGAGCGGAGGCAAGGGGATGGACGACGCCGGCAACGGCCACCAAGCCAGTTTGTTCCAGAGGTTTACTTTTTTAATTTCTCAACAATGAGGTTGTTGGAGATAAGGATGAACGAGGGAAGGCCTTGTCTGCAAATGTGGAGAGACGTGCAGGTATCTTTTAGTTTAATTTCCATATGTCAGATATAGATCGGATGGTCTATTGCAAGATGGACGCATACCATCATCACCAACTCAGTTTTTTTATAAGAGAAGAAATATAAGTATGGAGATACAAATTTATTATCGATACTTGTTTCCGTAAACTAGGATCTACACTCTATTCAATAGCTCAGCATGTGGGGCCTTAGCACAATGACTTATCGACTATGTAAAACAAAGGTTTTCCCGTCGCTGATAAGGAGGGGGGACTGCGGCGTGCTTTCGGCTTCCTCTAGTCCTAGTAGTCATACTAGGTGGTCTACGCACGTGTAGATTTGTTCTTTTTCATGTCTCATGTTCACCGTACTGCCACAATTGATGATGAATAGACGGTAAGTTATTCACGGGGAAACCCTTGTTGAGCGTGTTTGAGAGAGAGAGAGAGAGAGAGAGAGAGAGAAAGTGTGCATGTGTGATATGTCTAGAGACCGAGGCAATGATAAGAGATTCTTTGTGTCTATGTGTGTGGAAGATAGAGAGAGACATGTACATGGGGCTTTGTGTTGTGTAACATGGAGACACATAGACATAATCAGAGAGTGATTGTGTGAGATACACATGTGGACATGGGGAGAGATGTGTGAGTTAGAGAGATGGAGAATTTTGGTGTGCATCTGAGCTAGAGGGGGGTATATACATATCTAGAGCTGTAGAGCATATGCAAGGGTGTGTGTCTTAAAAAAGGATTCAGATAGTTAGATGGGTGTTTGTGCATGTCTGTATATGTTTGTGCGCGCGTTTGTGTGTGAGAGGGAGTGTGTATGTGGTGTAGAGAGACCACTAATGATGTAAACCTAGTATAAGGGAAGGGGGAATGGTGTGCCATGTGTGTCAAAGAGAGACAAAGTCATGTGTAGTAGCGGGATAGCATGGGTGCGGGCGGGGAGCAGACTATTTGCAAGAGACATCGAGTGTGTATGGGAGAGAGGTGTGAGAGTGAGAGAGAGAGAGCTAGCAACGGAGAGAGTGAGAGAGAGAGAGAGGAAAAGAGGGGGAGAGGGGTCGATTGTGTCCATAAGTGGCGTATAGATAGGGAGACAGTGTTGATGTTGTTCGAAATTGGCCTATGTACAGAGACGCAAGGGAAGTGAGTCATCGTGTGTGTGATAGGGACTTCATGAGAGAACTAGAATAGATGGTGTAGAGAACAACATGCAAGATTGAGAATGATGATACATGAGGGAGCTATGGAAAGAGTCATGACATATATGTATACAGGGAAGGAGCTGGGGCAGGTCCGCATGTGGGAGAGATAGAAAGAGGAGAGTGGTGCACAAGGAGACAAAGTGTGCTTGTTTGTAGTGGGGGTGGTGTGTGAGGTGAGTGTGCGAGAACCACATAACTAGGGAGATAGACGTTTGGGGGCGACGTTTTGTGTGTATGGGAAAGATACACTCTACATAGTGCGTGTGCTTGGGAAAGAGAGATGCCGGAAGACCTGGAGAGTGGGGGAAGAGATGTGTGCATGCCCGAGAGATAAAGTGATAAGAGACCTATATTGGGGTCCGGACTTTAGAAGAGAGGGGGTGTTAATGTGCCTATGTGTTCGTGTCTGGAGGAGAGAATAACGTGTGTGGGGGGCGACGGAGGGGGTAGGGGTGGGGGGGTGTGGCTTCGGATAATGAGTTTGGTGTCTATATTCGAGGGACTTTAGCGTAATTGAGATATGTATGGTTAATAGTGTGTGCACTCATGGTTGATCAATTTGTTTCACAATTTGGACTATGAGATAACGATACTTTTGAACATGCGTGATATACCTTGATGTACCAGAATTACAAACCTAAGATTGGAATTTTGGAATTTGACCCCGTCATTAGCTTTTGTAATTGATTTAAACGGAAGTACATTTTTTAATCCGGGATTTCATGATTTTAAATTCATATATCAAACCTAGAGATATAAACATACGGGCATGTTCAAATTTTATAATCATCCACTTTATTCATACACATACACATTTTTGCTTTTGTCATCATATTTAGGATAAACACATTTGGAATTTCATTTGAATTGGACCGTATGATGGTATTTTCTTGTAGTAGCTCAATGATCCATATTTGAGTTGAATGGACAATCTAGGTTTCGAGTTGGAGACATTGATTTTCAAAGCTCGCACCTTTTTTGCGTGCAAAACAAATAAATTCTCCGCCATGATATCATAGTCGGCCGTACAAGAGCAGAACACTTATAATTTCAGGCGCCAAAACTTTCAAACTTCCTGCTCACTGATACGTCTCCAACGTATCTACTTTTCCAAACACTTTAGCCCTTGTTTTGGACTCTAACTTGCATGATTTGAATGGAACTAACCCGGACTGACGCTGTTTTCAGCAGAATTACCATGGTGTTATTTATGTGTAGGAGCAAACATTCTCGGAATGACCAGAAACTTCAGGGAGCAACTTTTCAGAAAATATGAAAAATACCTGCAAAAGATGAAGGCCAGGGGGGCCACCACCTGCCCACGAGGGTGGGGGGCGCGCCCCCTACCTCGTGCACTACAAAAAAAAGACACATCCGTGACATTTTGGGCCGAACGAAAAAAAATTCTGTCATACATATCACACTTCTATGACGATAATTGTGACAAAACCCGGTATCATCATAGATGTGGTGGGCTCCTACTTCTATGACAAAAAATCATGACAGGAAATGGGCTTTCCGTCCTGGGCGGGCCGGAGACGTAGCTGCATGACATTCTTTGGGTCGTCCATGACGGAAAAAACCATGGTAGAAGCGAGGGGGAGGAAAATTTCAGGGAGTTCCCGGTTACGGTGGGAGGTCAGGGGCCGAGCGATGCAGGTTTCTCTCATACACGTACGCGCGTGTGTGCGAGGCGTTGGCTCTAACTAAACCCGAGCGGCGTTGGGCTCTAACTGAACCCGAGCGATTGCACTGCAGGCTACGCGTTACTGAACCAGAGCGATCGATCGATGGATGTTAACTGAACCCGATCAAGCGATTCCTTCGCTACTGCTGCTAACTGAAGCCGATCGATGCTGCCT
>NC_041384.1:87011517-87029198 GCF_002162155.2 Triticum dicoccoides
AACAGTAGACGGTGGAGGGGTGCCCGTGGAGGGGTGGTTGAACAGGACCCCTGGTGTGGAGGGCTGGATTAATAGTAGACGGTGGAGGGGCGCCCGTGGAGGGGTGGTTGAACAGTAGCCGGTGGAGTAGCGTGCGGTGGAGGTTGGATGAACAGGAGCC
Source organism: Triticum dicoccoides (assembly GCF_002162155.2). Classification (NCBI taxonomy): domain Eukaryota; kingdom Viridiplantae; phylum Streptophyta; class Magnoliopsida; order Poales; family Poaceae; genus Triticum; species Triticum dicoccoides. The sequence goes on from NC_041384.1 coordinate 87,011,678, forward strand.
CGTGGAGGCTGGAGGAGGTCGACGGTAGCCCGTGGAGACTGGAGGAGGTCGACGGTGGAGATGAACAGTATCCCGTGGATTCCCGTTTTGCGGTATGCCACACCCCTCCCGATGAACAGGACCCCCGTTTCGACCATAGTGCTCCAACACAAGTCTGTTTCATCCATTTTGCGGTACACCACACCCCTCCCGATCAACAGGACCCCCGTTTCGATTGTAGGAGGTCAGTTTCCTCTGTTTTGCGGTACGCCAGACCCCTCCCGATCAATAGGACCCCGTTTCGAACGTAGGAGGTCCATTTCCTCCGTTGTGCGGTACGCCAGGCCTCGTTTCCATCGCCTATTCCGTCCAAGCCCTCCCGATGAACACGACCACGCATTCCGTTCCGACCCAGCCGATTAGCTCCCACATGTTCTGTTGCCTCCCGATGAACACGACGCATTCTGTTGCCTCCCCATGAACACGACGCATTCCGTTGCCTCCCCATGAACACAACGACGACATTGTTTCTCTGTTCCGACCCAGACATGTACACGAGCCCTGGCCGTACCTATGCGTGAGTAGGCGTTCGAGACCCTGCCCGTATGTACACATACGTGGTCGTATTTTCTTTTTTGCACCCTAGCCGCTGTACGTACGTGTACATGCTACGTGCGCGCCTCTACTACGACACGTACGCGCCTCTACTACGACACGTGTGTGCCTCTACATCCACTAGTATATATGTACGTACACGTTCGCGAGCAGAATGACAACACTACGTATGCTTCGACCAGGTGGGTCCCGACTGTCAGGCACTTCCTTGCCTGCGAAGATGTAGCTGGTGGGTCCCAGCAGTCAGGAGGGCGAATCGTTTTTTCCCGGACGCACTTCCTTGCGTGCGAAGATGTAGCTGGTGGGTCCCAGCAGTCAGGGGAAATGTTTTTTTCGTGAAATACAGTGGCCCGTCCGGTGGGTCCCAGCTGTCAGGTGGAGGAATCATTATTTTCCGCGTAATAAGGAGGCACTTCTTGCTGCAGCCGTGGACCCAGCTGTCAGCCTCTCCACGTACAGGCCACGTCCGATGGAAGTCGTTACTTGACCATGTTGACCACGCCGCACCGAGAGCACCAGGGTGGTGGACGACGGCGAGGCCTAGGAAGGGGACGATGGAGAGCCAGGGAAGACGCGGCAGTGGAAGCCCACGCGGAGAGGAGTACGAGGGTTTAGTGGTTCGACTGCGGTGTGAGGCTGCCGTCGCCGTAGGGCCTGACCAGTGGTGGGAATAGTAGGGGGCGGTGAGGCCTCCGCGACAGCACAGCCAGCCACGGGAGGCAGGAGCCTGCGGCACGACCGACGCTGCTTTGGGTGGCTGGAGCAAGAAGACCAGAGGTTGAAGAAGCACTACGGCCGTTGGATGGACATCGTACGGTCACTGGAGCTAGAATCGTTCATATTGACCAAAGTTGACAAAGGCCCCCTCCCAGTCAACTTAGTAGGCCCACAACTCATCCTCCCACCATGGTGGGTCCCAGCTAGCAGGAGGAGTATTCATTTTTTTGTGCGTAATAAGGAGGCACTTCCGGTGGGTCCGAGCTGACAGCAGGGGGAACGTTTTTTTCGTGAAATACCCTGGCCCGTCCGGTGGGTCCCAGTAGTCAGGGGGAAACGTTTTTTCGCAAAATAAGGTGGCCTGTCCGGTGGGTCCCTGCTGTTAGGTGGAGGAATAATTATTTTGCGCGTAATAAGGAGGCACTTCCTTGCGGCCGCCTGGACCCAGCTGTCTGCCTCTCCATGTACTGTACTCTTCCGATGGAAGTCGGTCGTTGACCACATTGACCACGCCGCGTCGAGAGCACCAGGGCGGTGGTCTGGACGACGGCGAGGCCTAGGAAGGGGACGACGCTGAGCCGGGGAAGACGCAACAATGGAAGCCCGCACGGAGAGGAGTATGAGGGTTCACTGGTTCGGCTGCGGTGTGAGGCTGTCGTCACCGCAGAATAACAAGGGGTGTGGGTGAGTAGAGGGATGGCCTGGCCAGTGGTGGGAGTAGAACGTGGCGGTGAGGCCTCCGCGGCATCACAGCCGGCCACGGGAGGTAGGAGCACGTGACACGACCGACGCTGCTTTGGGCGGCTGGAGCAAGAAGACCAAAGGTTGAAGAAGCACTACGGTCGTTGGATGGACATCATACGATCACTGCAGCTAGAATCGTTTATATTGACTAAGTTGACAAAGCCCTTGGTACGCGTCAACTTAGTAGGCCCACAGCTCGGATTTAGCAGAGAACATATAGCCCATTTGCGATTTGTAAGAATGTACAACCCATTTTTTAATTGTAATGGAATTTACTACAGCCCAACTTCTAGCTAGGACAACGATTAATAATTTCAAACAACCGCTCAAAACAGAATTCAAAAAAATTCCCACATTTTGATGTGATCCGAAATATTTTTATCCGAAATTTCTAGTCAGGTCAAATATAATTTCAAAATAAAGTTGTATTACGTTAAAATCCAACGAAATATTGCGCGCGCAACAAGTAATGAAATTAAAATTTCCAAATTCCAAAAATAATATATTTTTCAAACTAATTACATGTTTGGTGCATAGTAATTGTCCAGTTATTATAATTACATCCCATTTATTATTTCTTAAAGTCCATTTTCTTGTTAATCCTAATGCATACCTCCTAGGAAAGTTTGCAGCCCAGCGGGGCGGAGAATAACAAGTTGACCCGGATATTGTGTACAATTGTCGGCCCAGTTACATTGCTGATGTTGAAAAAAAGGCCTGTGTAGTACAGTACAACCTAACATGGTTACTCAGCCCACATTCAGCGACGCCGGAAAGGCCCGAACAGGGCTTCTGTACAACTTTTTGAAGTCACTGAGCTCAATTAATAACTTAAGAAAAAAGTTAGATTATAGTGGAACCTAATTAAAAGTTGTCACGAGCAAATAAATAATTCAACGGGTCCCACTTGTGCGTCTGCGTGTGTGTGTGTGTGTGAGAGAGAGAGAGAGAGAGAGAGAGAGAGAGAGACCCATCGGTCGATGCTCGTAAATACATCTTTCAGCCATATGCATCACCGATGCTCAGTAAAAACTTATATAGTTGACACAATCATATAGAACATCGTAGCACACTGGACTTGCATACAAAAATTTCATGCAGGCGGCACAATCAGGATGGAAGCAGTTGATCACTACGGGAAGGGCTATGTTGAAACCAATGAAGTTGTACATAATGGTTCATTGTCTTTATCAATGACGGGGAAATATCTTGAATGTTGTGCAAAGAAAATAGACAGACAACACAATAAGTTCTGCTAGCACATTAAGTTGACGTACAACCCTTTCTAAAAAAAATTCAGGTACAAAATTAGAACAAGTCACAATCAAATGTACTAGCATATTAGTGCTTCACAACCATATCTCGGATTTAGCTAGTACTCCCTCCATCCGGGAAAAGTTGTCCATAGGGCAGTGTATTTGTTTTTTTGCAAAAAAAACCACAGAGTTTTAAACACGTCACCAAGAAGTCCATCTCCTTCCTTCCTCCTCCCCCGCCGCCCGTGCCTTGCAGCCATCGCCGGCCACCCACCTACGCCGCCGCCCGCCTGGATCTGCGCCGCGACCAACACCAGAACCATGGCCCAGCCCACGACCAACAATAGCGCCGCCGCCCGCTTGCACCTATGCCGTGGCTTACCACATGCACCGCCCGCCGTGAAGGTGACCTGCAATAGCGCCCTCCTCGAGCTACGCCGCCGGCCCCGTTGAAGGTCGCCGCCCACATTCGCCCACCTTCACCGCCCACCTGCGCCTCCGATTTCGTCTGCTTCGGCCGCCGGAGCCGTGGACAATTCCGACCACTCCCGCCTCTCATGCTGCTACTGGTGGACGATGCCGGTGCCGTGGACCTCTGATGCTGCTTTTGCCTTTTCCCCTGCCTCGCCTCTGCTGCCATTCCCGCCTGTGCTGGTGAGTCTACCCCGCCCGCCTCTGCTACTTCTGCTGTTCAATTTGTTGCTGTCAGTCTGAATTTGATGTTCGTAGTACAGGCGGAGAAAATTCAGTCAGGGGATACAAAGCTAGAGAAATAATCTAGGACAAAGGTTGTACACTGCTACTAAATTATGAACAGATTATAGTGAAAATTTAGTTTGATGCCATCAAATTCATTGAGTAATACTCTTGTTATTCTTGGCGATCTGCTAGTTTTTGGAAGTTTTTCTTGCTACAGTTAACTGAAAATGTTCAGTGTTCCAATACTGTAGAGAAACTACAGTGCCTGTAATTCAGTTATGACTCCTTTACTGAAACTATAGGGTTTCCTAAAACTGAGATGCAAACTAAATGAGTTTGTGATTTGCAGAAGATGTAGCATACTCCAACAAGTGATAAATGCACTCAAAAGTTCACTAAGAAAATGCAGAGGCTGCTCACTTGTTACTGAAAGTTTTCTGGAGTGATAAATGCACGCAAAAGAAGTTCAGTTAACTATTACTGTTGCCGTATGAATTCCAAACAGGTCAATTTGTTGCCAATTACTTTGTAATACTCAACCAGGTTTATGCAAAATGAAGATCAACCATGTTTATTTGTATTTATTTGAATCATTTGAATTTATTTGCTTTATTTGGATTTCTACATCATTTGTCCAATTGCAAACATACCTAAAGTTTCCAATTGTCCAATTTCAGTCATTCATTTTACAGAGAGCTAAGCATAGCCATGACTCTTCTCTAAATATTCGTGTAGAATCAATTCAAGCAACACAAAACTGAAAACTGAAAACTGCCACAACCCGTTAACTAAGAGTTGATAAAAACATGTCCCTAAAATTGGAATTATTTGAATTAGCTAGGTTTATTCTTCTTCATATACAGAAAAAGATGAATATTGTTCGTCTACTAGTTACTTCAAATTTAGAACTGAATAAACACTTGTCATCTTCAGTAAACACTTGTAAATCTAGAGTGGTTTTAAACTTAGAATGCACTAAGTACTAATATCCTTTGCTAGGCTACACACCATCTACTTGGAGTAGACAGCAAGATTCACAGAGACATGCACACTTCAATAGACTTGTGAATGCTTGCAAAGTGATAAGTAAAAACTTGGATGTTCTCAGAAATATAGCACCAAAGGACTTTAAGTGAACTGGCCTGTATGCTGAAGGCAAGGAAATGCCACCTTCTTTTCTTCTTCGAGCAGTTGATGAACTGGCCTATATGCTGCAGCTACACATAGGTTCTGCAGAAAATGCACCAAAAGAGTAACACACAGGTGAAGTAAGTTGAAAGCAACATTTAATCTCCACTTCTTTTCTTTTGGTAGTGAAATTCAATGTGAATTTTGTAAGCACAGAAAATGCACCAATACTGAACATTTATTCCCACCTCCACCACCATCTTGTCAGTTTCGACAGTGTGTGTATGGAGTAGTTTTGACGACAGTATAATTGTGCATCATGTAAACATTATGAGAATGATTAAGGGTTCAACAATCAGATTATAATTATGACAAGAACAGAGGAACAAATATCATGGTTAGTTTTATGTAAAAAAAATCAGAAATGCAGTTACTCACTTGAAGTTACTATAGTTACTCACTTGAACTTACTGTAGTAGTGGCCAAAATTCAAAAAAGTTACTAAACAGCAGAAGTAGTGGCCAAAATTCAAAGTACTAAAAAGATTCTACACTAAATATACAGTGTTATCCATGTTTTGTATCCAGGACATTTTTTATCTGTTTGCATGCATAGGTCCAACCTATCAAGAAGGATGGGCACGTACACGAACAGGTACGACTCATCAGTCTACCCGCATAGCCTTTTCGTTTAGTCTACCTAGCCGTCTAATCAACTTCCTGCACGCCACTTCTCCCATTTACTTCTCCATCGGGAACCGATTCTCCTCGGCTTCTTCACCTCCCTTTCGTCTTCATTTGCATCCAAACCCCACTGCGTTCACATTGTTTTAACCTCTTTAAATAATCATCTACTACTTGAGTTAGACTAGCCATCTAATCCTAATTCTCCAAACCATAGCCCTCCGTTCCAGCGGTTCCAAATGGCGGAAGAGATCGAGATGCAGGTTTTTAGCATCCAACATGTCCTCGTCGAAGGCTCGATGCGCATAGTTGCCACCGTAACCGTCCACCCAAGGGTTGTTCGGCAGTGGATCAATAATGTATCCAACTCCCTCGAAAAGATAGAGACGAGGGTCATCGGTCTTGACGCAGAGTACACAGAGCGTGCCCCTGGGAATATCCAGTGCGCCGCCGTCCTTCAGCTGTGCCACGAAGATGATGTTTTGGTGTACCACATCATACACTCGCCCTCCATACTACATGAGCTTCACGATTTCTTGTCTCGGGAGGACGTATACTTCTGTGGGGCAGCCATCGAAGGGGAAAAACAGAAGCTGAAGCCGTACAACCTTGATTTGAAAAGCATCGCTCTCCTACAAACTAGAATCAAAATTCCTGTAGAAGATTGTGATAAAAAGACACCATCCCTATTCGACATAGCAAATTTTGTGCTCGGAACAAATCTTCAGAAGGGTGACGAGACGGTGGCATTAAGGTCGTCTGGATGGGAGAATTATCCCTTGACATACGAGCGGATAAAATATGTTGCCCTCGATGCCCGTGTGAGTTTCGAGATAGCTGCAAGGTCCAAAGAGCTTGTTGCGAAGTCGTCTCCCACGGAGAATGAGAAGAAGAAGAAGAAGAAGAAGAAGAAGAAGAAGAAGAAGAAGAAGAAAAGGCTGCACCAGCAGGAGGGCATTATGGATGGATGAACTATTTCCTCTCTTGTAAAAAAATCATTCCCTCTCGGTGTATATTGATATAGATGGACTATTTCGATGGTGTGCATGTCTTTGGAACAGAGTAGTAGCGTGGGTCCGCTTGACTATAAGGAACTATTTATCCGCTTATATAGCTTTCTCTACTACTCCTTCCAGTGATCGGTATGCAATGCATGTGTCCGTAGACATGACAGCTTGTGTGCATGACATGTGGGCCACCTAAAATGCGGCGAGCATCAAGTTTCTACCAGAGCCACCCGCGATTCCCACGACGCCACTCGAACCCATGAAACCACACGTCTCCCAACCTGCGGCTCACCCCTCTTGGCCCCACTGCCCCTCTTCCTACGGGAGCATTACATGTGGACCGGTCACCTATCGGGTCCACATGTTATTGACTCAAAGGTAGGTGTAGTAAGGTGCTGAAGTTCAATCCCGACGGCCCTGAGAGGGAAATGTAACTCCTGCGCCAGGGCTTGTGGTGCTCCCGCAGCACGAACGCATGCCAAACTCGAGATTTGTTTCTTTACTATACATGCATGCAACGATTTAATGGATATTGTAATCTCACCATGTGATGGGGAGCTCTAAATTTGATTTTGAAACTTATAAAACAAAAACATTCAAAACAAATAAACTGGGAGAGTGGGAGTATATCGTAGGATGTGTCCCATACAAAATAAGTCCCCTGGTTTGTCACCGCGAAGATGTGGTTAGAAAGGAGCACGGCGTCTTCCTACTCGTACGGCAACAAATCGGCCGCAGACAGCATGGTCCACCTTTGACCGCCATGTGCAAGGTTCGTGCTATCTTATTCAATCTCACAGTGGTTCCATCGTACCAATTCATGCGGTGGACTGTTGCATGGCTGATCCCAATGTTGGACAAAGGTTCTACGGGAACGGTGTCATTGTTGTAAATGTTGTGCAAATTGACGTTGGTACCCTCCTGTACATATGCAAGCCAATCTCCACTCGCACCGAGCCTAACCTGTGAAACAGTGGACAGGGGGAGAATTAGGGAATGGACATAGAAGTAGTCTTTAGAATGCATTTACTGCATGCTCAAACTCATCTTACCTGCTCATCGGAGGAAATCCAAGTGCCCCTCAACGTTGGCATCTCAAGGGGCATCAACTTGCAACTACGGCCACGCCACGCTGGAGAGACCCCCAAGGAAACATCCTCGTGCGTTCGACGGGACATCAAGATGCATTTGTATGAGTAGTTTATCTTGTGAGAGAAAAGGATGAACGAGGGAAGGCCTCTAGAGATAGAGATGGACACTACTACTACCAATGTGCTAGCCCGTGCATTGCAATGGATCCAAAGTAGTAGAATAATACTTGTTCATGTTCTTGAAATATAAACACTCTAGTTTTGATATATATGTGTCAGCAGACATGACAGCTTGTCCATGGAAGTTGAACCACGACGACCATCACGTTTCTTGTTTCTACCACTACCACACCCACACGCGATTCCCACGACGCCGCTCCAACCCACGGCACGACGTCCCCCGACGTGGACATGGATCCTCTGGCGTGGCTATCACTGCCTTGCCCTGCCTTTCCTTCGCTGACAGGTGGGACCAACGCTTATGGGTCCCACATGTCAGTGACTGAATGGTAGGATTGTTCGCGTCAGGGGATCCTCACCCCCTTGACTTGCCCCTCATCCCTCTCGGCCCCACCGCTCCTCTGCCTTTGTGTGCATGACATGCGTGCCAACTGAACTGCGACGACCATCAACTTTCTACCACAGACACACCCGATTGGACGCGGTTTGCCTGCTCCGCTGCTGTGCTCCGATCCGTACTCCCGCACCATCGAATTTTCATCCAGCGGCTGTGACACATTTCATCCCGGGCATCAATCCTCAGCTGGAGTACTTATTTACTCCCTCCAGTCCTTTTTACTCTGCACATTGGATTTGCCGAAAATCAAACTTTGCTAAGTTTGACCAAATTTATATTAAAAATTATTAGCATCTATAATATCTAATAAATGTAATATGAAAATATATTCCAAGATGAATCTAATGATATTGGTGTTTGTTTGTGAATGTCTATAATTTTTTATATAAACTTGGTCAAAGTTGGATGAGATTGACTTCGGACAAACCTAATATGCAGAGTAAAAAGGACCGGAGGGAGTACTACAGGTAGTACCCGCCGGTGTGGCCATCTACGCCTCGTAACACCCCGACGTCCAGCTGTGGCACCCTCGCCACGGCCATGCCACCACCGGCCGGTTCATCTCGAAAGAGTGAGTCGCGAACCACGCCACCACCATGAGAATGACATGTGGGCCAGCCGCATTTAAGGTTCGCATGCCATTGACTCATAGGCCGGGCACTAAGCCACTGAAGTTTGGTCCCATGGGCCCTGAGAGGGAAATGTGACTCCTGCGGCAGGCCTTGTGGTGCTCCTGCAATACGAGCTCGTGCCAAAACTGGAATTTGTTTCTTACTACTACCAACTACTAGTACTAGTAAGGTACACGTGCATTGCACACATGAGATTCTGGTGGTTTGTGCATTATGCTTCTACATGTGGAGCTTTCTGGATTCTAACATGTGGCAAAATCTGGTGGAATGTAAGGTTAGGCAAGTTTGATTAACTTAGGTGAGTGTTTGGTTCAAGCCACACCTTAGGTAAGCCACACTAAGGTCCCACATGACATACACAGAAAAAATGTGGCAAGATTCCCTTAGGCTTGCCAACTTGTTTCTCTCGTTTTGAAGAACTAACAAATTTGCCTAAGCTTAGTTGTGGCAATGTTAGGGTCTATTTGATTCAAAGGATTTTCATAGGATCTTTGAAGGATTAGAATTCTTAGGAAATTTTCCTACGTTGGTCGTTTGATTCGTAGGATTGAATCATGTAGAATATTTTCCTATGGATTCATTTGTACTATGTTTCACAGGAATTCTAACATGCACTCCAACCTCTTGAAAGAAATCCTTTGTTTTTCATGTGACACAATCAAACAAACTCAAATCCTATAGGGATCCAATGAACATGCCATTCCAATCCTACTTTTTTCCTATTCATGTGTTTCTGCAATCCTATGAATCAAAGAATTAAGTTCAACCATGGAGTCTTCTAGATTATTCATGTGCAATCCTATAGTCATGAATTAAGTTCAACCATGGAGTCTTCTAGATTATACATGTGGCAGAATCTGGTGGATGATATCCAACGGCCAGTAGTGCTCGGATTTGCCATATTTGTACCGTCGGATTAGCTTCATCCAACGACCAACTTTCAAAGTTTTTCACACACTATATAGGGGGTGTAGATATAGATGTGTCGGTCTGTTGCAATGGATCCAAAGTGTATATATATCTATTTAGTGGAGTGCACTCTAAACACATTATATTTTTATTTTTCTCTAACCTTCCGTAGCCATGCAACCAAGCCACATAAGCTTCATGGGTGCCCCCCACATCATATTATGCATACTACGTTGATTGAAAAAAAGATAAATCACCCAAAACAAGATCTTCCCGTTTTTTGTTCCTACGATGTTGTGTCGTGCACGTACCTACTAGTTGTATAGTGGTAGTACTAGTAATATAGTATTAGGAGTACAAACTTGGTACTAGTAGGAGTAGTACTAGTACGGAATGCTCCTACTCTATCAACGAGCCCCACCTGAAACCAAATTTCTTGGCTTCCGTGCTACAGCTAGATCTTCCCCTCATTTCTGTTTCCAACCCGGCGGCGCGTGGGGTGTCGGTTTGCTCAACGGCGGTCCCACATGAAAGTGAAAATGCTAGGCAACACGCCTTCCCTAAGCTATGTGTCGTGCCGGACGGGCCGTGTTGTACTCCCGATTCCCGGGCATGTGGGGGTGCGACGCGAACGCGGCATGCCTTTTCCTTTTACCAGCAATGTGCCCGTGCGTTGCAATAGATCCAAAGTAGTAGAATAGTAGTATTTGTTCACAAACTTGAAAGAAATCACTATTGTTTTGATATACTCCTAATATATTACTCCCTCCGTACCTAAATATTTGTCTTTTTTGAGATTTCAAATGGACTATCACATATGGATTATATAGACATATTCTAGTGTTTCTAGCAAGATGTTCGCGCGTTGCACGAAGTTGATGGAAAAGGTAAGCACAACTTATAAATTGACAGATGGAGTACTAGTTAGAGTGATGCATATAATTAAGCAAAGGGATTGCACATGTCGGTATTGACTGGAATGAGAATGCAACAACACAATAAGAATTAAGGCCACGATGATGCGATCGCAGTGGTGGTTACAGAAGGCAAGAAGAAAGATGGATCCACGAACGTACGACCTCCTCCTCCTAAACTTAGTGCGCCGGGCCACCGACCGGCGGCTGAGGAGCGGCGGCTTTTGTGGTGAGGTCGAGGTGCTTCTCAGCAAAGGCATCCAAGGCTTCCAGTCGGTTGAGGAAGGCCAATGTTGTAGCATCCTCACTGGCCTTGTAGATACCTATGTACACGATTTCCTTGTACATGTGGATGTGTAGGTCGATGAATTCTTGCAGGGCGAGGCGCCTCGCGGCGAGCGCGACCTCTAGGTGGACATTCTTCATGGTGTCGGTGGGCAGTCGCAAGGCCACCAGTGCCTGAAAGAGGTTCCGGCCATGGAGGCCGATTAGGGTGGCAGGCAATAAGGAGCCCGGGCGCGCGGGCTGGAGGAGTACGGCGATGTCGTCCGCGAGCTTCTTGAGGACGATGAATTTGTTGCTGGTGGCGACGATCATCTGGTCCAACTGAGAGTCGTAGTTGGCGTCGAAGGCGGCCATCCACCAGCCAGTCTCCAACACCGTTTGGAGACGATCCTCGGCGCCATGCCGGAGGCCGGCGTTGTGGACCATCTGGCGCAGCCGCTGGCCGCTCACGAGCATCGCCGCCATGGGTCTGGATTGAGCTCTTCTGCTCTTAGTGTAGGTGCTTAGGCAAATGCTTAGGTGTGTATGATGTGGTAGATGCATTGGAATGGAGGGGCGCCTTTATATGAGGGCAATGAGGGCAAACTGCGTTGCATTCACATCGTGCAGCCTCTTTTCCCGGACATCCTCCCATTACTTCCCTCATGCATTAATTGAAGGTGGATGCATTGGCCGTTCAACATATCGGGAACCGCTACTCCCTCCCTCGTCTGCATTAAAGCCGTATCGGGAACTGCGCCGCCCGCTGTCAAATCAAATACTCCCTCCGTCTAGGTGAGTATTAAGTCATCTTACGAAAACCAAATAGAAAACACATAGGCGTGGTGCATTAACTCTCACGTTGTTTCTAATTTTTTTGACATAAATAGAGGAATCAAGCAAGAAGAGATGTGGGGCTTGTATGCTTTTAATGACTTGAGACTATCAAACATGACATGAAGTGGTCAGTTCGTTGCACAAGAACAAATACAACCCACGTCAACACACACGCATCTTATATAGCATCACATCCAATGGCTATAAAAGATGAATGAGACCAAATTATATCTCATCTAGATGAGTTCTAGCAAAAGTGTATTAATAATACTTAGTACTCATGTGCCATGTATCATATATTAGTATCATGTAGTACTTTATTTATTTATGAGGTATACAGATGGCACTGCACCGCCAAGAAAAGAGGGTAACATCAAAATTATGGACTACTTTTTTGAGTATGTTGGTAAGGTCCGGTAATAGTCACTTGTTGCAATCTCTAAAAAGACAAATACTCGATCCGTCCGGAAATACTTGTCATCAAAATGGATAAAAGGAAATGTATCTAGACGTATTTTAGTTTTAGATACATCTCTTTTTATCCATTTTGATGACAAGTATTTTCGGATGGAGGGAGTAGAAAACAGAGTTGGTGATGATGGTGTGCGTGCCATCCTGCAATATAGGCCGTCGGATTTATATCTAATGGATAGGAAAGAAACTATGGCAATTTTGCAAAAATATACCCACACGTCTCTCCATGTTTGCAAATAAGGCCTTCCCTCGTTCAACCTTTTCGCTCACAAGATAAACTACTCATAGAAATGCATCTTGAGGTGTCCATAGAATTGAAGAGAGGGATGATGTGTGTGTGTGTGCGCGCGCGCGCGATCGATAAAGAGTGCCATCGAATTTGTGTGTGCCCATGTCAAAGATATAGAGTGGCTGGCCTACTGGAATGTGAGATGGGACATGTGTAGTTTGTCTCTGTGGCATGGGTACCTACATGCAGTGCTCGACTATCGGTGTGTGGTGGGGGAAGAGGGAGGCCCAATTAACTATAGAGGTACAATGGCTGGTATATGTGCGGAGGAGGAGAGAGGCCTACCTCATGTATTAAGGAGATCGATCTACCTCATGTATTAAGGGAGATCGATCGACATCCATGCATATGTGTAGGAGAGGAATAAGGTTGGGAGAGAGACAGAGCTAGAGTGTTGGAGGGGGTGGTAGTGGAGTTTCTTCTAACAAATGGTGGGATAGGCTTGCTAGACAAACGGAGGGCACGCCCGCAATATCAATAAGAGAGGAGATGGCTGCTTGTTGTCTGTGCACGTGCGTGTGAGAGACGGGTCATGAGGCATGCATGAATGATGAGGGGGACAATGTGGTTGTGGTAAGCAGACGTAACTACATAGGAAGATCAATCGCCCTTTGTTAGAGAAAGGAGAGACATAACTTATGAGGTACGTCGATCGATGGGGGTAGTTAAAGTCGATCTAGGTATATGTTGGGAGATCGATCGGTATACATGCATGTGTGTGTTAGAAGCAAATGAGGCACGAGGAGAAGGATAGGGAGAGAGAGAGGGATGCATGTAGGAGGTGGTATGAGAGGCATACTATATCGAGGGGGAGGAGTGTGCGAGTACGAGAACAATGAAAAGAGTGGTGGCAGTGAGGCATGGACGGTGACAAGAGAAGAGGGGAAGCTTGTGTTTGTGCTAGGCACACCTGGCTAGAGAGGCATATCGATCGATGTGTGCCGTAAAGAAGGAGCTGGGGGGCCTACACACTCCGTGGGTGAACGACCTAAAGTGAAAATACGAATTTGCGTGATGGAGCTAGAGAATGCTAAGGGAGGGTGAGAGGGATGCGGGCATGTGCATGCACAACATAAAGTTAGCGCTATCTACAAAGATAAGAGGATTGTGTGGGTGTAAAAGACGAATAGAGATCATATATACTTCATTATAAAAAGTTAATTCAGATATTTGAAGAATTTATCATAGTGTTTCAAACCAACGCATGTGTGAATATATATAACAGTGATACACATGGTGTGGTTATGAACATGTTATGCTACATTTAATATATTTTATCTCTATTTTTATAAAAAACGGAGTTGTTGCTGATGGTGTGTGTAACACCCTCGATGCAACTATAGCTCCCACGTGTCGAGGCACGACTTAGAGATATAATCGCATTGAAGGCATATGTCGTAAGTTAGGAAATCTTCACAACATCCCATGTAATATAATAATAAAAGGGGAGAACATAGTTGGCTTACACTTGCCACGTCAATCAAGTACAAAAATAACATTACATCATCCATACACTCAAGGCCCGACTACGGCGCCAAAATAAAAGAGAGCCCAACATGCGACAACGGTCCCGTTCACCCCCAACTGGGCATAACTACTGATCGTCGGGAAAGGAAACATAGTATCGTTGAGAGTCTTCGTCGAACTCCCACTTGAGCTCATACGCGTCTCCTGGAGCGGATTCATCAGGCCCTGCATCTGGTGTAATAGTAATCTGTGAGCCACAGGGACTCAGCAATCTCGCACCCGCGCGATCAAGACTATTCAAGCTTATAGGTATGGCAAGGTAAAATATGAGTGGAGCTGCAGCAAGCGACTAGCAAGTGTGGTGGCTAACTTATTCGCAAAAGAGAGCGAGAAGAGGAGGCAAAGCACGAGCGAGAAGCTAGAGAAGAACCTGCGCAAACATTACTCCAACACCGTGTCCACTTCTCGGACTCCGCCGAGAAGAGGCCATCACGGTAACACACTCAGTTGATTCATTTTAATTAAGTTAAGGTTCAAGTTATCTACAACCGGACATTAACAAATTCCCATCTGCCCATAACCGCGGGCACGGCTTTCAAAAGTTCAATCCCTGCAGGGGAGTCCCAACTTAGCCCATGACAAGCTCTCATGGTCAACGAAGGAATAGACCTCCTACCAAGACGTTCCGATCAGACTCGGTATCTCGGTAATTCAAGACACTTCGACAGGTTAAAACAAGACCAGCAACATCGCCCGAATGTGCCGACAAATCCTGATAGGAGCTGCACATATCTCGTTCTAAGGGCACACTCAGATGAGACTAGCTACGAGTAAAACCAACCCTCAAGTTTCCCCGAGGTGGCCCCGCAGGCAGCTCAGTTCGGACCAACACTCGAAGGGAGCACTGGCCCGGGGGGGGTTTAAAATAAGATGACCCTTGGGCTCCGGTAACCCAAGGGAAAAAGAGGCTAGGTGGCGAATGGTAAAACCAAGGTTGGGCATTGCTGGAAAAGCTTTAATCAAGGCGAACTATCAAGGGGTTCCCATTATAACCCAACCGCGTAAGGAACGCAAAATCCGGAAACATAACACCGATATGACGGAAACTAGGGCGGCAAGAGTGGAACAAAACACTAGGCGAGAGGCCGAGCCTTCCACCCTTTACCAAGTATATAGATGCATTAAGATAACAAGGCAATATAATGATATCCCAACAAGTAAATAAAAGATGTTCCAACAAGGAACGGCCTCCAATCTTCACCTGCAACTAGCAACGCTATAAGAGGGGCTGAGTAAAGCGGTAACATAGTCAATCAACGGTTTGCTAGGACAATGGTGGGTTAGAGGTTTGACATGGCAATTTGGGAGGCTTGCAAGCAAGTGGTAGGCATCGTAGCAATGGCATAGCAAAAGAGCGAGCAAACTAGCATAGCAAAGATAGTAGTGATTTCGAGGGTATGATCATCTTGCCTGCACAGTTGTCAGAGTTGACTGGATCCTCAAAAGCAAATTCAACGGGCTCCTCGTTAGCGAACTCGTCTCCCGGCTCTACCCAAACAAGACAAACAAGCAACAAGGATACAATCAACCACGTGCAAGACCAAGCAATATGATGAAATGAGGATATGCTATGCGGGATGCGATGCGGGATGCAAAATGCAAGATATGACAGTAAAATGCATGAACCTGGCCTCAACTTGGAAATCCAAGTGTGCCACTGGAAAGATGAGATAAATCGCTTGAAAACGATATAAAGAACGCCGGAATCGGAGTTACGGTTTGGAAATGGCAAGCAAATCAAATATGACACCGGTCTGCGATTTGCAACAAGTAGGCATCTAAATGCAACGAAATGAACATGCTACAGCACCCAAACATGACTACAAAATGCATGGCAGGGAAGCATTCAAAATGCTTAACAAAAGGCTAGCACTGAGCTACGGCCAATTCATTGATTAACATGTTCAAACAGGCATGGCAAAAACGCAAATGGCAAAACAGATCTCAAACTTAGTGAAATTAACACTTGTCTGGAATTTCAGATCAGATAGCCCTCTTCGGAGCAACAAAACAACATGCTACATGAACTGAACATGACAAAGAAAGAAATGGCATGGAGCTACTCAACAAGCTTAACAAAAGTCCCTTAGTGATCTTGAGCCAAGAGGGGTCACAAAATATATTAACAAGCACACGAACATAGCAAAAACATAATCAGTTTTCAGACTTAGTGAAAACTGGGACATGCTGAAACATAACTCACGAAGGCATGTTTACGAGCTCGATGCACTCACCACGGGGCAAGTCATGGCAAGGCAAGCATACATATCTTAAGAAGGCACAAAATACAAGCTAGACATGGCAAGAACAAATGCATAGAATGCACGGATCAACTACAATAACATCGGCAAACTCGCAAACAAGTTGACGATCTGCCCAGATTCGCAATGAAGCAAAAGTAGAGCTCGATTGACTCAAGCTAGGGTGCTCCATAATTGCAAAAAAAGACACGGATGGATAGAGCACTACAATATTAACAAAACTCCCTTACTGATCATCCTCAAAAGAGGCATGGATCACTAGGAAACAACATGAACATATGGCATCGTGAGATAAACAATCCCAGGACTTAGTGAAATCACTAAGTCCCTGAAAACAGAATTAGCAAGTGCACCACTTTGCAAGCTTGCACAAGTCACCACACACATCCTAAAAATACATGGGTCGCACCTCTGGAAAGATGACAAAACCCTTAACAAAACATATGAAGAACTCACGGGCATATCATGCACACATTAATCATGGTAAAAATGACAAAAGTGCTAAATGAAGTAACAGATCTGACAATTAACTGAAGTAGCCCTCTTCTAACAGCATTTCCGGCATCAAGATGAGCTCAAATGAAAATGATGCAATGGATTGAAATGATGTACTCTCTGATATGAACATTTTGATATGCTATGTGCATGAATCGGAGCTACGGATGCAAAGTTACGGAGCCGCGAACATGGCAACTTGGATCAGGAATTTTGGGACTTAGACGAAAAACAACCTCTCCGGGACAGATCCAGGGTTTCGTGGCACGGACTTGGAGGACGACCGGAGCTTTGCCGGAACAGTGCTCGGGGTCGCCGGACTTGTCGTTCTTGCCGGATCCGGTGGGGAGGAGGAGGCCGGAGTGGCCGGCGATGGCGGAGGCGAGGTTGGCGCCTCGGGCGCCGAAGCAAGGCGGGCGGGGC
>NC_041384.1:87029485-87083172 GCF_002162155.2 Triticum dicoccoides
AGGCGGCGCACGGCGCTGGCGGCGGCTCGGGCGCCCAGGCGGTGGTGCGGGGGAGCAGGCACGGGGAGGCGAGAGCCTCGGGCGGCGGCGGCGACCGGGCCCGCGCGGCGGAGAGAGGGAGTTGGCCGGGTGAGGTGGCGGGCGCCGATTGGCCGGGAGCGGCGGCGGGGATGACGTGGTGAGCTCCGATAGGCCGGAGTGAGGTGGCGGCGGGCGGTGGACACGTCCAGCGCGGCGTGGACACGTCCGGCGCGTGGAGCTGCAGTTTTTTAGGGTTTCGGGAAGGAAGAAGATCCGAAAACGGAGGGGTGTATATATAGGCATAGAGGGAGCTAGGAGAGTCCAAATGAGGTGCGGTTTTCGGCCACGCGATTGTGATCGAACGCTCTAGGACATGGAGCGGAGTTTGGTGAGTTTTGGGCCAAATTGGAGGGGTGTTTGGCTGCAACACACACGAGGCCTTTTCAGTCCCTCGGTTAACCGTTGGAGTATCAAACGAAGTCCAAATGCTACGAAACTTGACAGGCGGTCTACCGGTAGTAAACCAAGGCCGCTTGGCAAGTCTCAGTCCAATCTGGAAATCTTTAATCCCCACACACGAAAGAAAGCTAGAAATGGCCACTGGAGGAGAACGAAGCGCCAGAATGCAAAACGGACAACAGGGAAAATGCTCGAATGCATGAGACGAACACGTATGCAAATGCAATGCACATGATGACATGATATGAGATGCATGACAATGACAACAACACACGGAGACAAAAACCCGAACCCGAGAAAATAAAATAACTTAACGCCAGAAACGGCAAGAGTTGGAGTACAAATAGGGAAAGTTACATCCGGGGTGTTACAACACTCCACCACTACGAAAGGATCTCGTCCCGAGATCTAGGACTGAAAGAACGCCGGGTACTTAGAACGGAGGTGATCCTCGCGTTCCTAGGTAGCTTCACGGTCGGAATGGTATGACCACTTGACTTTGAGAAATTTGATTGACTTGTTGCGAGTCTTGCGTTCAGTCTCTTTAAGAATAGCAACTGGGTGCTCATGATAGGAGACATCTTCTTGGAGCTCAATGTCCTCGAAGTTGACGGTGCGGTCAGGAGTCTTGAAGCACTTTCGAAGTTGAGAGACATGGAACACGTCATGAACATTTGCAAAGTTTGAAGGAAGCTCGAGTTGATAGGCGAGGTCGCCTCTCTTGCTGACAATCTTGAAAGGTCCCACGTATCTAGGGGCAAGCTTCCCTTTGATACCAAAGCGATGAGTACCTTTCATAGGAGAGACGCGGAGGTAAACATGATCTCCGATCTCAAAAGCCAAATCGCGGTGCTTACTATCATAGTAGCTCTTCTGGCGGGATTGGGCTGCTTTGAGGTTATCACGAATGACTTTGCACATTTCTTCTGCTTCTGTGATTAAGTCATTACCCAAAAGCTGACGTTCGCCGGTCTCGGACCAGTTGAGAGGGGTACGACACTTCCTGCCATACAGAATTTCAAAAGGGGCCTTGCCCGAACTTGCTTGAAAATTGTTGTTGTAGGAGAATTCAGCATAAGGAAGACAATCCTCCCACTTCATGTCGAAGGAGATCACACAAGCCCTGAGCATATCTTCAAGAATCTGGTTGACACGCTCGACTTGACCACTTGTTTGAGGATGGAAAGCTGTGCTGAAGCGGATGTTGGTGCCCATGGCCTTCTGGAAAGAATCCCAAAACTTCGAGGTAAAGATGCTGCCACGGTCTGAAGAGATCACTTGAGGAATACCGCACAGAGAGACAATACGAGAGGTATAGAGTTCCGCCAATTGAGCTGCAGTGATCGACTCTTTGATAGGCAGAAAGTGAGCCACTTTGGTGAGTTTGTCGATGACAACGAATATAGCATCATTGCCACGCTTGGACTTTGGAAACACAGTCACGAAGTCCATTTCAATGTGGTCAAACTTCCATTCTGGAATAACAAGAGGTTGGAGGAGACCAGCTGGCCTTTGGTGTTCTGCCTTCACTCTTCTGCAGACATCGCATTCATTCACGAATTGAGCGATCTCTTGCTTCATTTGAGTCCACCAATAAGCTTGCTTAAGGTCCTGATACATCTTCGTGCTCCCAGGGTGGATGGAGAGGAGAGAATTGTGAGCCTCGTTCATGATCACTTTACGGAGGTCACCTTTGGGCACAACAATACGATCCTCGAAGAAGAGAGTGTCCTTGTCATCAAGGCGGTAGCACTTGTACTTGGACTGACTCTTGGCAATCCCAATCTTCACCTTTTTCACCATAGCATCAAGAAGCTGAGCTTGGCGAATCTGGTCTTCCAAGGTAGGAGAGACTAGAAGGTTGGCGAGGAAACCTTGAGGAACAACTTGCAGATTAAGTTTGCGGAAAGCTTCACAAAGCTCGGGTTGATAAGGCTTGAGAATCAGACTGCTGCAGTAGGCCTTTCTGTTCAATGCGTCAGCAATCACATTGGCCTTGCCTGGAGTATACTCGATACTCGGATTATACTCTTGAATCATTTCGACCCATCGAGTTTGCCTGAGGTTGAGATTAGGCTGAGTGAAGATGTACTTGAGACTCTTGTGATCAGTGAAAATGTCCCCTTTTCTTCCCAATAGAAATGTCTCCAAGTCAAAAGAGCATGCACAACTGCCGCCAACTCGAGATCATGAGTGGGGTAGTTCTTCTCATTAGGCTTCAACTGGAGAGATGTATAAGCAACAACATTCTTCTCTTGCATCAATACTGCGCCAAGACCTTGGAGAGAGGTATCACAAAAGACCTCGTACGGCTTGGATTCATCAGGCGGAGTGAGAACTGGAGCAGTGATCAACTTCTCTTTCAAAGTGTTGAAAGCAATATCACACTCTGGAGACCAAACGTACTTGACGTGCTTCTGAAGAAGATTTGATAGAGGCTTCGCGATCTTAGAAAAGTTTTCAACGAATCTTCGGCAATAGCTTGCGAGACCGAGAAAACTGCGGAGTTGCTTCACGTTCTGAGGAGGTTCCCAATTCACAATTGCAGACACCTTCTCAGGATTCATGGCAATGCCCTTGGCAGAGATGATATGACCAAGATAAAGAACCTCATCAAGCCAAAATTCACACTTGGAGAACTTGGCGTAGAACTGATGTTCCCTGAGCTTATCGAGAACCAAACGCAAGTGCTTGGCATGATCTTCCTTGTTCTTGGAGAAAACCAGAATGTCATCGAGATAGACCAAAACAAAGTCATTGGTGTAGGCGTTGTAGATGAAGTTCATCATGCGAGAGAACGTCGAAGGAGCGTTGGCGAGGCCAAAAGACATGACAGTGTATTCATATGAACCAAAGCTTGTTCTGAATGCTGTATTGGGAATATCTTCTTCACGAATGCGAATCTGGTGATAACCCATACGGAGATCAAGCTTGGAGAATACTTGGGCACCTTTGAGTTGTTCGAACAGCTCGTTGATGTTGGGAAGTGGGTATTTGTTCTTGATGGTCTTCTTGTTCACTGGACGGCAATCAACACAAAGTCGGTCCGTTCCATCTTTCTTCTTCACAAAAAGAACACCACAACCCCACAGAGAAGAACTAGGCCGGATGAGACCCATTTTCTCTTGCATATCGAGTTGCTTCTTCAGCTCTTTCAACTCTTCAGGTCCGAGCTTGTAAGTACGTTTGCACACAGGTTCCGTACCATGCTCAAGATCAATAACAAATTCAACTGGCCGGTGCGGAGGCATTCCTGGAAGCTCTTCTGGAAAGACGTCTTGATATTCGCAAACGACTGGAATTTGAGAGATGGCATCCAATTCACCCTTCTCATTGAGAGAAAATAGACGGATGGTATTATCCCGAGCGGCAAAGACAATTAGATCCTCAGACGAATGAGTCAATTGAATCTGCCTGGATGCACAATCAAGCTGAGCCTTGTGCTTAGAAATCCAATCCATCCCGAGAATAAGATCAATATCCGAGTTACCAAGAACCATTGGAGAAGCCAGAAACTTGAAATCACCCATCAAGATAGAAATATCCAAAACCATCAAACTAGAACTCAGACGCTTAGCCAGAGAGACGACTTGCATAGCTCTAGGTAAAGCCTTGGTACTAAAATTGTTCTCCGACGCAAATGGGAATGACATGAAGGAATGCGATGCACCAGAGTCAAAAAGTACTTTTGCAGGAACATCATTAACAGGCAGGTTACCCATTATCACATCTGACGAGTTCTCTGCCTGAGCTGCATTCATCAAATTGACCTTGGCATGCTTGGGGTTATGCTTGACCACAGCTGTACTTGCCGATCTCACAGGTGGAGGAGGAGGAAGACGCCTCTGGTTGAGACACTTGTTGGCATAGTGACCCTTCTGTTGGCACTTGTTGCATGTGACCTCTGAAAGCGGATGGTGATACGGAGCACTCGATCTTGGAGCTTGAGACGAAGTCTTGTTCTGAAAGCCAGGGTTGGGTGGGTGGGAAGAACCACTGCCACCTTTGCTCTTCTGCTGAAACGGCTAATGGAACGGAGGAGGGGGAAGCCAAAACTTCTGCTGCTTGGCCACTTGAGTAGAGGAAGAAGGAGTAACATCTCTGACTCGCTTCTTGGAAGCATCACACCTCAACTGAGCAGCCTCTTGCTTCAGTGCCATGTTGTAGAACTCATCGTATCTCAAGGGCTCAAAGAGAACAAGAGCGAGCTGGATATCTTCTCTGAGACCACCCCTGAACTGGTATATCATGCTCTTCTCATCAGGGACGTCCTGCTTGGCAAAGCGGGCGAGCTTCTGGAACAACTTGTTGTAGTCATAGACAGACAAAGAACCTTGCTTCAGATTGCGGAATTCCTCACGCTTGCTTTCAACCACGCTCTGCGGAATATGATGAGCTCGAAAATCTCAACGGAAATCATCCCAAGTGATAACACGTCCACCTCTAGAGTCCTTGTACTGCTGGAACCATTCTGCAGCTTGATCTTTGAGTTGGAAGGAAGCGAACTTGACAAAGTCCTCAGGCCTGACATTACTGCACTCGAAATGCTTACACAGATCCACAAGCCAATCGTCAGCATCGGTTGCCTCAACACAATTGCTGAAAGTCTTTGGCCCGTTAGCAAGGAACTGGTTGAGTGTAGCAAAGTGACTCTGATTGCTGCCTTGACTGCCTTGATTGCGCTCTTGAAGAATTTGCATGATCAACTGTGTATTTGCATTGGTTGCGGCCATCACAGCTTGCCATGCCTCTGGAGGAGGTGGAGGTGGTGGCGGATCAGGATTCGGAGTCATGCGCGTTGGAGGAGCCATCCTAAAGAGGTTGACCACCATTAGCACATTGACAGATAAATATTGAAGCTGAATCCAACAGAATGAAAATTGCAACATATAGTCTTCACATCCGAACAAAATGAACGAATGCATTCCTCTTGAAATGGTCACATATCCATAGATTGAGAAGCCACGTCGAATTAAGGTAGAGAAATAAATCAACAAGGTACGGATCAAGAACGAATAATCGGTAAGAAATCCCAATCTCAAACCAATATCCGTAGAAGAAGAACTAGAGCTACTAGAATTCCCACCTATGAAACTCCCGAACCTTTCCGGTTATGCAATCAGGTGTTGGGGATACAGGGGAAGCATAATATCTCACCCAAACTAGCAATTCCTACATCCAGCTGTATCCATCCTTCAACACATAACCAAGAAAACTTCGGAAACCATCTACCTCAACCTTCGAAAAGCATCCGTTATACAAGTTATGGCGATACTCCCGAACTCCCGCCCCAGTACTGGGTGGCGTCGAGGTTATCTCACCAACGAACTGCATAACAGAGATTTTCGATGTCGGCGTACTAAACTCAGGTATTCCAGAACTGCAACGATAAAATTATGATGACTACACCTCAGAGCTCAACTCCCCGGGACACTTCCACTAAACCCCTGACAGGAGGCACCAAGTCAATGTTCTCATCATAAAACCATCGGAACGATTCCAAGATACCCGCGTGATCCTAATTTTTTTTTAGTGAAATTTGAGAAGAGAAGAGTCAAAACTCTACGTCAGGATGCCTTACGAGAGCGATGAGGAGACTGGGAAGTAAAAAGAATTCCTAATCTCTCCGATATATAATTCCTAAAGACTCAAAACATTTTTCTAGACACAACTCGGCCGCTAAAAACGATCAAGCAATGGGGCTCCTAAGGTCGGGGAAGGCTCTGATTACCAACTTGTAACACCCTCGATGCGACTATAGCTCCCACGTGTCGAGGCACGACTTAGAGATATAATCGCATTGAAGGCATATGTCGCAAGTTAGGAAATCTTCACAACATCCCATGTAATATAATAATAAAAGGGGAGAACATAGTTGGCTTACACTCGCCACGTCAATCAAGTACAAAAATAACATTACATCATCCATACACTCAAGGCCCGACTACGGCGCCAAAATAAAAGAGAGCCCAACATGCGACAACGGTCCCGTTCACCCCCAACTGGGCATAACTACTGATCGTCGGGAAAGGAAACATAGTATCGTTGAGAGTCTTCGTCGAACTCCCACTTGAGCTCATACGCGTCTCCTGGAGCGGATTCATCAGGCCCTGCATCTGGTGTAATAGTAATCTGTGAGCCACAGGGACTCAGCAATCTCGCACCCTCGCGATCAAGACTATTCAAGCTTATAGGTATGGCAAGGTAAAATATGAGTGGAGCTGCAGCAAGCGACTAGCAAGTGTGGTGGCTAACTTATTCGCAAAAGAGAGCGAGAAGAGGAGGCAAAGCACGAGCGAGAAGCTAGAGAACAACCTGCGCAAACATTACTCCAACACCGTGTCCACTTCCCGGACTCCGCCGAGAAGAGGCCATCACGGTAACACACTCAGTTGATTCATTTTAATTACGTTAAGGTTCAAGTTATCTACAACCGGACATTAACAAATTCCCATCTGCCCATAACCGTGAGCACGGCTTTCGAAAGTTCAATCCCTGCAGGGGAGTCCCAACTTAGCCCATGACAAGATCTCATGGTCAACAAAGGAATAGACCTCCTCCCAAGACGTTCTGATCAGACTCGGTATCTCGGTAATTCAAGACACTTCGACAGGTTAAAATAAGACCAGCAACACCGCCCGAATGTGCCGACAAATCTCGATAGGAGCTGCACATATCTCGTTCTTAGGGCACACTCAGATGAGACTAGCTATGAGTAAAACCAACCCTCAAGTTTCCCCGAGGTGGCCCCGCAGGCAGCTCAGTTCGGACCAACACTCGAAGGGAGCACTGGCCCGGGGGGGTTTAAAATAAGATGACCCTTGGGCTCCGGTAACCCAAGGGAAAAAGAGGCTAGGTGGCGAATGGTAAAACCAAGGTTGGGCATTGCTGGAAAAGCTTTAATCAAGGCGAACTATCAAGGGGTTCCCATTATAACCCAACCGTGTAAGGAACGCAAAATCCGGGAACATAACACCGATATGACGGAAACTAGGGCGGCAAGAGTGGAACAAAACACTAGGCGAGAGGCCGAGCCTTCCACCCTTTACCAAGTATATAGATGCATTAAGATAACAAGGCAATATAATGATATCCCAACAAGTAAATAAAAGATGTTCCAACAAGGAACGGCCTCCAATCTTCACCTGCAACTAGCAACGCTATAAGAGGGGCTGAGCAAAGCGGTAACACAGCCAATCAACGGTTTGCTAGGACAATGGTGGGTTAGAGGTTTGACATGGCAATTTGGGAGGCTTGCAAGCAAGTGGTAGGCATCGTAGCAATGGCATAGCCAAAGAGCGAGCAAACTAGCATAGCAAAGATAGTAGTGATTTCGAGGGTATGATCATCTTGCCTGCACAGTTGTCAGAGTTGACTGGATCCTCAAAAGCAAACTCAACGGGCTCCTCGTTAGCGAAGTCGTCTCTTGGCTCTACCCAAACAAGACAAACAAGCAACAAGGATACAATCAACCACGTGCAAGACCAAGCAATATGATGAAATGAGGATATGCTATGCGGGATGCGACGCGGGATGCAAAATGCAAGATATGGCAGAAAAATGCATGAACCTGGCCTCAACTTGGAAATCCAAGAGTGCCACTGGAAAGATGAGATAAAATCGCTTAAAAACGATATAAAGAACGCCGGAATCGGAGTTACGGTTTGGAAATGGCAACCGATTCAAATATGACACCGATCTGCGATTTGCAGCAAGTAGGCATCTAAATGCAACGAAATGAACATGCTACAGCACCCAAACATGACTACAAAATGCATGGCAGGGAAGCATTCAAGATGCTTAACAAAAGTCTAGCACTAAGCTACGGCCAATTCATCCATTAACAGGTTCAAACAGGCATGGCAAAAACGCAAATGGTAAAACAGATCTTAGAGTTGGTGAAATTAACACTTGTCTGGAATTTCAGATCATATAGCCCTCTTCGGAGCAACAAAACAACATGCTACAGAACCTGAACATGACAAAGAAAGACATGGCATGGAGCTACTCAACAAGCTTAACAAAAGTCCCTTAGTGATCTTGAGCCAAAAGGGATCACAAAATATAATAACAAGCACACGAACATAGCAAAAACATAATCAGTTTTCAGACTTGGTGAAAACTGGGACATGCTGAAACATAACTCACGAAGGCATGTTTACGAGCTCGATGCACTCACCACGGGGCAATTCATGGCAAGAAAAGCTTACATCTCTTAAGAAGGCACAAAATAAAAGCTAGACATGGCAAGAACAAAGGCATAGAATGCACGGATCAACTACAATAACATCGGCAAAATCGCAAACAAGTTGACGATCTGCCCAGATTCGCAACGAAGCAAAAGTAGAGCTCGATTAACTCAAGCTAGGGTGCTCCATAATTGCAAACAAAGACATGGATGGATATAGTACTACAATATTAACAAAACTCCCTTACTGATCATCTTCAAAAAAGGCACGGATCACTAGGAAACAACATGAACATATGGCATCGTGAGATAAACAATCCCAGGACTTAGTGAAATCACTAAGTCCCTGAAAACAGAATTAACAAGTGCACCACTTTGCAAGCTTGCACAAGTCACCACACACATCCTAAAAATACATGGGTGTCACCTCTAGAAAGATGACAAAACCCTTAACAAAACATATGAAGAACTCACGGGCATATCATGCACACATTAATCATGGCAAAAATGACAAAAGTGCTAAATGAAGTAACAGATCTGACAATTAACTCAAGTAGCCCTCTTCTAACAGCATTTCGGGCATCACGATGAGCTAAAATGAAAATGATGCAATGGATCGAAATGATTTACTCTCTGAGATGAACATTTTGATATGCTATATGCATGATCGGAGCTACGGATGCAAAATTACAGAGCCGCGAACATGGCAACTTGGATCAGGAATTTTGGGACTTAGACGAAAAACAACCTCTCCGGGACAGATCTAGGGTTTCGTGGCACGGACTTCGAGGACGACCGGAGCTTCGCCGGAACAGTGCTCGGGGTCGCCGGACTTGTCGTTCTTGCCGGATCCGGTGGGGAGGAGGAGGCCGAAGAGTCCGGCGATGGCGGCGGCGAGGTTGGCGCCTCGGGCGCCGGAGCAAGGCGGGCGGGGCGGCGCGGCAAGGTGCGAGGCGGCGGGGCGAGGCGGCCGGCGGCGAAGGCAGTGCACGGCGCGGGCGGCGGCGCGGGGAGGCGAGAGCCTCGGGCGGCGGCGGTGACCGGGCCCGCGCGGGCCGGATCTAGGCCCCGCGGGCCGCGCGGCGGAGAGAGGGAGTTGGCCGGGTGAGGTGGCGGGCACCGATTGGCCTGGAGCGGCAGCAAGGATGATGTGGCGAGCTCCGATAGGCCGGAGTGAGGTGGCGGCGGGCGGTGGACACGTCTGGCGCGGCGTGGACACGTCCGGCGCGCGGAGCTGCAGTTTTTTTAGGGTTTCGGGAAGGAAGAAGATCCGAAAACGGAGGGGTGTATATATAGGCATAGAGGGAGCTAGGAGAGTCCAAATGAGGTGCGGTTTTCGGCCACGCGATCGTGATCGAATGCTCTAGGACATGGAGCAGAGTTTGGTGGGTTTTGGGCCAAATTGGAGGGGTGTTGGGCTGCAACACACACGAGGCCTTTTCGGTCCCTCGGTTAACCGTTGGAGTATCAAACGAAGTCCAAATGCTACGAAACTTGACAGGCGGTCTACCGGTAGTAAACCAAGGCCACTTGGCAAGTCTCGGTCCAATCCGGAAATGTTTAATCCCCACACACGAAAGAAAGCTAGAAATGGCCATCGGAGGAGAACGAAGCGCCGGAATGCAAAACGGACAACGGGGAAAATGCTCGAATGCATGAGACGAACACGTATGCAAATGCAATGCACATGATGACATGATATGAGATGCATGACAACGACAACAACACACGGAGACAAAAACCCGAACCCGAGAAAATAAAATAACTTAACGCCGGAAACGGCAAGAGTTGAAGTACTAATAGGGAAAGTTACATCCGGGGTGTTACAGTGTGCCTGCCATCCTGCATTATAGGCCGTCTGATTTATATCTGGTGGATAGCAAGGAAACTATGATGGTTGAAGTTGGCAAAAATCATGATTGTAGATTCTTATTGAAATAGAGAAACGAATTCAAATTTAGTTTGAATTGCAGCGGTAGTATAGACATTTGGAATGCACTAAAATGTTGGTATGAGTAGGTTACATGCATTATACAGCAAGCGAAAAAATTTAATCGGACATAACATGGATTCATACTCCCTCCTTCCATCTATATAGGGCGTAATGAGATTTTTAAGACCGCCTTTGACTATTGACAAGATTAATAGTACATGGCATGCACAATGTGAAAATTATATCATTGAAAGAACCTTTCACAGACGAATTTAACGGTGTGCTTTGTGTAAGTTGCATGTCATATATCATTGCTCTAATATTTGGTCAAAGTTAGCATCGAAAAACGCATTAGACCCTATATAGATGGAAGGAGGGAGTAGCTTTGAATAGCATTTGTATAGTAAAACGGGGCAAGACTCTCTCTTTCTGTGGTGTGAATAGTTTTGTTTTTTCCGTTTTCTTTTTGGTTGAGGGAAGTGTGAATTGATTTGGTACGCACAAGTACAATATTACTACACATTAGGCTTGTCCCTAAAATTCAACCCGCGTCTTGTTATATCCCGAAAATTCATATATCGTGCTCCCAAAACTGGTCCCTTCACAACCCGCGCCTTGCTATCCCAAAATTACCACGCGCGCGAAAACTCCCTCCAGTTGCCAAATCCCGACACGCGAAATCCCCCTTCTAACCCTGAGCCGAAAGGGCCGCTAGTTCAAATCAGTGGGGGTGCTTTTGTAACAAACCCTACATTTTGGAAAAGTGCATTCCTATGTCATGCTTCACCCCCTCCCATCGCCCCCTTTTCGCCATTCGAAATACCAGGC
This sequence comes from Triticum dicoccoides, assembly GCF_002162155.2. Taxonomy (NCBI): domain Eukaryota; kingdom Viridiplantae; phylum Streptophyta; class Magnoliopsida; order Poales; family Poaceae; genus Triticum; species Triticum dicoccoides. The sequence continues at coordinate 87,040,915 of NC_041384.1, forward strand.
TGCCATAACCTCTCCGCTCCAGCCGCGAAACCCCACCCTCCTCCGTCCGCCACGTCACCGCTGCCCAGCCGGAGCCGCTTCCCCGACAACGTCGTTCACCGCAACAGCTCAACGTCCCTCATCCACCTTCCCGGATGAGGATCCGTCGTCCATCTCGTCGTCCCGCCGGTTCAGCCGCCCCCTCCTCCACCTCCAAGGAGCTGCTCTGACGATCGCCTCGTCTGTCGTGGCTGCTCCATCCCCACAACGCCGCCTTAACCTGCTCCACTGGAACTGCAGCATCCTCACCGACTCCTCAGATGAAGCCGAGGCCTACTCGGCGCCACCAAAGAGGTTGTACACTCATCGCATCGCACCTTCTCCCTAACTCGACCTCCCGGCGCCGACGGTGCTCCATCATGCACCCCCATGGAGCGGCTACCTTGAAGCTGGCGCCGCGGTCGACATCTTCACGGTGGCTCTCCCCCAGTGTGAGGCCCCTTCGGCGGCGGCGTCCATACCAGCCAGATCTTCTATTGCTGCTCCGGCTCTCGCTCGCTCGCGCTGCTGCTGCTGCTCCAGCTCTCGCTCGATCACTCACTCCCCCAGATGCTGCTGCTGCTGCTCTCCCCCTCGCTCATGCTGCTGCTCTGCTCTGATTAAGCCACACTTCAGTCGACTGAATCGAATTTCGGGTCACTCGATTTTCAGGGGTTGGGGGGGCTCGCCGGAGTTAAGGAAGAACAACCCGCAATGGGGACGGGGCTCGCCGGAGAGGTACCCCACTATCTATCTTAGGGTTCAGGGTGGGGGCGGGGGCTTAGAGGGCTGGCCGGGCGGCAGTGGCGAGTTGTTTCGGGGCAGCGAGGCGGCGCTGGGGCCGGCGGTTCGGCCCAGGTGGCTGGCAGCTCAGGGGGTGCAGGTTGAAGATGAACTGCAGGCCCTCCCTAAACTACATGTCAAGTGCCTCTCTGCTACCATTGCGTTCAGTTTCGATAGTAGCATTCAGATTCCATAGTAAATTTCAGTTTCGATAGTTAGGTTCAGAGTCAACAGTTTTTACCTCATGTGTTGTAGTCAGGTGGTTTTTGGTGATGTTAATTTTACATCCATTTTACATCATCTATTGGAGATGCTATTAGAATCCCACTTGAGATTGACGATGTCTGTCTTCTACTGCTTTAGCCTTGACGTCTTACGGCTCACCAGAGCTGCTCCAACGACAGAACGATCCATCACAACAGAGCAGTACCTTCGACACCGTCTACAGATTCCTCAGATCTTCCTCCAGACCTCCGACAACCACCTCTGCCTCAACTGCTTCAGTGACCAACCCAATGATGCCGAGGTCGACACGGCTACGGCAAAGAGGTTGTACACTTGTTGCATCACTTATTACTATACATTCACGCCGATCCATTAGGGCTATTTTGGTTCAACGGAAAAACGTCGATCCACTGGTTGTTACCATCACTCTAAATTTATGCATGCTCTCCTTACATAATCTCATCATATTTTTTTCGTATGCATGTCAGATATTGTCCACAGTCATGCTGAACATGTAGAGAAAAAGAGAAGAGTTTTGCGCAGCAATACAATGTCATGCAGACATCGCTCCATGGTGGGTTCAATGGAAAACCCTCCCCACCCCTCTCCAGATTGTAATCCAGAGGAAGATATTTGTTCTGAGGCGGATTCAGATGCCACTGACCACTCCTATTTACCCCCCAAGGTGTTTGCTCTACCTTGGCATGATGATGTTAGTCATATCATGCATATGTTGCCTTGCAGTGCCTACTTTTGACATCATATATGTCATCTATTTAGTTTAGACATGTTCTGTAATGCCACCTGTTTAGTTTCTATATCATATATGGGAATTATGCAGTCTCGTGTCTTTTAGCCGGCCATAATATATGTGAAATGTGCAATGCCATCCTGTTTAACCAGGCATCATATATTTGAATGATCTCTTGCCCATCCTTTTCTTCATTACATTTCCATTTGTCAACAATGTTTGTACATTAAACTACTCTGCCTGTGAATCAGCCATTTGGGTGGGAGATGGAAAAATCTGGAGTGAAAACAAGGCCTTCAGAGCAGACAGTGCTACCTGTCGAAGCAAATCTCTTGTTGGGTCCCGATGTCTCCTCAGAGATGGATTCAGAGACAGATGACCAGTCCTATTCCCCCACTGAGGTGTATGCTCTAAGTTGGCACGGTTATACTGCTCATATCATGCATACGGTGTCTTGCATTGCATAGTTTAGACATCATATACACAATATTCAACACCATGTTCTTAGTTCAGACATCATATTGAATGCCCTATGTTTAGCATATAAATCACATATGTGAATTAAATGATGTGATCCTGATTACTTAGATAACATGTAGGTGAATTATGTCATGCGATCATGTTTAGTTATTCATCATATCTTTGAATTATGTTATGCTATGCTATCCAGTTTAGATAGACATCATATGTGTGAAATTATGTCATGCTATCCGTTTTAGTTAAACAATATACATGTCAACTATTTCATGCCCTATTTTTTCCACACTATCTATTGCATTTGTCTCTCTACAATGTTTGTACATTCAACTATGTTTCCTGTTTATCAGCCATTTGAATTGGAGCGGGTGATGCCAGTATCTAGCGGACTAAAAACACGGTCTTCAAATAAAACAGTGCTACCTCTTGGTGGAGATAGCACCCCGGTTGTACATGCACAAGAACCAGCCCTGCCATACATAACCCAAACTCTCGTAGGTTGTACCCCTACTGCGATGGACAGAGAACCAGCTTCACCCAATCAGTACTATCACGGCGAACCCCAACTCCACCAGTTAGTACGCCTATTCCTGTGGAGGAAGCACAACCAGCCAGTCGTCGTTTAGCATCTATCGCATTTGATGTTGTTAAATCGTATGTGCGTATCTTCCCATCTTGGAAATATTATACTAAAGATGAAGGAAAATGCCAGTTGCAGGTGTTTGTCCAGGAGTTATGTGTAATTAATGTTATTCATGGCAATTACTTTGCTTCGTCCCATACATCCTACCTCCATGATGGTTATAATACAACAAATTTTCCCATTTTTCTCTATAGAGAAGGACCGATTTGGAAACTCGGGATGAGGTAACCTGTGCTAATACCTCTGCTATCTTCAAGAATGCTTGGTGGCAGTATCGGAATTACCTGAAGAAAATGTACTTCACCAGCAAACAAACTCATCAAATTCCCTTACATTCTCCTGAGATACATTTACTGGACGATGACTGGGAACGCCTTGTTCTGTACTGGTCCCGAACCAAGAATCTGGTAAGGTCTATGAGCTCCTTTTCTATTTTTAAGTATTATATTCTTGCGTCTTACTGTACTCTGTTCATGTAGAACAAGTTCCTAAACCTGAAGATTAGCTGTTCTCATTTAAGATTCCATTGTTATCATAGTTCAAAAAAGCACTAGGCGTTAATTGTGCATTTTGCCACCGCCTTGCGCTTTACTGACCAAAGCGCATGCTTATGCGCAGTTATGCACAGATTATGCATAGTTATGGGCAATGCGTTTTGCCAACGACTAGAGTGTCAGCACCCCGATTCCAAGTCACATCGATCTAGCCGGTAACACCTCATATCACTTTGCGGCCTCACGCATGGTATTCCCACGGGTGTCGCCTTACCATGGCCCGGGACCGTTTGCGCCTTTTGGCTCACGTATATGATAGTGTCGCTAGCACCCATATGACAGAGAACCCGGGCCGACATGACTAGTCGTGAACCCAAAGTGGCACTAACTTACGGGGACAGGCATACATGAATCAACATCGAGCATGTCGGTCAGCAGCGTGCGAATCCGGGCTGTACCACTGGGCTAACAAGACTCCGGGAACCCGGGCTGTAGCAGGCTAGGCAGGACTCCGGATGTCACCGCATGACATTTCCCCGAAGTGACAGACACGGGAATGGAGTGAATCACATGCCGGCCAGTTAAGTGCTCCGGAGCAGTAATGCTGGGCTAGCAGGACTCCGGTGAACCGGGCTGTAGCGGACTACTACGGCTCATGGAAGCACAAGACTACATTTCCCCATAAGAGAGGCTACCAAGGATAAACAACTAGATTGTCGGATCCCACACATACCAGGCATTTCAGTCATACACACAATATGCTCAATATGTGCAATACAACATGGCATCACAACAAGACTCTATGACTCAGAGTATTTATTCATTAGACTCCGAGGAGCGAGATATTACAAACATGGGTCTCATGACCCAACATACAGAGCATACAAGCAACAAGCACATGCGGAAGCTTAACTTGTCTGAGTACAGACAACTACAAATGAAGAAGGCTCAGAAGCCTGACTATCTACAAGACCCTCCCAAGGGTACACGATCGTAGCTGAGGTAACAAGCTAAACGTCGAAGTCCACATGGAACTACTAGCGAGACTGAAGTCTCTTTGCAAAACATAAATTAAGCAAACGTGAGTACAAATGTACCCAACAAGACTTACATCAGAACTAACTACATATGCATCGGTATCAACAAAGGGGTGATGGAGTTTAACTGCAGCAAGCCAGCTTTGACTCAGTGGCTAACCTGAACTACGACTACAAGTAACTCTTTTGAGGTGGCGCACACGAGTCCACAAATTCACCATATCAATACACCACTATGGATCCTCTCCCGTCTCCCTACGAGAATGCCATCCATAGCACTCACGCTTATCTTGTGCATTTTAGAGTATCCACTTTCACTTGTCTATGAACTATGCAAGGGGTCCAAGTTTCCATATCCGAGGAATCCGGCTATTCGAATAGATAATGATAACCCTGCAGGGGTGTACTTCTTCACACACGCTCTCGCCACTTATCGCCCTGTACACGTCATGTACCTCGGCAACCTTCAAGCGGAAGCCGGGCGAGGGAGTCGGCCACGACCTGACTAATCAACAAGTCTCTAGTCCAGGTTTATCGCCTATTCGGGTTCCATCCGCAAGGAGATCCGGCCGGGGTGTCGCTCACGGCCCCAAACGATGTGTGCAGGATTCCCAAGCCCACCATCCGGGTGCCACTTGGTACAGCGTGCCACTGTGCCTAGTCTGTCCCAAGCCCATCTGTACTGGGTGCCACTTGGTAGACTACTAACACTACCTACAAACACCAAAAACTAGTTGCAACTCCTGGACAGAGATCAGGTTGATTAATAAGTCGAGAGGGGCACTTAAGCATTCCAATGCGTGGTAGTAACTGTTCATGGATCACAAACACAGAACTCAGTTCCTGAGGACGGCTGCAATGAGACAACCCACCATGTACTCCTACATGGCCTCTTACCGCTACCTTTACCAAATTGTGTTCACACACTTAGCTCACACAAAGTAGGACATGTTCAACACCAATCCAATTCATCCCCGACGAATCAAACCTGACTCAACTCTAAGCAGTAGCAGGCATGACAAACAAGGATGAATGAGTAGGCACATCAGGGCTCAAACAACTCCTACTCATGCTTGTGGGTTTCATCTATTTATTGTGGCAATGACAGGTCATGCAGGGGAAAGGGGTTCAGCTACCGCAGCATGTAACCGTTGAAACATTGTTGTCCTAATGCAGTAAAAGAGAGCGGGAGCGAGAGTGGGATTGTATCGGAATGAACAAGGGGGTTTTGCTTGCCTGGCACTTCTGAAGATAGTATAGTTCTTCATCGGTGTCATCGATCACATTGTCGGAACCACGTCTATCGAGAGGGGACAAACACCGGCAACTGAGAAAGAACTCAATCAACACATGACGATATGCAACAATATGATGCATGCTATGAAATGGCAATATCAATGTGTTTTGGGCTAATGCGAGCTAGAACATATTGAAATGAGTCCAGTTGAACCAAGGATTCAAATGCAAACCCATTTTATGAAGTCATATTAGTGCATTAACTTGTTTCACCTAAACAACAAGGTTAAAGTGTTCTAACATGCATGAAACTAGCATAAATGGATATATTGGATTTTTTCGATAATTTTTCATATATAATTTATCTTATTTGGAGTTATAGATAATTTTCTATGATTTTTAGAAGTTTTGGGCATTTTCTGGAATTTTTTAATTACTTTAAATCCAGAAAATCAATCACTGCACCAGCATTGCGTTTGGGTGACGTCAGCAGGGTCAACAGGCCGGTCCAGGTCAAACCTGACCAGTGGGGCCCACTGGTCAGTGACCCAGAACAGGCTAGTGACACAGACAGGTGGGGTTCGGTCAACAGGTGACGTGGCCAGGTCAAACTGACCTGTGGGGCCCTTGTGGTTAGTTAAACCTAAATAGAACTAAACTAGGTTAATTAGAGAGTGGGGCCCATCCGTCAATGAGCTAGGGGTTAGTTTAGTGGCGTCATTAGCCACTAAAGATGGTGCCATGTCGGCACGGCTGGGGTTAAGCCGTCGGTGACGTCCAGAGACGGCGGCGATGCTCGGGTTTTGCTTTCCGACGACCATATGGGCGGCGAAGTACGTCTACGCGATGAGGAGGCTCGTCCGCGTCGGGTGGTGCACGCAGCAGCAGCTCCGGTGGCCTAGGTCGACGGTGGCGACAACTTGCGTGGCGGCCGGAGTTCGGGCGCGGACGGTGTCGATGCTATGGTGCACAAGAGGAGAAGATGAAGAGTGCTACATGCTCCTGGGAGTGTGCTGAGCGCGCTGATGGGCTCGGACGCGAGCTACAGCAGCTGTGGCCGCGGCGGTGCCATGGCCGGCGGCAAGGAGCTCTCGGGTGTGGCAGCAGGCATGGCTAGAGCTCGAGCGCGAGGGGGGAACAGGGGGGAAAGAAGGCGGGGCTCACGACGAATCTTTTGGTGCGGACCACGAGCTCGGGGAGGTCCCGTAGCCGGCGAATCGACGACAGCGGTGGTCGGCTCCCGAGGACGAGGACGACGGTGATCTCGAGGTTGAAGGCCTCCCGGGCTTGTTTTGTTCTTCTCGTCGACGTGCGGAGCCGCGGCGGAGCCTAGGGATACGGTGGGAAGGTCAGGCGAGCTCGGTGGGCGCGTTGGCAGCGAGCGGCGGCGACGGCGGCTCTCTGTTCGGGCGAAGAACAAAGAGGAAGAGGGGAAAATGGCCAGGGAAGAAGGGGGGTCAGCACGGCCTCGTCCACGTCTCCTGGGCGCGGGGTTGGGGGGAAGGAGGCATCGACACGGCGAGCAGGAGGTGGCCGGGGCGCGCCTGCGTGTATCGGCCACGCGCGCCCATCCCTCTGGCAAGAGGAAGACGACAGGAGGAGGTGGGCTAGGCCAGGTGCCTAGGCTGGCCGACTGGGCCGGCCAGGTGGGCTGCAGGTGAGACCAGGTGAGTCCTTCTCTCTCTCTCTCTCTCTCTCTCTCTCTCTCTCTCTCTCTCTTTTATTTATGTTTTCTATTTATTTTGATTTGTTTTGAGTTAGTAAAAATACTAACTCATTTTGTAAAATCCTGACAAAAATTGTGGGCACTATTTGAATTATTTCCAACAGCCCCCAATTGTTTTGAGAAGTATTGAAGCATTTAAAGTATTTATAGGCATTAAATGCTCCAATTCAAATACAATATGATTTAACTCAAAAATCCGTAAATGTCCAAGAAATATGCTCTTCATTTTTGGCAGAGGTTTTCACCTTTATCATAAATCATGAACATTTTCGAAGGGCATTTTGGCTATATTGAAAATGATTTTATGTTGAACCTATTTGATTTTATCTGGTTCTAGGGTTTGATCAATCCCCATTTCAATTTCAAAAGAATTTAAGCATGATGCAACACGTGACTAGCTAGCTCAGAGCATACCAGAACTAGGGATGTGACATAGAGCCTAGGCGCGCCTGTTTTAACTATGATTGCTTTGCTCTTGTATCACTGTATTTACTCATACAAACTTATATTTAAATTGAAGGATCCAATCGAAACTCCAATGGCACAACAGGTATGTTCACGCATGTTCCTTTAACAGGTTTGCTCTTATCGATAGCTATGTTGATTTCAATTTCAATTGTGTATACAGTTGACTTTCATATCATGCACATTACTAGCATCACAACAGAGCCAATAGTGTTGTTGTACATGTAGACCCATGGTACCCATCCGAAATCTTGTTGTGCTGTGTAGTTTCCCACGCTTTCTATTCTTTCACTGCTGCTTTGTCTTGAACTGATATGATTTGAACTATGTCTCTATTTTGATTTGGCAAGACAATGCAGTGACCATAGGACATAGATATATGTTTGTTTGATGCTTTTATTATGTACTAGTACTTGGCAATAGAAGACTTGGTAGTTTAATCCTGTCCACCTTACTAATGAACTGGTTCACCGAAATGAGTTTCATATACTAGTACATGCTAAACTTGTTATGTGTCTGCTTGTTTCTTCTTTTAGAATGCTGACAGAATATTGGGGAAGAGTGCCTTATTAAGCAATGGTAAAGGAAGTAATGCAGATAAGGTTCAGGATAGTGACACATCCTTGTTGGTCTCCAATAAAGCTGATAAAACAGCTAAGGAAGACTATCTTGAAGACAGCGAGACAACCCCAAAGTCCTGTCTTGGTTTAGTGTTCGAGTTACTGGCCACTACCGCTTGCACAAGCTATTCAAACTCACTGTCTGAATCAGTTCGGTTTCTTGAGTCTCAACTACAAGCTGAAAGACATCGATCAGCTATGCTGCGACAAGAAGCGGAAGGACTGCGGAAGTCCCTGGAGCATTCAGATGCATACTTTCTGGTGCAACAGCAAGCGTTGGAGGATTTTAGCGCCAAACAGGACAAAGCTAATCAGCTTGCTAAGCTTATTTCCAGCATGTTGGATACCCAGGATAACGTTTCTTGAGCTCTTCTAAAGTTGTTTCAGTTATGCTCGTGTTTTGCTGCCGCGTTTATTTGCACTGGTGGCCGATTTTGATGGCCAGTGTATGTCATGTGCTGCTTTGTTCCCTATATTTGCACTGGTGGCGAACTTTGATGCCCAGTGGATGTAATATGTGTAATAGCGGTAATAGGCTAGCGTTAATTGCTTGCTTATTTATTTCCTTATTGTTTAGTTTAGTTGTTTGCTTGTAGTCACTGCAGTTATTTTTCTGTTTTTTTCTAGTGGCCACAATAGCCTATTTTTGGTAACTAGGCCAAAATAATCATGGGCCTTCTACGGGCCATATGATCCATGGGCCTTCGTCCGGCCATAGGATCCATCGGCCTTCTATACGAGCCTTAGGGTCCATGGGCCTTCTATGGGCCGTAGGGTCCATGGGCCTTCTACGGGCCGTACGATCCATGGGACTTCTACGGGCCGTACTATCCATGGGCCTCATACGGGCCGTAGGATCAATGGGCCTTCTACGGGGTGTATCATCATTTCGCTAATCATGGGCCGTACTATTCGTGGACCATAATGGGTCGTTAATAGGCCGTATTTGATAACTCTATGAAAACAGCCCAACGGGTTTTTTACATGAAAACGGCCCAACGTATTAACGGTCCGCAAACGGGCCAACTGTAACGACGGGCTGAATTTGGCCCACAAGCAGAAAATGACAGTAACGGGCCGTATGTAAGTTAATGCTGCAAATCAGCCCAAGAATCAATGGGCCCTGAGAAGGCCGAAAGATAACTTGGGCTGGAAACGGCCCAATGGAATAACGGGCCGTTAATGGGTATAAAGTGATACACTGTTCATTACGGGCCAGTTTCACCACGGGCCGTTAATGGGCCAAGAGTTACATAGGTCCTCATATGGGCCGAAAGAAGTCATGGGCCACACATGGGCCGGAAGTTAAAATGGGCTGAATCATATTGGACGGCCCAGATGACGCTACTCGGCCTAATTCGGAAAGGGCGTAACGGGCCCTGGGTTAGCGGGTTGTAAATGGGCTATATGCGAACAGGTCATTAACAGGCTTTCCGTGGGCCGGCCCGCCACCTTTTGACCAAGTCAAACGGGCCGGCCTTTTCACAGGAATGGGCCTCTGTTGGGCCGTGCCACGTGTCGCCGTATCATAGGCGCCTTCGGTCCAATGAGCGGATGACATCTGTCCCAACGGTGAGCCGACACGTGTTTCCTCCAGCCAATGATGATTTTACACGTGGAAAATCCCCATTAGTCGGGGCTGTTAACGGGTTATCGGATCCAAAAGCCGACCCGATAGCTTAACGGCATTCCATTATGGTGGATGACATGTGTCGGTCACCCTTGACGAAAGCACTTCTGTGACGCGCAATTTATCGTCATGGAAGTGGACACTTCCATGATGATAATTTTGGTAATGTCATGGAACACTTCTACGACATCACATGTATGACTATCTTGATTCTGTCATAAATTTGTCATGGATGTACATGCATGACAAAAAACTGGACCTACTGTGACAAACACGTATCATCACAGAAGTGTATTTTTTTTTGTAGTGGTGGGCACCCTGTTGCCTCTCCGACTCCAACTCCAACTCCATATATTGAGTTTCGGGGAGAGAAAATCAGAGAGAAGAAATCATCGCGTTTTACGATACGGAGCTGCCGCCAGGCCCTAAAACCTCTCGAGAGGGCTGATCTAGAGTCCGTTCGGGGCTCCGGAGAGGGGAATCCGTCGCCATCGTCATCATCAACCATCCTCCATCACCAATTCCATGATGCTCACCGCCGTGCGTGAGTAATTCCATCGTAGGCTTGCTGGACGGTGATGGGTTGGATGGGATCTATCATGTAATCAAGTTAGTTTTGTTAGGGTTTGATCCCTAGTGTCCACTATGTTCTGAGATTGATGTTGCTATGACTTTGCTATGCTTAATGCTTGTCACTAGGGCCCGAGTGCCATGATTTCAGATCTGAACCTATTATATTTTCATCAATATATGAGTGTTCTTGATCCTATATTGCAAGTCTATAGTCACCTATTATGTGTTATGATCCGTTAACCCCGAAGTGACAATAATCGGGATACTTACCGGTGATGACCGTAGTTTGAGGAGTTCATGTATTCACTATGTGTTAATGCTTTGTTCCGGTTCTCTATTAAAAGGAGGCCTTAATATTCCTTAGTTTTCGTAGGGACCCCGCTGCCACGGGAGGGTAGGACAAAATATGTCATGCAAGTTCTTTTCCATAAGCACGTATGACTATATTCGGAATACATGCCTACATTACATTGACGAACTGGAGCTAGTTCTGTGTCACCCTAGGTTATGACTGTTACATGATGAACCGCATCCGGCATAATTCTCCATCACTGATCCATTGCCTACTAGTTTTCCACATATTGTTCTTTGCTTATTTACTTTCCCGTTGCTATTGCTATCATCACTACAAAATACCAAAAACATTGTTTTTACTACCGTTACCTTTTGTTACCGTTATCACTACTATCATATTACTTTTCTACTAAATACTTTGCTGTAGATATTAAGTTTCCAGGTGTGGTTGAATTGACAACTTAGCTGCTAATACTTGAGAGTATTCTTTGGCTCCCCTTGTGTTGAATCAATAAATTTGGGTTGAATACTTTACCCTCGAAAACGGTTGCGATCCCCTATACTTGCGGGTTATCAAGACTATTTTCTGGCGCCGTTGTCGGGCAGCATAGCTCTATTATTTGAGTCACTTGGGATATATATCTGCTTATCATTATGAAGAACTTGAAAGATCCAAGAACCAAGATCTATCCCTCAACTACGAGGGGAGGTAAGGAACTGCCATCTAGCTCTGCACTTGATTCACCTTCTGTTTTGAGTAAGCTTGCGACACATACACCTGCTTCTACTATTCGTTCTGATATGTCGCATGTTATTGATGATGCCACTTCTGCTATGCATGATACTTATGATGAAACTACCTCTATGCCTGATACTACTATGCCACTTAGTGATTTTCTTGATGAACAACTTGCTAGAGCTGGAGAAATTGAAAATATTGAATCTGATGATACTGATGAAAGTGATGATGAAGATTCACATGTTATTCCTAAGGGTTATGTTTTTGATCAAGAAGCTTCTTTAGCTATTTTAGCTTGCAAAAATAGAAATGAACTCAAAAGGTTATTAGCTAAATGGAGTAAGCAATCTCTAAATGCTAGAATGAATCCTGACCCTGCTTTTGCTACTTCACCTATCTTTGTTACTGATAAGGATTATGATTTTTCTATTGATCCTGATATAATTACTTTGGTTGAATCTGATCCTTTTCATGGTTATGAATCTGAAACTGTTGTGGCACATCTTACTAAATTGAATGATATAGCCACCCTGTTCACTAAAGATGAGAGAACTCGTTACTTTTACATCCTTAAAATATTTCCATTCTCATTAAAGGGTCATGCTAACATATGGTTTAATTCTCTTGATCCTGGTTGTGTGCTTAGTCCCCAGGATATGATTTATTACTTCTCTGATAAATATTTCCCTGCTCATAAGAAACAAGCTGCCTTAAAGGATATATATAATTTTGTGCAAATTAAAGAAGAGAGTCTCCCACAAGCTTGGGGGAGGCTTCTCCAATTACTTAATGCTTTGCCTGATCATCCTCTTAAGAAAAATGAAATACTTGATATCTTTTATAATGGACTAACCGATGCCTCCAGAGATTACCTGGATAGTTGTGCTGGTTCTGTTTTCAGGGAAAGAACACCGGATGAAGATGAAATTCTATTGAATAATATGTTGACAAAGGAAAATAATTGGACACCTCCAGAGCCAATTCCTGAGCCTATTCCTAAACCAACTCCGAAGAAGAGGGGTATTCTATTTCTCAGTCCTGAAAATATGCAAGAGGCAAAGAAATCTATGAAAGAAAAAGGTATTAAAGCTGAAGATGTTAAGAATTTACCTCCTATTGAAGAAATACATGGTCTTAATTTACCGCTTGTTGAAGAAACATATGGTCTTAATCCTTTACCTATTGAAGAAACTCGTGGTCTTGATAACCCGACACAGGTAGTAAAGGTAAATACTCACTATAGATATGATAAAGCTGAAATCCCATTTACTAAATTTGCTAGCCCATGCTTAGATGAGTTTGATAAATTTATGGCTAAGCAAGAAGATTTTAATGCTTATTTTGGTAGAAAATTGAAATACAATTCAAATATGCTTGAACACTTGGGTGATTATATGCCTAATGTCAAAGGTGAACTTAAACTTATTAGTAAACATGCTTCTATGGTTACCACTCAAGTAGAACAAGTACTTAAAGCTCAAAATGATTTGCTCAATGAATTGAATAGTAAGGATAATGATAATGCTGTTAGAGTGGCTACTAGAACTGGTAGAATGACTCAGGAACCTTTGTATCCTGAAGGCCACCCTCAGAGAATTGAGCAAGATTCTCAGAGAAATAATATAGATGTACCTAGTTCTTCTAAAAAGAAGAAAAAGAAAAATGATAGACTTTGCATGCTTCTACTGATCCTGTTGTTGAAACACCTGAGAACCCAAATGATATTTCTATTTCTGATGTTGAAACACAATCTGGTAATGAACCTGAAACTAGTGATAATGTTAATGATAATGCTCATGATGATTCTGAACCTAGTAATGATAATGATATAGAAATTGAACCTGTTGTTGATCTTGATAACCCACAATCAAAGAATCAACGTTATGATAAGAAAGACTTTGTTGCTAGAAAACATTAAAGAAAGAGAGCCTTGGGGTCAGAAACCCATGCCCTTTCCTCCCAAACCATCCAAGAAAAAGGATGATGAGGATTTTGAGAGCTTTGCTGAAATGATTAGACCTATGTTTTTGCGTATGCGATTAACTGATATACTCAAAACCAATCCTTATGCTAAGTACATGAAAGATATTATTAAAAATAAAAGAAAGATACCGGAAGCTGAAATTTCCACCATGGTTGCTAATTATACTTTTAGTGGTGGAATACCAAAGAAACTTGGAGATCCCAGTGTACCCACTATACCATGCTCTATTAAAAGAAACTATGTTAAAACTGCTTTATGTGATCTTGGAGCCGGTGTTAGTGTTATGCCTCTCTCTTTATATCATAGACTTGACTTAAGTAAGTTGACACCTACTGAAATATCTTTGCAAATGGCTAATAAATCAACTGCTATACCTGTCGGTATTTGTGAGGATGTGCCTGCTGTAGTTGCAAACGTTTCTATTTTAACGGACTTTGTTATTCTTGATATTCCCAAGGACGATAGTATGTCTATTATTCTTGGAAGACCCTTTTTGCATACTGTAGGGGCTGTTATTGATTGCACTAAAGGCAATGTCACTTTTCATGTTAATGGTAATGTGCATACGGTACACTTTTCAAGGAAACAACCTCAAGTTCACAGTATCAATTCTATTGGAAAAATTTCATCGATTATATTTGGAGGTTTTGAATTTCATCTTCCTACTGTCAAGAAGAAATATGATATTCTTATTATTGGGGATGTGCATATCCCCGTTGAGGTAACATAGTGTTATTCGAAATTTCTCCAGTTCCATGTTATTCGGAATGAGTTCGTACACAAGACTTGATCAACCTTGTTAGTGGATCCCTTTTGATGATCATGAGATGGATGAAACTAGAAGGCATAACCTTCTGTACCCCACTTTTACTTTCTGATATTTATATTAAATAAAATAAAAATAAATATTTTTCTGTCTGTTATCTGATTATCCGTGCAATATAAAAATACCTCGAAAATAAAAGTTCTCCAAATGCCCTGAAATTTAAACATGATTTTTTTCCAGAATATTTGAGAATATTTGGCACAAAGAACATAGCAGGGGGGCCAACCACCTGCCCATGAGGGTGGAGGGCGCGCCCTACCCCCTGGGCGTGCCCCCTGCCTCGTGGGCCCATGGTGGCCCTCCTCCACTTATCCTTTCACCCATACACTTCTTCTTCCTCCCACAAACACGAATAACCAGCTCAAACCCGAGTACAAGCTCGTCACTACTAGGGAAAACCTTATACACAAAAGTTTATCAGCATCGCGGTTTAAAAATGGGCGCTACTGCTAATTAGTAGTAGCGAGGGGTATAAAAACCGCGCTACTACTAAGTTGATAGTAGTAGCGAGGGGTATAAACCCGCGCTGCTACTAAATGGTCTCCAACAATGCCCCCAAGATAGGCCATAGTAGTAGCGAGGGGTATAAAACCGGCGCTACTACTAAGTAAGTAGTGGTAGCGCAGGTGGGACCCCCACGCTGCTACTAAGCGTGGCCACCCCGGCCCGATCCCCACCCCCGCACCCTACCAACCAGCCCTGTCCACCCACCCCCGTCTGTCTCAAAAAAAAACCAGGCAGCCTGATCCAGATCCCCAACCTCCTCTCCTCTCCCAACCCACTCGCCGTCGGCCTCCCTTCCACCTCCTCTCCTCCGTCCGCCCGCCACTCCCTGTCTCGCGCCGTTGCCCGCCCCCGCCCCCCTCCGCCGCGAACGTGCCCGCCCGCCGCCCTGAGCGTGTCATACGACCGTCGGAGGTCTCTCCGCCCTCGATCGTATGTCTTCCTAAGTATGCCCGCGTGAGGGAGAGAGATGGAGATGGTGCTCCAACCGACGCCATGGAGGTCTCTCCCCCCTACCTTCCCTTCATGCGTATGTGTGTGTGTGTTGGATACGATTTGGCCAGATCCCGGATGTTGTTCAATTCAATTTGAATTGCCATTTTCTGATTCAATTTGGCCGGATTCCTCACGCAACGCAGGTCACAAGAGGCCGCCGACGCCTCCCTGCTGTGGGCCGATGCCACGCATAGATGTTGGAGCCGGCGAGGTACACGACGGCTCCACCTGCGCCTCCCACAGCAGCAACTCATAGCCGAGGTATGCCCTCCTCTCCTCTCCTCTCCTTCCTCCCTCTTCACAGATCTCTATCTTGCCCAAGGCAATTGATCAAGATTATTCATGTTCTGTACGTAGATGCTGCACTATTTAGATCTCTGGTTGGTTGGTCACATTGGAGACCAAGACTGGAATGTCACAAGGATTCCACTGAAGAAAACTACTGCACTTTTATGTGGGGATTGACGTCCCAACAGACACTGATTAGGCTAATTGCTACCCATTTTTGCATATATATATATATATATATATATATATATATATATATATTAATAAACAACAAGTTCGATTCTTCCTTCCAGCATGCAACCAACCTGACACCACAAAGTGTTCGTAAAGTGACAGAATGGATATCCGGAGACCGGATCATTTTGAATTAACATGCACAATGCTGACAGTCAACGTCTCAATCTATTTCTCAAAGAAAATAAAAACATCTTGAAGTCCAACTCAAGATAGAAAATTAGTAAGTCCAAGAAACACCACGTGCATGCTTAGTTTCCTCAATTAAGTGGCAATAATTTCCTCCTAAAATTACTGATACCCCTACCACACTTCTGAATTTTTGTCGCAACGAGCCAATGTGCTGCTTATAGGGATCCCATATGATCCCATATGAATCAAAAGTTGGATCGGGAAAGAAGAGTGTCGTGCATTGTGCAGTATCTGCGGACAGTTTGTATTGTGATTTGTATTTGCACTTTTATGCGGTTGAGAGAACCAAGTATTTGTATTTGCACGTAGGCTAAAGACTACTTGTGATTTCTATGTAGTATTATTTTCAGTTGGTTGCTGTAACTTGAAGGCAGAATCTGCAACCAAATAGAAGTGAGCAAGTACTAGACTGGATGATATGTGTTTGGTCATGATTTGTTTGGCTGTAGCATCTCTCTCTAGTGTTAAGCGCGTCGTGGATATGTCCTTGTAGTATATGTTTGCTGTCGCAAATTTTTTTCAATCTAATTTTTCAATTGAATCACTTCTCGTGCATGACTGCATGACTGCAGGTTGATAGATCACTTCTATCTTATTACTCTTTTAAATCTAATTTTTCACATGTCCATGAATTCCTAGTTGGATATAAACTACAGTCATCCATTGATTTAGTATCAGTTTTTCAAAAATCATGGCCATCTAATTTGATAAGAAACTGGAATCTAAGTCCATCGATTCCGAGTTTCTTGCCATATTATTTTCTTATAGTAAGTACACTTCATCAGTTTCTTTTGCACACCATGACAGTCTAATTTGTGTGTTGTTGAAATGTACTGATTTTACTCTACGCAAGTCAACCTGTATCACTAGATAATTTTTTTTGTACACAATTGAAAGGAATGAAGTATGTACAGTAGTAGTATCAGCATATTCAGAAGTATCACTAACTGAAGGACATCTGCACGTATATGTAAATCGGTAGCAATCCTTTTGCATAATCAAACTGAATTCAGTTCGGTTCAGTTAGTCGAGTCAAACACTGACGAATTCATCCAACCTGACCATGGTCACTCACCTCTTACTCCTCTCAGAACCTTGGAACTGCTGTGCTCAATGTGTAAACAGAAGACCAGGCTTTTGATTGTAAATTATGCATGACAGACATATTAAATGATGGTCTGCATGTTTCCATTATGGCTTTCCCTCTGAATTTTTAGAACACATCGTTACAAGGATATCAGATTTCTTTTTTGCCTAATTCTGCACCTAACTACCTATTTTAATTCATGACCATTACTTGGTCAACCATGCTTTTAGCACTTCACCATACTGTTTGCATCTTTGTCCCAATGAAGTTTTTTCATAGGCGAGTGATGCGTTGACATAATGTGCAAACAACAAGACATTGATTTGTGAACTATATATTTACATGCAGTATAGGTTAATATTGATCTGTGATTTTCCTTACTTGGTCTACCTGTTTTTAGCACTTAATCATATTCTTTGCATCTTTGTTCCAGTGGCATATATGAGTATATCATGTGCGATTGAGGCTATCCTGCTAAAGGGAAGGAAGATGGAGGAGCAGATTCTAACAGCAAGCGTTAATTTCTTTACTTTGGTGTTATGTAACTGTTGTCTTACTTCCTCTTATTTGTTTCAGGAGAATGCATACCCATCCACCTGATGGTTTTCTTAGTTTATCAAGCAGTCCACGAACGCCAACATTCCAGCCAATGCACTATCCATCTCATGTCCCCCTCCTAGACAACAGCAACAGTAGAATCTCCGTTTTGTCGGTGTCCCCTCACATGTTGCCTTCTGAACACCACCACCACCACCAGTTCATACTAAAAGGAAAAAAAACACCATCCGAGTCTGGTTCTGGTAGAGGTTCTTTACAAAAAAAGGCCCATGTTGTAGAACAGGCCGGTGATGTCTTTGGTTGTCATGAGGCTGGCCGGTGAGAATGCCATGTTGCCGGAGCCAAATGAGCCCGGCGTAAACCTGCAGAGGAACATGACAGATACATGATTTTCTGAAAATGAAAGCGAGTTCACCATGACTACGACAGATACTAGGTAGTTTAGCTTGGGATAGAATACAATGCAGTCTCAGAATTACTGATTGCTCTTCGTTCTCATTTTCCTTGTTGGCTGAAACTATTCCTTGTCTACAGATAAGCGGAAGCCGTGTTCGGAGCCACCAACAGTGTCTTCCTTGGATTCATTCGTGCAATAAGGAGGGTACCCGGCCTTCTTCACGTGTCGAGCAACAAGTAAGGACCAGCCTTCGGCTGTTACTATTGATTCATGTGCATGCGCAAAAATGAAAGAAAATACAATACTAGATTTGGACACAGCACGTGAACCAACAAGTTTTCACTTTCCTGACATGGGTGCAAGGGTGATCGAGGAGGATTTTCGTGGCCCGATGGGTGTCATGCTCTTCAACCACTTGGAGGCGGACTTCACCGTGAAGCCCAGTGACTACTGCAGATAGATGATCATCCGGGTGATCATGATGTCGGAGGTCGCCAAGGTGGAGGTCCTCGACGCCACCATCCGGGGGGAGGTCCACCGGTGTCTGAACTCCAAGCCTTAGTAGATACATCTAGAGAAGTGGTCTGTTTAGGTTGGTGGTGGAATGCTAGGGAAGGTACCCACCTTTAGATGATGGTTGTGTTCGTCTGATGTTAAATGGGATGTCGTGATTTCTTTCAGTTGAGATGTTGTTCCTTGACACGAGTCTGATGTTAAATGGGATGTTGTGATTTCTTTCAGTTGAGATGTCGTTCCTTGATATGAGTTTATTTTGCACTGGGCATGTCTATTTTCTATCCAGAAATAATGCATCTATATTTTATTTTTTTTAATTCCTAATTAGCTACTAGTAGTGTGGGAGGAGAAGTGCACGCTACTACTACCTAGGATAGTAGTAGCGCTGGTTGAGATAGTAGTAGCGCACTGCCATCTGCGCTACTACTAACAGACGTACTAGTAGCGTGGGTGGCATCCGCGCTACTGCTATCTAGTTAGCTGTAGCGCCTTATTGGTAGCGCGGGTGCCCGCGCTGCTGATAGGCCTAAAACCCGCGCTGCTGCTAGGCTTTTCCCTAGTAGTGCGTTTTGTTGGCATTTTCGATTTCCTTGCTCAAAGCACCTCTCACATAACTGCTTGGGGAGAATGTTCCTTGGTATGTGACTCCTCCATTGTTCCAATTAGTTTTTGTTCTAGTGCTTTATTCATTGCAAATTTTTGCTGCTTAGGTGACCATGTTCTTGAGCTTGCATGTCAAATTTATATGGTCAAAAGTAGTTTTGATGCATGATATAGGCCCTAGGCACTTGTAGGAGTAGTTGCTATCAATATTATTGAGTTTGGTTTACTTTTATTTTGAAGTTACTAAAATTTTCAGAATTTTTCAGAGGAAGAAATATGCTTAGGAAAAATTTCCAAGGTGGTTCTTCAAGGAAGCAAGGACCCAGGCTTGCAATGCGTGATGCTGATGATGAGCCACCAAGAGACGCTCCACTGCGTCCTTGTGAATGGCCTTCTGAGAACTTTATGGATCGAGCGGGAATTAAGGAAGAATTCAACGCATATTTGCGTAACGCTGATCTCGTGAGCTTCGAGGAAGATAAGTGTAGCCAGTATCATAACCTCACCAGTACCTTTGTGAGGAGGTATGAATTTTCAACTTCACGTAATTCTCCAACTGTCATGTTTGATCTTTATGATAATTCTTACACTATGGACTTAGAGGATTTTACCACTTCATGCAAACTTCCACAATGGAGTAGTATAAGGGATCCTCGCAAATCTGAATTTAGAGATTTTCTTGCTAGCATAACTGTGGGAGAATACACAAGCTACCATAGGGAGCATTCACTTTCCTGCTATACATTATTTTGCTCTCTTCATAGGTAGATGCATAAATGGTAAAGATGAGGCATGTCACATGTTTGTCCCTGACCTCAGTATTCTTAGGAGAGCTGTGTTAGGAGACAAATCTTATAATTTGGGAGCCATTGTTGCACGTAGGTTGCATCTTAATAGATTTAATGGAGATTTCTTTGGTGGAATTTATGCAACCCGCATAGCTAATTTTCTTGGTGTGTCCATACGCGAAGATGATATTGAATTACCTCCTGCTTATCTAGATTTTAATTCTATGTTTCACACTAGTTTGTCGAGAGGAACGAATCACCTCTCCAGTATTGACTAATCTTTGACAGACGCCATGTTGTCCGTATTACTCTCCCTGCTCCTGCCTTCTTTGATTATCAGGCAAGAGGAAGATATACTATTACCAGAGAGGAGGCAGATGAGTATGAGAGGAGAGAGGAGGCCACTCGTCGCCACGCTGCAGCTCAGCAGGCGATAGCCGCTGCATCGCAGTACGACCCCAGCTACTATTATGGATATCCGCCAGCCAGCCGTGGCCATAGACCAACTTAGGCCAAAAGCCTAAGCTTGGGGGAGTACGTATTTCCCACCGACATTACATTTATGTTCACACACTCATTGCTAGATGTCGGTGCTCATACTTTTTCATTGTATTATCCATGCTAGTTTAATTTCCTTTTTATGCTTTCTTCTTGTGTGTTTAATAAACCTTAAGAAAAACCAAAAAAAATAGTTGTAGCTTTTAATCAGTTTAATTTCCATGCTTGTAGTAGTAATTAAAAAGAAAGCCCAAAAATATTTCATGTTTTTCTTTTGCTTATTGGGAGCTTTCCCATGTAAATAGTTTTATTTCTTTTCTTTTCTTTGGGGGTCAATAGGAGAAGACCATGATTAAATTGTTGAAGTGGCTCTTATATGCATTATTGTTTATCTGACAAAAGAGCCCATATTGCCTTGTCTTCTCCTGTTTATTGAATGCTTGCAGATTCCAGCTTAGTCCAATGCACGTGCACTATTATCATTATTCACATCGTTCGGTTGTGCAAGTGAAAGGCAATTATGATGATATATGATGGACTAACCGAGATGAGAAAAGCTGGTATGAACTCGACCTCTTTTGTTTTTGTAAATATGATTCGTTCATCATTCCTGATTCAGCCTATTATGAATAAACATGTTTGCAATGACAATTAGAGATCATAGTTTCTTGTGCCATGCTTGCTTAGCTATGAGTTATAATGGTTTACCTTGCGTGCCAACATGCTATTAAAATGGTTATGATGTGGTATGATAGGGTGGTATCACTACAAAAAATACACTTCTGTGATGATACGTGTTTGTCACAGTAGGTCGCTTTTTTTGTCATGCATGTACATTCATGACAAATTTATGAAAAAATCAAGGTAGTCATACCTGTGCTGTCGTAGAAGTGTTCCATGACATTACCAAAATTATCATCACGGAAGTGTCCACTTCCATGACGATAAATCGCGCGTCACAGAAGTGCTTTCGTCAAGGGTGACCGACACGTGGCATCCACTGTAACGGAATGCCGTTAAGCTATCGGGTTGGTTTGTAAGTGCATCTAGTGCCACCACTAGTTGGTTTTGGAGTATTGACGACAAACCTAGTTAAGGGACTAATGTGTTTGTGAGAATTGCAGGATAACACAGGTAGAAGTCCCTCATTGATTCGGTTTTCCTACCAGAGATGACCCCTAAACATGTATGAAGACATTGAAGTCAAAGGTGGTATGTGAAGACATTCACATTGAAGACTATGACAAGAGAAGACATCGCATGAAGACTATGGAGCGTGAATACTTAGATCTATCGTAGTCTTCTTTGTTGAGTCATAGGAACCACCGTACTGTTAAGTGGGGTCCAAGAAAACCAGTCAGAATGATTGAAGTGATGCTTATCCAAAATCCTATGTCTTCGAGCAAAGACTATGAGAGCGAATCTTGATCAGACTTGGACAAGTCAGCTTTGCTTGTAGCCCAAGTAAAGTTGCTGTGTGTGTTTGAAATCTAACCGTTGGAACACGTGTCAGTTCCTTAGTGACCCAGGGTCATTACGGACAAATCAGGTCGGGTTGCCTAGTGGCTATAAATAGCCCACCCCCTACAACCATAAACGGTTGGCTGCTCAGAGTTAAAGTACGACTTTTGTCATTTGAGAGCAACCCACCTCGAAGCCCTTGAGAGAGAATTCCTTGAGAGGATAAAGCCCTTACCACCCAGAGCCAAAGAGTGTTAGGCATCACTTAAGTCTTCTTGTCTGTGTGATCGGAAGACTTATTACACTTGAGGACTGTGAATCCTCCAGCCGGTTAGGCGTCGCGTTCTGAGCATCCAAGAGTCATTGTGGATCGCCGGTGAACGAAGTCTGTGAAGGTTTGGAAGTCTACCTTGAAGACTTACCAGAGTGATTGGGCGAGGACTGGGTGTCCTTACCTCAAGGGGAATAAGGTGAAGACGAGGTCTTCTGAGTTGAGTCTCAGCCTCCCTAACCAGACGTACAGTTGTCACAGCAACTGGAACTGGTCCAACAAATCATTATCTTCAATGAGTCACTGCTTTCATCCTTCCCTTCCCTTTACTTACTGTTGGTTCTTGTGAAGTCATTGTATGATAGCATCACCATTCGACTTCACTAAGTGATTACGTGTACTGATTGGCTTCTCAATATCTTCCTACCTGATCCTTACTGCCTAGCTGCTATTAGTCATTGGGCTTTCACTTCATTGAATACGTGACTATGGTTTTCCTAGTGTAGTCTACCTTCCGCTGCATGATAATAGGTTTACTTCTATCGTTTGTCTTCGAAACTTACATGTTTTGAAGACTTTCATAAAAATCGCCTATTCACCCCCCCTATAGTCGATCACTAGCACTTTGAATTGGTATCAGAGCAAGGTACTCCCTTGTTCTGTGTGATTCGGTTTAACCACCTGGAGTTTTAGCTATGTCGACTGCAGGGATAATTAAAGTCTCCGCTACGTGCCCCATCTTCGATGGGACTGAATATCCCTACTGGAAGAATAAGATGCGCATGCATCTTGAAGCCATTGATGTCGACCTATGGTATGTCGTCAAGATCGGCGTTCCCAAGGCTGGAGAAGGTGTCACTGCCGCTGATGTCAAGAAGTTCGTTCAAATGGACTCTACTGCCAAGAATATCATCTGTGGTCATCTGACCAAAGGACAGTATGGCCGCGTGAGTGCTTTGGAAACATCGAAGCTAGTCTGGGACTGGCTATCCAAGGTCAACGAAGGCGTCTCAACCCAGAGAGATCAGAGAATTAGTGTCCTTCACAACCTCTTCAACCGCTTCAAGAGAAATGACAATGAGAATGTCCAGCTCACGTTTGATCGACTCACTGACATCACAAATGAGCTTCAAGCCCTCGGTGCTAATGAGATCACCAAGCATGAAGTCGTCAAGACACTCCTGAGATCGCTTGACAGTTCGTTTGACACCCTAGCCCTGATGATTCAAGAACGTCCTGATTTCAAGACACTCGATCCGTCTGACATACTTGAGACGCTCAACACACATGAGTTTCAGCTTTCTGAGAAAAGAGACATCTACGGTCCCAACTATGGGCGAACTCATGCCTTGAAGGCAAAGGCTGTCTCCTCATCTGAAGAAGAATCTTACAGCAGTTCTGATGATCCTGAAGACATTGGAAGGGAGCTTGCTATGCTTGTGTTCTAAAAATTCACCAAGAAGAAAGGCCTCAGAAAGTCTTCACGATCAAGCTCAAGGAATGATGAAGCTTCTGCTCATGACTACAAGAAGAGAACATGTCACAAGTGCAAGAAACCTGGCCACTACATCTCTGAGTGTCCACAGTGGGACAATGAGAACAAGAAGAAGAAGAAGAGCAAGGAGTATGACTCTGACGACAAGAAGAAGAAGAAATACTCAAAATCTTCTTCCAAGTCTTCATCACACAAGAAGAGCTCATCTGGCAAGGCACGTGCATTTGTTGGCAAGGAAATGGACTCTGAGGAGGAGTCCTCTTCTAAGGAGGCGGAGGTGGAGTCTGAGGAGGAGTCCGATTCTAGCGTTGCAAGTCTGGCTATAGCATACGTTGCCAAGTCCATCTTCAACACTGAAGACAATGACTTCATCACCGACACCAATGCAAATGACAAGGACTACTCCGCTCCTTCCTACTGCTTCATGGCACGTGGTGCCAAGGTAAACACATGCACTACTCACTATCAAACATCTAGTGACGATGACTCTAATTGTGGTTCCAAACCCAGCTACAAAACACTTGCTAAAATTGCAACTGAACAACAGAAAGCTATGGAACACATTCAAAAACTGTTAGACAAAAGTGATGATCTGTTAGACGCTGAAATGACTCGATCTCAATCCTTAATTGAAGACATAAAAAATCTTCACGTTAAGTATGAGGAACTTGAAAGTCGTCATGAAACACTCTCAACAACTCATGAAAGGCTTTCCTATGATTATCTTCAAAGGAAGCAAGATCTTGAGAAATTGAGAGCGGCTCATGAAGATCTTCAAAAGGAAAATGAGTCACTTCACGCCGAACAGATCAGTTCAGCTCAGGAAGGATTTGAACCACCATGTCTTAAATGCATTGAGCGTGATAACGCTACTTCTATTGCTGAATGTTCTACTACTGCTACCGTTGCAATATCTTCAACTGTTGATGTGGTAACTAACCCCTCTGCTGAGGATACCACTGTTATTGCTGATGAGAATGCTAGGTTGAAGACACTGCTTGAAACAGGGATGTACAAAAGTCTCAAAGGGCATCAGACACTATGTGATGTCCTCAAAAGGCAGATCCTGAACCGAAACCCTAGGAAAGAGGGTGTTGGGTTTGTAAGGAAAATGAATGCTGATGGCTCTTACTAGAAACCTGAGCAGTACCCCAAAACCACATGGGTTGCTGCAAAGGAACCTTCAGCAGATCCATCCACCCTATCTGGCTTCACTTGTGCTAACCCCATTGTTATTGATGAATCCTTTGATGCAAACTATAAACTGTTTAAGAATCAGAATGGTGAAGTGTTTGCCAGGTATATTGGTACTAACTGCAGGAATGGACCGCCTATGAAGAAGATTTGGGTGCCGAAAAGGTGTTTGGAGAATCTTCCTGTGAATGTCATCATGACACCACAGGTGAAGAAGACAAACCCCAGACCACAGGCTTCATACGGTCCAAGGGCTTCATACAGACTAAGGACTCACCTGAGTCACACTAACGCAAATGTTTTGCAGGGAAGCCATACTCAGGCCTATGAATATGAGCGCGGTTCATCAAACCGCCATGTTCATAAGACCAAGAACTATTCTGCTTATTCTTATGAATACTATTGTCCACCTACAAGACTTTTTGCTAGGGCTCCAAAGCCAAAGTTCTCAGATGCTACACTTAGACTCATTGCTTCGAAGGCACCCCTGAAGATGTGGGTGGCTAACAAAGCTTAACTCTCTTTTGCAGGGAAAGGTCTCCAGCCAAAAACCAAAATCGGCTGACACCGTTGCTGGGGACCTTAAACATCTTGTAGGGTGCAAGATCAAATGCCCAAGTGGTCTTACTATGTACTTTGTTTCTGAATCGCTTGCAACTTGCCCTATCAGTCCTAATCTCGATCTAAGCTTTAATAATCCACTGGTTCGCCAAATGTTTTTGCTTCACAATTCTCTTCGTGAAGCCTATCCCCCTAACTGCACTGTAGGGTACGACACCAGCTGCTTCAGAATGGATTATTGATAGTGGGTGTACAAATCACATGACTGGCAAGCGAAGCCTTCTCATGGACTCAACTTTACGTCCATCTAACAAAAGTCACATCACATTTGCTGACACTGGTAAAAGCAAGGTATTGGGTCTAGGTAGAGTTGCAATCTCAAAGGATCAACACATGGATAAAGTCATGCTTGTTGAATCCCTTGGTTTCAACTTAATGTTTGTCTCAATGCTTTGCGATTTAAACATGATTGTGATGTTTGGAAAATATCGTTGCCTTGTACTAATGGAATCTGACAAGTCTCTAGTGTTTGAAGGGTATCGGAAAGATGATTTGTACGTGGTAGATTTCTCAGCAGGACCACAACTTGTCGTATGCCTTCTAGCAAAAGCTTCTGAATGCTGGCTCTGGCATCGAAGGCTAGGGCATGCTGGCATGAGGAACCTCCACACCCTTGCAAGGAAGAAGCATGTCATAGGCATCGAGGGCGTCAAGTTCAAGAAGGATCACTTATGCGGTGCCTGTGAAGCAGGAAAGATGACGAGGGCCAAGCATCCCTCGAAGACAATCATGACAATGACTCAACCCTTCGAACTGCTACACATGGATCTCTTTGGTCCCACTCATTACTCAACTCTTACTACTACTGCTTGTCTCTATGGCTTTGTCATTGTTGATGATTATTCAAGATATACTTGGGTGCATATAATCCTTTACAAGACTGAAGTGTAGGATGTCTTTAGACGCTTCGCCAATCGAGCAATGAACAACTATGGCGCCAAGATAAAGCACATCGGAAGTGACAATGGCACTGAATTCAAGAACACTGGCCTAGATACATATCTTGATACCTTGGGCATCACACATGAATTCTCAGCTCCGTACATGCCACAGCAGAATGGCGTCGTCAAACGCAAGAACAGAACACTTATTGAGATGGCTCCGACGATGCTTGATGAATACAAGACTCCAAGAAAATTCTGGCCTAAAGCCATTGACACTGCATGCCATATCATCAACCGTGTTTATCTTCACAAGCTTCTAAACAAGACATCCTATGAGCTCCTTATTGGCAAGAAGCCAAATGTCAGCTACTTCAGAGTATTTGGCGCCAAGTGCTGGATCAAGGATCCACATCACACTTCAAAATTTGCACCAAAAGCACATGAGGGTTTTATGCTTGGATATGGAAAGGATTCGCACTCCTACAGAGTCTTCAATCTCTTGCATTATAAAGTGGTTGAAACAGTGGATGTGCGGTTCGATGAGACTAATGGCTCACAAAGAGAGCACCTGCCAAATGTGCTAGATGAAGTTCCATCCAGTGAATCAATCAAACTTATGGGAACTGGAGAAATCATACCTTCTGAAGCTCAACCTGAAGAGAAACTTATCATCTCCGCACCTGATCAACCTGAAGACAATGCTCAGCCTGAAGACAATCCCTCTAACAATGACAATGATCAGCAAGAGCAAAATCTTCGTCCTATACATCCTCGTGTTGCAAATGAAGTGCAGATTGAGAGAATAATTGATAGCATCAATGCACCAGGTCCACTCACTCGTTCAAGGGCAACACAGCTAGCAAATTTCTGTGGGCACTTCGCATTCGTCTCAATAACAGAACCCAAGAAAGTTGAAGAAGCCTTCATGGAACCTAAATGGATTCAAGCTATGCAAGAAGAGCTTCAACAATTTGAGCTGAATAATGTATGGGAACTGGTTAAGCGTCCTGATCCTCGGAAGCACAATATAATAGGCACCAAATGGATATATCGCAACAAGCAAGATGAGCATGGTCAAGTTGTCAGAAACAAAGCTCATCTCGTTGCTCAAGGATACACTCAAGTTGAAGGGATTGACTTTGATGAAACATTTGCTCCTGTGGCTAGACTTGAAGCCATACACATACTGCTGGCCTATGCAAATCATCATAACATACTTCTATATCAAATGGATGTGAAGAGCGCTTTTCTCAATGGCAAGATTGAAGAAGAAGTATATGTTGCACAACCGCCTGGCTGTGAAGATCCAAAACATCCTGACATGGTGTACAAGCTCAACAAGGCACTGTATGGCCTCAAACAAGCCCCTCAGGCTTGGTATGACACACTCAAAGACTTCCTGAAGAGCAAAGGCTTCAAATCTGGTTCCCTCGACCCCACTCTCTTCACGAAGACATATGATGGTGAACTGTTTGTGTGCCAAATATATGTGGATGACATTATCTTCGGCTGCACCAATCAGAAATACAGTGAAGAGTTTGGATATATGATGCAAGATCAATATCAGATGTCCATGATGGGTGAGCTGAAGTTCTTCCTTGGTCTTCAAATACGTCAGCAACACAACAGCATCTTTATATCTCAAGAGAAGTATCTCAAAGATTGCCTGAAGAAGTTTGGTATGCAAGACTGCAAAGGCTTCACGACGCCAATGCAAGCCAAACATCATCTGGGTCCCGACGACAATGATAAAGAGTTCGATTAAAAGGTATACCGCTCCATGATTGGTTCTTTACTTTATCTATGTGCATCTAGGCCAGATATTATGCTTAGTGTTTGCATGTGTGCTCGATTCCAAGCGGCACCAAAGGAATCGCATCACTTAGCTGTGAAGCGAATTCTTCGATATTTGGCTTACACCCCAACTCTAGGATTATGGTATCCAAAGGGCTCAGAGTTTGATCTGGTTGGATTCTCGGATGCTGATTATGCTGGTGACAAGGTGGATCGCAAGTCTACATCAGGCACATGTCATTTTCTGGGACGATCACTTGTATGTTGGTCTTCAAAGAAGCAGAACTGTGTATCTCTCTCCACTGCTGAATCTAAATACATTGCTGCTGGATCTTGCTACGCTCAGCTTCTGTGGATGAAGCAAACACTCAAATACTATGGCATTCATCTGAAGCAAGTGCCACTCTACTGCGACAACGAAAGCGCCATCAAGATTGCCAACAACCCAGTTCAGCACTCGAAGACAAAGCACATTGAAATTCGTCATCACTTTCTTAGAGATCATGTTGTGAAGGAAGATATTGATATCATACACGTCAACACTGAAGAGCAATTGGCAGATATCTTCACCAAGCCCTTGGATGAGAAGAGATTTTGCAAGTTACGGTGTGAGCTAAATATCTTGGAATCCTCAAATGTCCTGTGATCAGGCACACATCCTAACACTTATGCATATTGATGACTTAGATGTGCAACACACGAAGTAAAGTATATCTTCAATCAATGAAGACATACATTCTAAGTGTGAATACATTAATGTGGAATTTTACTTCGGAGCTCCACGATAATTGTGCACCGTGTCTGGGTCTAATACTTCCTATACGGTGGGTAACGCCACCACTAAATTCTTCTATTTGAAGTGTTTTACCCATGGCGTCACATTTGCTATGTCTTCACATTTTGTTTGTCTTCATTCTCAACTTGTCCTCATGATTATCTTCACTATGTTGGTTTGATTGTTTTTTTTCACACATATATATATATATATATATACATATATATACTAGTGTTTTGTCCTCTACAGCATTCACTTATAGCTATGACTTCTTGCTAAATCTTTTGAACTAAGTGAATGTGATCGGACCCTAACCTCTCTATGCTTTCTATCTCAAACTTTATCTCTCCAAATCATATTTATTCTCTTGAAACTGTCGAATGTCTTCTCTGCGTCCTTGTCAGCGGAAGATACAGAGACAAACATTAAGTCCGTTTTCAATACTAATTCCTTCACATGAAACCCGGAGAAGTAGGAACGACCACCCGACAATCCAGGTGTGCGTGGGACGTGGAACAACCTCCGATATGTTGCATGATGGCCACGTGACCTTCAGATGTGAATCGCCAGGGGCACCTGTGTAATAACACTGTGCCGACCCTGTCCCTATAAATACACGCCTCACCACAGTCATTATCCTTTCTTCCACTCTCGCACGAACCCTAGCGCCACTGCTAGCCCTCGACGACGCCCGCGACGACGCGCTTAGCTGCCGCAACCTCACCGACGCCGTCTTCACACCGGCCGCGGACATCGTCTTCTCCGCCGTCGCCGTAGGTGTCCTCTGTCTCCAAGTTAGGGCACGGACGATCGAACTGCTCGGCCTCCTCTTCCACTCCGTCTAGCAGTTCTTTGTGTGGTAAATAAAACTTCCTTTTTACGGCCCCTTTGATCCTATAGATTTGTCACTTTCTACCACAAGCAGTTTCTGTTCACACAAGTTGGATCTATTTCATACTGCATCTCATAATATGCCTAGTATGTTCACTTATGCTTCACAAAGTAGTTAGATTCCTCACTTGTACTGATCCGTGGATTCGTACAAATCTGGAACCAACTCCTTATCTATGAGTGAATGTCTTCACACGATGAGGTCAATGTCTTCTAAATTGATTTATCTTCAAAATCTTCTAAGAATGCATATGACCTCTTCCCCTTCCCTCGCACCTTAGTGCTGTCACAGATACATGTCTGTAGGAGAATCCCTTGGTTCTCATAGTCTGCATTCACTTGCAGAATTCTTACAGCATCATATAAATTCTCCCGAAGCCAGTTCCTGTTTGTCCAGCAAGCGAAAGCCCTTGAAGCCTTTGAACATATTGAAGCCATTTAGTTTAAAGTTCATGGCTGCAGAGAAATCAGCAAGGAAGGGTGGCAGAAAGCGTCGAGGTGAAACATCAAGAGATCTGCCCGATGACCTCTCAGAACTGTACAAGACAGATCCAGAAGAGGATTACAATCAGCGCAAGACATGAATCCAATGGATTCGATGATATTGGGCAGAACAGTGGTTCAAGTACATGTTTGTGACAAAGGAATATGCTGAGAAGAATGCCATCAAGCAACCATGGGGAGACATCCTATACAGAAATCTTCAACCCAGGTCCAGAGATGAAGCCATTGAACAAGGCTTCTATCCCTGCATGGTCCATGGACCACAGCCTGCGGATGCTGACCCATCGTCATTGCTATGGTGTCACGACGACAATTTGTTCAAGCGCAACTTCCAGTTTGCCCAGAATTCGGCGAAGCAGAACAAGAAGTCTTTGGGACTAGACTTCAACCCTGGCCCTTCTGCTCCCCGTGCCGACGGCACCCGCGAAGCTGAACCCAATCTTGTTGGGCCCTTCTACAACCTAGAAGGTCTCATCACTCATATCGTGGTTCAAGGGACAGCCATGGATGAGTCTGCAGATGACGCTGAATCTGATGAAGCGCCTGCACCACCGAAGCCAAAGAAACTGAAGCAGCCTAAAGCTTCAAAGCCTGCCTCAGCACCAAAAATATCATGGGTGAAGCCACTGGCTACTGCACCTCCTGAAGACAGTGTGCAGTCTGAAGATTTGTCACGCATCTCCAAGCCCTCGAAAGTCAAGATGCCTCTGAAACACACCAGCCAAGAAGTGACTGCTGCTGCTATTCTGTGCAATGATACCATTGATCTGTCCAGTGATGAAGATCTTGCAGATGACGCTCTTGAGCAACTGATCAAGAGCAAAGAAGAAGCATAAATCTTCAATAATTTGCCTCTCTTTGACGTGGCAATCATCCATAACTTCATTGATGAGTGGTTTGACATGCCCAACCTCAGCTTTGAAGATCTGCAACTTCCGATTGGCCTCAGTGTTGCCTTCTATGGCGCTATTGCTTCAGAGCTAGCTATAGCCCAGTGCATCGTTGAACTGAAGCAAAAGATCGACTTTGATAAAGCTCAGTTTAAGAAGCATATGGTCAAGCTCGGCGTGCAAGAGGTCAGGAACTTCAAGATCATGCTGCACGAGCTCAAAGAAGCCTTTCTCAAGAAGCGTGAAGAAGCTCAAGGTTCTCGTGAGCATGAAGAGCCTGGCTAATAAGTGTGTGCAAGCCTACAATGAGGCTGAGAAGTACAAGGACCTTGGGTGTCCTGGCATCGACCCCAGGATGGCTGCAAAGAAGAAGAAGAAGCCCGCTGTGGCCGAACCCGATGCACCAAGGCAGGAAGCACATCCCATTGTCTTCCCAGCCAGCATGACTGGCTCGAAGCCAAAGGCCAGGTCAACCGCTTCAGAACTGAAGTAGATGAGGACTACTGAGGCTGAAGCGAGAAAGAGGAAACATCCTGAAGCCTCTAATGCTGCTCCCTCCAAGAAGAAGCGGAAGACCAAGAAGGAACAGGTTGCCCCCATAGAGCCCTTAGTTGTTGAACCTATCTCAATGGTTCACCCTGCATCTACACACCAAGAGCGCCAACTGATTGTCCATGAACCTGCTTCCACAGAGGCTCATATAGCTAAAGGCAATCCAGTAGTTGATCCCACTGCTGCTGAAGACATTGGTCATCATGACAATGTTGAAGATGATGTAGTTCTTCCTCAGATCGAGCACCAATAGGTATCATCGCTTGTGCTTACGCACAGCGAACTCATCAGCATTGGTCGTCCTCTGACGCCAATTGCTCAGGATGCATCATGGGTTGATCACCCACAACAACAAGTCACACCACCCCGGCAAGCAGGAGAAGATGACTTTGAGGCCCAGCCAACTCCATCTCCAAAGGCGTCGCCAGCGTTACGCAGGCTTCGCAAAGGACCAAGGTCTCAAGTCTCCGAGTCTGAGGCTAAAGCTGCTGAAGACATTCCGGCTACATCAGCCGACGACACCCAAGAAGAAGAACATGCCCCTACTTCCCCAACTACTAAAGAAGCTGTTCTCGAGGAGAACGTGTCTGTGCCCGACCCTCCAGCTCATCAAGTGGAGGTAGAAAATCTTGAGGCTGACACCACCAACACGAATGAAGCCACCGATGTTGTCATGGCTGGAGCAAATGTGGAGCCTACACCAACCCATGAACCAGAAGTCAGCGAAGCCAATGATACTACTGCTCCTGTTCCTGCGCCTGCTCCTCGTCCTCAATTTGACTATCATATTGAGCATAGGCCTCAGGTACAGAAGCCAATGCCAAGGTTGCCCAGGTTTCCAGGTCCTGCATCAGCACCTGGATCCTTTAATGTCAACGGCTTCAAAGCAGACAACACCTTCTTCAATAGCTCCAAGAACCCCTACTCAAGGGAAAGAATATCTTCCGATCGGTTCTGGAGCTATCCGTAGTGAAGTTATTACTCATGCATTCTGTACAATCAAGGTCGCATCTTCCCTCATATGCGTCTTGACACCAAAGCAATAACTGGACTGCCCTGCTTGGAAGAAGCTCTGGATTGCTTCAAACAGGTTGGCTTGCTGCCTTTTGTCACCGACCAAGAGCACTGGAACGAAGAGTTGCTGCTCCAATTTTATACCACTCATCACATACGAGGCTACAACAGAGATCCGAAGACTTGGGTCCTTGAGTGGATGACTGGAAATGTTCATTACGAAGCCAAAGCCTTTGATACCATTGAGCTCACTCGTCTGCCCACTCCTGGAGATCTCTATGAACCTGGCTGTCAACTTCACAGTGAAGCTATGGAGAGCATCTTTCAGAAGCCTGAACCGAACATGAGTCAGATGCTCAGTATGATGAAGCCTTTGCCTCCAGATGCTGCATATCCTAAGGAGTTCTTTGTTGAAGACCTTGAGTATCTGCCACGGACTATCTATCACATTATAAGGCGAACTCTCTGGCCCATCAAAGGACATTCTCCACATGCAAAGCTGGAAGGTGCAATGAAGACTTTGGTCTTCTATATTCTCCGCAGCAAATGCTTCAATGCACAAGACTTCTTCATCCGCCAACTTGCTGCATCAGGATCTGATATTTTTGGCTTGAAGTTCTACGCTCCATGGATAATGCGACTGATCAAACTCCACTCACCTATCTCATATCAGCCCTCTGCTCGCAATCATCGGATCTTTCTGCCTGACATGGATATGTCCGTTGAAGCCATCTATCCAGAGCCTGCCAAGGTGCCTCTTAGTCTTCAGAATGCAGAGCATCAAAGTTTCTCTCAGAACATTGAAGGAGTTGAAGCAGTCACTCGTGTTTATCCTCTGGCTGGTACTACACGTGCACCTCATCGTGCCCTCACTGAAGCCACTGAAAGCACTATTGCCCAACGGCCCAAGAAGCGATCTCGTGTTATCAATGACCGAGAGCTTCTGGTTTCTCTTCATCAGAAACAGGATAGGCATCATGACTGGCTGAAGCGCCAAATGCAAAGCCTCTTGGTGGATGTCAACCGCATTCGCAATGTTGCCACCAAGAATGCCTTTGTTGCCCATGAAACCTATTGGCGTACATGGAAAGGGCTGACGCTTATGTGTTCTGAGGATGATCTTCAAGAGGATGGCTTCTCTGAACGTTTCAAGTTTGACTCCACACCTCCCCGAAGGACTGTGCTGCGACGAACTCCATCTCTTGAAGACTCTGAGTTCTCTTCCTCTGCGGCAACTGTGAATGCCAGAGTGATCGGGGACGAAGATGATGCCATTTCACCGCCCCCTACTTGTGCATGCATCGACACTGCCCCAAGTTCTTCTGCACCACCGAACACCACCAACGACCTTGCTGCTTCACCTACTCTTCATGGGAACAAGTAGATGCTCTATGTCTTCAAACCTTTTTGGTCCTTACTGACAAAAGGGGGAGAAGCATATGAGTTTGATAGTCTTCAAGTGGGTCCATATGGGCGGTTACTTTATGTTTTGCCTAGTGTTTACAACTCTCGTTTTGATACATTTGGTTCTTTGAGTTGTAACACTTAAACTCGATGGTCGTCTGCTACTTATTTTCTATTCAGTGATGCGATGATAAATTACGCATGATTTTCATAAATTCCGCACTTAGATCATTTTGCAGACGTCCATTTTTCATTATGCATGTCATTATCTTCACATACTTTTCATGCATGATGAATTGTCATCATAAGTTGAAGAGGATCTCCACAAGTACAACCTGCCATGTGCATTTGCATTCCAAAATCAAATTACTTATATGCACATCTTCAGGGGGAGCCCTTGCAACTTATGAAGACAATACCTTATCCTTTACAATTTCACAGATTATATTCCCCGTTGAAAACTTCAACTAGTTTTTCATCAATCACCAAAAAGGGGGAGATTGTAAGTGCATCTAGTGCCACCCCTAGTTGGTTTTGGAGTATTGACGACAAACCTAGTTGAGGGACTAATGTGTTTGTGTGAATTGCAGGATAACACAGGTAGAAGTCTCTCATTGATTCGGTTTTCCTACCAGAGATGACCCCTAAAAATGTATGAAGACATTGAAGTCAAAGGTGGTATGTGAAGACATTCACATTGAAGACTATGTCAAGAGAAGACATCGCATGAAGACTATGGAGTGCGAAGACTTAGATCTTTCGTAGTTCTTTTTCTTCTTTGTTGAGTCATAGGAACCACTGTACTGTTAAGTGGGGTCCAAGAAAACCAGTCAGAATGACTGAAGTGATGCTTAACCAAAATCCTATGTCTTCGAGCGAAGACTATGAGAGCGAATCTTGTTCAGAGTTGGACAAGTCAGCTTTGCTTGTATCCCAAGTAAAGTTGCCGTGTGTGTTTGAAATCTGACCGTTGGAACACGTGTCAGTTCCTTAGTGACCCAGGGTCATTTCGGACAAATCAGGTCGGGTTGCCTAGTGGCTATAAATAGCCCACCCCTACAACCATAAACGGTTGGCTGCTCAGAGTTAAAGTACAGCTTTTGTCGTTTGAGAGCAACCCACCTCGAAGCCCTTGAGAGAGAATTCCTTGAGAGGATAAAGCCCTAACCATCTAGAGCCAAAGAGTGTTAGGCATCACTTAAGTATTCTTGTCTGTGTGATCTGAAGACTTATTACACTTGAGGACTGTGAATCCTCCAGCCGGGTAGGCGTCGCATTCTGAGCATCCAAGAGTCATTGTGGATCGCCGATGAACGAAGTCTGTGAAGGTTTGGAAGTCTACCTTGAAGACTTACCAGAGTGATTGGGCGAGGACTGTGTGTCCTTAGCTCAAGGGGAATAAGGTGAAGACAAGGTCTTCTGAGTTGAATCTCAGCCTCCCTAACCAGACGTACAGTTGTCACAGCAACTGGAACTGGTCCAACAAATAATTGTCTTCAACGAGTCACTGGTTTCATCCTTCCCTTCATTTTACTTACTGTCGGTTCTTGTGAAGTCATTGTACGATAGCATTACCATTCGACTTCACTAAGTGATTACGTGTACTGATTGGCTTCTCAATATCTTCCTACCTAATCCTTACTGCCTAGCTCCTATTAGTCATTGTGCTTTCACTTCATTGAATACGTGACTATGGTTTGCCTAGTGTAGTCTACCTTCCGCTGCGTGATAATAGGTTTATTTCTATCGTTTGTCTTCGAAACTTACATGTTTTGAAGACTTTCATAAAAATCGCCTATTCACCCCCCTCTAGTCGATCACTAGCACTTTAAGGGTTTTGGATCCGATAACCCGTTAACAGCCCCGACCAATGGGGATTTTCCACATGTAAAATCATCATTGGCTGGAGGAAACACGTGTCGGCTCATCGTTGGGATAGATGTCAACCACTCATTGGATGGAAGGCGCCTATGATACGTCGACACGTGGCACGGCCCAACAGAGGCCCATTCCTGTGAAAAGGCCGGCCCGTTTGACTTAGTCAAAAGCTGGTGGGCCGGCCCATGGAAAGCCTGTTAACGGCCTGTTCGAATATAGCCCATTTACAGCCCGCTAACCCAAGGCCCATTACACCCTATCCGTATTAGGCCCAGTAGCGTCATCTGGGCCCAATATGATTCCAGCCTGTTTTCACGTCTGGCCCATGTATGGCCCATGACGTCTTTCGGCCCATATGAGGCCCTATGTAACTCTTGGCCTACTAACGGCCCATGGTGAAACTGGGCCGTAATGAACAGTGTATCACTTTACACCCATTAACGGCCCATGGTGAAACTGGCCCATAATGAACAGTGTATCACTTTATACCTATTAACGGCCCGCTATTCTGTTGGGCCATTTCCAGCCCATGTTATCTTTCGGCCTTCTCAGAGCCCATTTATTCTTGGGCTCATTTCCAGCATTCGTTTACTTACAGCCCGTTACTCTCATTTTCTGCTTGTGGGCCAAATTCAGCACGTGGTTATAGTCGGTCCGTTTGTGGTCCGTTAATACGTTGGGCCGATTTCATAGTGTCATCAAATACGGCCTATTAACGATGGCCCGTTATGGTCGGCCCATGAACGGACGATTCCAACTCTAGCCCGTTTACGGCCATCATGCGGTCTGTTTGGCCCATGTTTGGCCAATCGATTATACGACCCGTCTAAGGCCCATTGATAATACGGCCCGCAGAAGGCCCGTTGTTTCTGCGGCCCATAGAAGTCCCATTGTTTCTACGGCCCGTAGAAGGCCCATTGTTTCTACAGCCAGTAGGAGGCCCAGTGTCACTACAGTAAATATTAGCCCATGGTTATTGTGGCCTAGTTTTAAAAAATAGGTTATTGCAGCCATAAGCTAACCGCGGAAAAAGAACTGCAATGACTACAAGCAAACAAATAAACAAGACAACAAGGAAATAAATAAGCAAGCAACTAATGCTAGGCTATCACGGCTATTACACATATTACGTCCACTGGGCATCAAAGTTCGCCACCAGTGCAAATATAGGGAACAAAGCAGCATATCATATACACTGGTTGTCAAAGTTGGCGACCAGCGCAAATAAACGCTGCATCAAAACAAATCCAGAACTGAAACCACTTCAGAAGATCTCAAGAAACAATATCCTGGGTACCCATAATGCTGGCAAGATGCTTAGCAAGCTTATTAACTTTCTCTTGTTTGGCGCTTAAATCCTCCAGTGCTTGCTGTTGCACCAGAAAATATGCATGTGAATTCTGCAGGGTCTTCCTCAGTCCTTCAGCTTCCTGTCGTAGCACGTCTGATCGATGTCTTTCAACTTGAAGTTGAGACTCAAGAAGATGAACTAATTCAGGCAGCGAGTTCGAAGAGCTTGTGCCAGCAGTAGTGGCCAGTAACTCAAACACTACATCAAGACAGGACTTTTGGGTTCCCTCACTGTCATCAAGATAGTTTTTATCAGCTTTCTTGGAGATCAACAGGGATGTCTCACTATCTTGAACCTTATATGCATTACTTCCTTTACCATTGGATAACGCGGTACTGTTCTCCAATATTTTGTCTGCATTCTAAAAGATAAACAAGCAGACACATCACATGTTTACCATGTTGTATATGAAACTCATTTTGGTAAATGAGTTCAGTAGTAAAGTGGATAGGATAACAGCATGAAACAAACATATATCTATGTACCATGGTCACTTTATGGTCTATACCATTCTAGTTTTTGTTGCCAAATCAATATAGAGACACAGTTCAAATAATATTTGTTCAAGACAAAGCAGAATAGACAGAATATAAGTGTGGGTAACTATAGAGCAATAACAACACTTGTAATGTGCATGACATGAGAACATAACTGTTTATTCAATTGAAACTGAAATCAACATAGAGCAGGTTACAACAGCAAACCAGTTAAAGAAATGGGTTTAAAACATACCTATTGCGCCATTGGAGTTTCAATTCCATCCTTCAAATTTGAAAATAGTTGGTATGAGTAAATATAGTCATGCAAGAGCAACTTAGTATGAACCATAGCTATAGAACCTGACCTGAGAACAAATCTTCTTCACCTTTAAGCGTTGAGTTGGGATTCGGAG
Organism: Triticum dicoccoides; assembly: GCF_002162155.2. Taxonomy (NCBI): domain Eukaryota; kingdom Viridiplantae; phylum Streptophyta; class Magnoliopsida; order Poales; family Poaceae; genus Triticum; species Triticum dicoccoides. The sequence continues at coordinate 87,079,467 of NC_041384.1, forward strand.
TGGCGGTCCTCGTGCTTTGGGCACTACAGTTCCCTTACTAACTGCTCGTGTTTGGGCGCTCTGTGGTGGATATGGTGTTGTGTCAACTGGAACTTCTGTCGGGGTTAGGGTTAGAAGGGGTGTAGCTAGTTCTCTGTCCAACTAGGTAGGGGTACAATCTACGAGAGTCTGGGTTATGTGTGATGGATCTGGTCCTTGGGCAAGTACAACCGTGGTTCTATCTGCATGAACTGGTAGCACTATCTTTTTTGAAGACCATGTTGTTACTCCCTTAGATACTGCCATCACGCTCTCCAATTCAAATGGCTGATAAACAAGAAAAGTAATTGAAAGTATAGACATTGTATGATAGACAGGTGCAATGGATAGTGGGGAATAAAAGAGGGCATGAAATAATTCATATTTATGTTGTCTAACCAAACAAGATAGCATGACACAATTTCACATATATGATGGCTAACTAAACATGATAGCATGACACAATTTCACATTATGATGGCTAACTAAAAAAGATGGAAAGACATAGTTCAAAATATGAGACTATGTAAACAGGATGACATGACATAACTATATAATGTGTTTATTAAATAGGTTGGCATGCCATAATTCACATACATTCACGGATAGAATGCCATAATTCAAAATATGACGACTGTAAACACTAAACAGGATGAGATGATATAACTATATGATGTCTTTATTAAATGTGTTGCCATGCCATAATTCAGATAGATGATGTGTATGTACTATGTAAACATGATGGCATGATATAATTCAAATATATGATTTATATAGTAAGCAAGTAAGCAGATGGCAATCCATATATGATGTAAAAACTAAGCAATGCAAGACAACATGCATGACAAGGGTAATATAACCCTGCCAAGTTTGAGCATAGACCTCAGGGCGAAAATAGGACTGGTCATCAGTCTCTGAATCCTCCTCTGAGGAGCTCTCTGTAACCAGCAAGATGTCTGCTTCAGCAGGTAGCATTGTCTGCTCTGAATACCTTGTTTTCACTCCAGATACTTCCATCACCGCTTCAAATGGCTGATGCACAGGAAGAGTAGTTGAATATACAAACGTTGTCGCCAAATGGAACACGTAATACAAAAAATGATAGCATGATATAATTCACATACATGATGATTGCCTAAACAGCATGGCATTGCATAATTCACATATATAATGCCTTTGCAACAAGATAGCATTGTATAATTCACATATATAATGTCTTGCAACAAGATGGCAATGCATAATTCACATATATGGTAATTAGACACTGAACAAGTGGCATTCACACAAAGCATGTCTAAACTAATCAAATGACATAGCAATGCTAGACACCATACACACGATATGAGCAACATAACCCTGCCAAGTTAGAGCATACACCTCGGGGGGGGGGGGAATAGGACTGGTCATCTGTCTCTGAATCCTCCTCTGAGGAGCTATCCATAACCAGCGAGATATGCGCTTCGTCGGATAGCATAGTCTGCTCTAAAGACCTTGTTTTCACTCCAGAATTTGCCATCACCGTGTCAAATGGCTGATGCACATGAAGAGCAGTTGAATGTAATAACATTGTTGACAAATGTAATATGTAACGAAAAAAAGGATGGCCTGATATAATTTACATATAAGATGACTGGCTAAGGAGGATGGCATTGAAAAATTCACATATATGATGCCTGGCTAAACAAGATGGCGTTGCGTAATCCACATAAACGATGAATAAACTAAACAGATGGCATTCGCACAATGGATGTCTAAACTAAGCAGATGACATATTTGATGTATAAAGTAAGCAATGCAAGACACCATATGCATGATATAATCAACATCAGCATGCCAAGTTAGAGCGAAGACCTCAGGGGGTAAATAGGAGTTGTCTTCTCCTTCTGAATCCCCCTCAGAACAGATATCTTCCTCTCGATTACAATCCGAAATGCATGGAGAGGGGCTGCCTTTGCGCCTACCATGGAGCGACGTCTGCATGAAATTTTATTGCCACACAAGGCTCGTCTCTTTTGCTCTACATGTTCAGTTCCATTGTTTACAATAACTGTCATGCATAGGAATAAAACATAGTGAGATTATGTAAGGAGTGCATGCAGAAATCCAGAGTGATGGTAGCAACCTGTGGATAGACCCAAAACAATAATAGCAGGCAGATAATGGCTTCAGTTAAAAAATACAGATAATGGCTTCTTTACTGTTTGTTTCCCACCCAACATGAAACTCATAGTAGACACCGGAGATTAACCAGATAGTAGATAGATACTATTCATAGCGGCCCCGATATGTACCCCACAACCATTTAAAAACTCAAGTTTGACCATTAGTTTGGAGCTGACTCAAAGTCTAATTGGTGAATAGGACGATAAAGTAGCATGTAATATTAAGCGATGCATAACGTAAGCAGACACGATAGAGTGCGACCTCTCTTGCGGACCCGTGTAGTCCTCGAGGTCATCTGCTCGGTTGATGATGGTAGTGCAGTTTTCATGGCTGCCAGCAGCGGGGAAGAAGATCTGAGGTGGCGAAAGACAGTCTGGAGGCCGGATCCCTGCTGTGCTGGACCCTTCTGTCGTTGGAGTAGCTGAGCTGGGGTGGACGACGGCGCAGCAGGAGCGGGACAAACCATGCAAGGTTTTCTTTGACATCTATCTGTAAGAGAAGTAATTCTGTAAGGGCTCGTTTGAATTAGAGGATTACAACAATGCAGGGATAGGAAATAGACAGGAATATGATAGGAATGCACGTGCAAAATAGAGAATTTAAAAACACATGATTTCTGCCAATCTGGGTGTTTGATTCACAACAATTGGAAGATCACAGGATGCAAAGAAGCATGGTGAGATTAAGTCAAACCACAAGAAAATGTACGGTTATAATGCTATTATGCTACTATCTCTTAGTCTTGTGCTTCATGAATAGGAATTTGAAAAGGAGGACAAGTGAAAAAAGTTCCTACGTTTTTTCTTTCAAGGAGACACTAAAGGAACAAATCCGTGTGCTCAGTGGACAATATATATAACATGTAGAGTAAAAGAAGAGATGCAACAAGTGTACAACCTCTTTGGCGAAGCCATGTCGATCTCAGCGTGATTGGGTTGGCCGGTGAGGATGCTCTGGCTGACTTGGCTGTCGGAGGACGGGAAGAAGATCTTAGGCGTCTGGAGATGGAGCCCGAGGTACTGCTCCGCTGTGATGGAGGGTTTCGTCGTTGGAGCAGCTCCGGTGAGTTGTACGACGCCGAGGCTGAAGCAGGACAAGAGAGACAACGAACAACGTTAACCTGAGTGGAATTCTAATAGCATCTCCAATACATGACGTAAAATACATAACCACAAAGTGCTAGATGTAAAATACATCAGGCGCTCATCTCCGAAATTAACTGTCGAAACTGAATTTAACTATCGAAACTGAACTTAACTGTCGAAACTGAACTTAACTATCGAAACTGAATTTTGCTGTCAAAACTGAATTTTGTTGTCGAAACTAGACGCACTAGCAAGGTGAGGCTACACGTTGGTCGACTAACTTTTTCATCTCTGGTCAGTCGATTTTGCAGCCGTTGGATACGAAATCAAGGGCCTATGGTTCATCTTCAACCTCCACCCCCCTGAGCCGGCCAAACAGCAGCGCCCCGCCACCCACGGTGCGCCGCCCTGCCCGCCCCAAAAACACTCCCCACCGCTGG
>NC_041384.1:87083639-87086625 GCF_002162155.2 Triticum dicoccoides
GATCCCCACGCCACCGCCCCGCCCCGCCACCGCCGGCGACCACCGCCCCCATCCTGAACCCTAAGATAGATAGTGGGGTACCTCTCCAGTGAGCCCCCCTCCCCGTTGCGGCTGGTTCTTCCTTCACCCCAGCGGCATCGGAGTGAAGTGTAGCTAAATCGGAGCAGCATCGCAAGCAAGAGCGAGAGCAGCAGCGCGAGCAAGAGCAATAGCAAGAGAAGACCAGGCAGGGGACCGAGAGCAAGAGCAGAGCAGCAGCGCGAACGAGAGCTAAAGCAGCAGCAGGTCCTACTGATGTGGACGTTGCCGCCGAGGGAGCGACGCCGTGGAGGAAGTGGCCGGCAACGCTGCCGTGGATGGAGCCGCACAGTGTCGGCTCGGGACCGAGAGCCGGCAGCACCGTGAGATCGAATCAAGAAGAAAATGTGGCGATTAGTGTACAACCTCTTTGGTGGCGCCGATTAGGCCGCAGCTTCATTAGAGGAAACAGTGATGATGATGCTCTTTCGGTGGTGTAGGTGAAGACAGCGGTGTGGGAATGGAGGTGGCGCAAAAGACGAGGGGAACATCGGGGCAGCTCATTGGAGGTGGAGGACGGGGTGGCTGAACCGGCGGGACGATGAGATCGATGACGGATCCTCATCCGGTATGGTGGATGAGGGACGTCGAGGTGTTGCTGTGGACGACGTCGTCGGGGAAGAGGCTCCAGCTGGGTGGCGGACGGAGCAGGGTGTGGGGTTTCGTCGCGGGTTTTCGTGGCCTCGGGCGGATGGGATGGCAGTGGGGAACCATGGCTTAGAGATGCGCTTGTCCGAAATGTGGGGTAAGTTACGAAAGTACCCCCACCGACTTGAGGCGGTTCTTTCGGTTCAGGGGTACCACGGGCATTTCGCGTGTCGGGATTTCACGGGAGGTGGGAGTTTTCGCGCGCGTTGTAATTTCTGAATAGCAAGGCGCGGGTTGAGATGGAGGGAGTTGTCGGAGCACAACAAGACAAAGATATATCTTAAATATTTCGGGCTAACAAGGCATGGGTTGAAATTTCTGGACAAGCCTAACGTGTACTTTACCAAATTAATGTGCCCTACAAATGTCATTCAAAACTTTGAATTCATGTTATGTTCAATAAAAATATTTTGCTATGTGTATAATGCATGCAACCTACTACTCAAATGAATGTTTTAGTGCATTCCAGACGTATATACTACCGCTTCAATATTAACTAAATTTGAATTTGTTTCTCTATTTGAATAAGATCTATAGTAATGATTGTTGTGAAGTCAAAGCATTTGAATTCGTTTCTCTGTTTTAATAAGATCTACAATCATTATTATTGTCAATTTAAACCATCGTTTGTGTATTATCTTCACAGCACACCACATGATTAGTCTCGAGTTACATATGAACTATGTGTACTATATGAACTCGAACTAGATTTTTTGAATCCACTTTATTTTGATTTCAAATCACATTACATTTCTAGCTCTAGCTAGATCTTCATAATCTAAACCATGTCTCATATGTATAATGTGTTTATCACATTATGTATGGTGCCCCGCCCCATATGCCTACAAGTATTTAGATGTGAGTTGCAAACACCACACATTACCACAAATTCAAATAAAATGTGAGAATGTTCGATATATAGTATTGTTTAGATTGTTCGATATTTAGTTGTAAACTGCAAACGCCACACATTATCACAAATTCAAATAAAATGTGAGATTGTTTGATGTATAATATGGTTTAGATTGTTCAGCATTTAGCTGTGAGTTGCAAACACCATGCATTATCACATTATGGTATAGCATGTGCACGGCACGTGTATCACCACTGTATTCATGCATGCAATGTTTTAAACACTATGATCTCCAATTCAAATATATGAATCCGCTTTCAAATCAAATTATGATCTTTGTTAGTCTCTTACACCCACACAATCCTCTAACCTTTGTAGCTACCACTAACTTTCTCTCGTGCATGCACACGCCCTCCTTGCCCTCCCCCTCCCTCGGCATTCTATCCACCGGGCACATTCATTTTTTACTTTAGGTCGTTCTCCCAGAGTCTCCACAAGTCCTTTTCGACACACACCGATCGATAAACCTCTCCAGCGATGCCTGCCTACAACATACAAACACACCTTCAATCTCCTCCTTTATGTGTCCTTGCCTCGTGTCTCTCATACGGTCAGACACACGTGTAAACTCTCGCCCCTCTTTTCATCACTCTCTCACAACCGCACACTCCTCCCCCTATCTAGCTAGTAGTTGGGCCTCACGCACCACCTCCTAGCTCCATTCTCTCTGTCTATCTGTCTCGCTGGGCCTTATTAGCCTGTAACAAATGGACGTACACCGACCGATATCTCGCTATACATATAGCTAGCTAGGTCCTTATAACTCGTTTTTACCCACACGTCAATCGATCTACCTCATTAGTTGTGTCTCTCCCTTCCTCCGACCAACAACAATTGATCTACCGATCTAGTTAGGTTTCCTTACCAAACACATGGTTCCCCTTCATCATCCATGGATGCGTCCCGACAGATCTATCATGCACAGGCACACACAGAAACACATCCCCACTCTTATTGATAACATTGTAGTTCCACCCTCAGTTTGTCTAGTAGGCCTCTCCACCATCTTCGAGAAGCAACTCCATCACCCATCCAGCACTCTACCCCTCTCCCTCCCTCTCCCTCCCTCTCCCTCCTCTATCTCTCTCCCATCATATTTCCCGTCCTTCAGTTATGTATGGATGTCGATCGATCTCCCTCAAGACATAGCTGGGTCTCTCCTTCTCAACACATATTCGAGTCATTCTACCTCTATAGTTAGGCCTCTGCCTACCCCTCCCACCACCCCCCTCCCTCCCACACACACCGATACATTGAGCGCTCTAGTCATGTTTCCCTGCCACACACAAAATTGACGTGCGCCCTCTAACGTTCCGGTAGGCCAGTCGCCCTATATCTTTGACTTGT
>NC_041384.1:87086946-87100183 GCF_002162155.2 Triticum dicoccoides
CAAAAAACACTCATGAACACGGTTTGTATCTCTCACACACACCCATGTAGGTGGGGAACGTGCACGAAGAGAAGAGGTGCATGCACGGCGCACGTACTCCCGTCTCTTTCCCAACCACACCCGCGCGGGTACACGATGGAGCTCATTTCTGTACGAAAAAGGCAGCCCACGTGGTAATTTGGCACGTGTACTGGTTGTCCACTTGGTGGAGGGAGGATCGTCTACCACGCGTGAACAAACAAATTGCATTGACGTGTTATGTTAAAAAAAGAGGCAAACCATGTGGGGCCTACCTTAGAGGCAATGCTCTATACACTGGAGTACTTTTGATGTGTCCCGTCAACTCGCAAAATGAGGAGAAGCTTGCTTAGTACGCCGTCTCCCCGCCCACGGGCGCGGTGGCTCGCAGGATGAGGTGAAGCTTGCTTACTATGCCTTACGCCCGCTCCCTCGCCCATGCGCACGGTGGCTCACAGGACGGGGAGAAAAATTTACTACTCCCTCCGTTTACTCCTCGTCCCTACGACCTTGGTTATAGAGATTATATCATATTGTTTGGAATATATATGTCCTTTAGTAGATTTCAATATGAACTACTAGTACATACTCCAAACACTGATGTATATAGACGTATTTTAGGGTGTAGATTCACTCATTTTGCTCCATATGTAGCACTCTCCCTCGCCCCTCGACTCTCGCCCACGTGGTGGACGTGCAGCAATTCATTCGGTCTCATATAGCCAGAACGATATATACTGCACTACCATTATTGCTTGACTTCCCGAAGAGGCGAAGAGCCAATCGCAAGGTCAATATTTTGGAGATGCCAAGCGCAAGGTTATAGGAGAACGAGTAGTAGGTGCCGCGTCATTTATAAATAAAGTTTTTTTCTTCAGTGGCACGTACGCAATATGATAGATTCATATGGAGAGAAAAGGAGTACAAAGTCGGGACGGGCCAGCCTACACGGTTGCTTGCTGGGGTTGCTCTCATCACACTCTCTCACACAAAACGACTGTGGCCACATCTCTAACATCCCGGCGGATCACGTCCGCTTGGGGAAGGGGTGGATGCTTAGTGTAGATGCGGTGGCCGTCGCCGACGGCGAAAACCCACTGTCGGCACGTCCCGATCAGGGGTCCCCGCCGTTCTCTCTCACAAAGCCGGTGAGGTTGCCTTCGTCCCTTGCACACTGCCGCGACATGGGCAGTTGCCGCCTCCCGCCGCCCTCCTCAAGGTTGAGCTACGTCCCTTAGGTACAACTCCCTTTACAGCCGGCTTGCACCACTGCTCCAGCTTCCCACATCACTCCCTGTGGATATTTCTCTACTTCTTTGCCCCGCACATACCTCTACTGGCTTCTACGTACTATATTTGTAATGAGTTTATGTCTCATCAACTAGTCCCAGTAATCTTATTCTAATCACGCTTGTTCAATTTCTTTGCCACAAGGATGCTCACCTCGATTTTGGTGAAACTGCACAAAATGATCCGATGGTCAAAAGGTTGCAAACTTCATTTATTAGGAAGCTCGAACGTTGCCAGCAAATTGAAGCCTGGTCAGGGTTCACGGTTCAAGGGCTAGGGACTGCATAGGTCGGTTTTTTCTTTAGCTGCCTCTGTTCCAAAATAAGTGTCAACTTTAGTAGTAGTACAACTTTGTACTAAAGTTTGCACAAAGTTGAGAAACTTATTTTGGAACGGAGGGAGTACATATTTGCTATGATCTGTCAATCATTGAGATGCAATAGCATGCATGTTAGTCTCCTTTGTATTTGATGAAATGTTGCAACGGGCAACCTTGGACGCAAGATACATGTAAATGAAGCTGGAAGCTTCATATCATTGTACAAATTTATCTCGCTGATAAATTATAGTACATACTATACTAGTACTTCCTCCGTTCCTAAATATAAGTCTTTGTAGAGATTTCACCATGAACAACATGCGGATGTATATAGATGCATTTTAAATGTAGATTCATTCATTTTGTTCCGTATGTAGTGGAATCTCTACAAAGACTGATATCTACTAGTAATAGCTAGCCCCCACTACTAGGAATTCTCTATCCTCTCCTTGAGCCACGTCATCAAAATTGATGTAGCCATTAGATGAAGTAAATCAGTCCATAATAGTCGTCTGATCTTGACGTTGAGAGGCTCCGCACTAAGCCACATGCAAGCATGTAGAAATACCGTGCCACATGCATGTGAGTGGGTTTTAAATCACATCAAAATGTCTGCATGCAAGCATGCACCGATAGCATGCATGTAAGTGAGCTTTTAAGTCCCATTAACATGTCAAAAAGAAAAATATAATCCCATTATGCAGTAGGAGTTCAGGAGTTGGCTGATCTTTTTTCCTTATGTGGGATGATCTAAATGATGATGGGAGTTTATTTAGTTTGGCTACCACATTTGTCATGCGGTTATAGAGTTTTTTTTGTTCTATGAAATCGATAATTTTGCGCAGTGAGATATACGGCTGTTCTGCGCCAACGCGCGGGGACTCATCTAGTGATATTTAGGAACGGAGGGAGTACTATGTAAAGAGTTAGGTGTCGCATGGTGATAGTAGTGTGAGGTGGGCCATGTAATCACTGAGCCTGCGTGTTTTCACTGCTCTTGCACGCCACCGCTGTATGAATGGAGAAAATTGTAATCTAGTAGTAGTAGTGTACCTCCTTTCGCCAAAAGTGTGGGACATCCAGCAGTCCTACCACCTCAGTAATAAAGACCAATGAGCCGTCAAATCACATAGACCCAGCAGTAAGTTGGACGGACGAAGCAACCACCACTATTGCGCTAGTGAGAGGTCACGTCCGCTCTACCCGGGCATGGATGCGGCATCGATTCTTTGGAGCGGCCTGACTGTTTTGGGCGGGAAGCGCGCGCGGGCGATGGAGGGGCTTTGCGTGGGCCAGGCTGGTCAGGAGTGGGCATGGCATCTGTCCGCATGTCCCTACCAGACACGCCCGGGAACGGGAGGATGTACCGACTCTCGCGGCTAAAATCGTACACTACACAACATCTCTCTGTAGGAGTAGGTCGATCTGTCGCTCTCTCTAACACACACATGGTGTTAAACACACACACACACACACACACGCACGCACGCATGCACCTTGGTCCCGTTGTACCTTCTAACGTAGCTTATTACACCTAGACGGAGGGAGTAGTAAGTATACGAGATACGGTGGCACACTGACTTAAGTCGAATACAAGTGGCCAAAATTTGTGTGCATGTTATAATAAGGATTCACTTAAAATAGTACGTGTGCGGACAGAGGGATCAATTGGACAGTGTTCTCGAGCAGTAGCGAGATGTGTGAGGTAAGATACACCGCTGACGCTTTCATTTTTCTTATTAATTTGTTTGTTTCACCCTCTGACTGGTGGGACCCAACGTACTACGTGGAGAGAGGTAAGGTGACTAAGGCTGCATTATTTTTGCACCATTGTGGATAGTCTTACCACCAAATCCACATGACACGATTATGATTGAAATCCCAATGACTCCCACACACACAAAAAACATGGCATGCTTGTCACACGAATGCAGGAATGTATAAAAGGTTATTTCCCTCTCGTTGAACATAACGGGAGGGTTGTGTAGCTGGTTAGCCTGTTCACTCACTCTCTCGCCCTCTCCCGCTGGAGCCTCAACGCTTGTAGTTGCTCTCCTCACACTCTCTTGCCCTCTCCAGATCTAAACAAGACTTCATTGGCCTCTCTCTCCCCTCACTTCTGCTCAAAGAGCCGGCAGGATCCGTCCGCCGGGAAGGGAAGGAGGCTTAACGATGTCTCCGTCGGCGAGGGACTACCGGCGCAACTGTTCACTTTCCACCCAGTGGCGGCACGGGAGGGCCTCCGACCCCTTCTTCTTCGCCGCCGTCTCGTCGCCCACCAAACCACGCCCAAAGAACCTTAAGGTATGATTTACTTACTCCACATGCATTGCTCTAGCTGCATGTATACCATGAATCTAGGACGTGGTTCAAAGAGGAAAGGAGTGGGGGGAAGTAGTGGGAAAAGTTGTATATAGCATGAATCTAGGACGTGGTTCAAAGAGGAAATGAAGGGGGAAAGTTGTATAGCATTAATCTAGGAAGTGGTTCAGAGAAAAGGAAAGGAATGGGGGAAAGTTGTATCGCATAAATCTAGGACATGGTTCAAAGAGGAAAGGAAGGGGCGAAAGTACTAGTTCAAAAAGGAAAGGAAGGGACAAGGCTGTAGAGTTTGAGCAGGACTAGATTTGCTGCGCTCACATAGGGAAAGGCGTCTAAAGATAACAAAACTGGGACAAACACAAATATGCTCCTTGGTTGCTTGTTCTTTGTTGCAACAGACTGTGCATGACCACAGTACATCGGTAGATGCACATGGTGCTGGTGCGTCCACTGTCCTGTGCAACTCATTAGCTGTTGTTAATCTAAGGCCCTGTTTGGTTAAAAACTCCCTAGTCCCTACCTGCTGGATTCCAGGGACTAAACATGGACTAGAGGTTATTAGATGACATGCTAAAAGACCATGTTGCCCCTAGTAATTTACTAATAGAGACAAGGTGCGATGTGTGGTAGGGGCAACTGTTGGAAAAAGTCCCAAAAAGACTCCCTCGGGGTCTTCTTTCTTTAGTCCCAAATGCCCACTTTTGGTCCCTAAAAGTCCCTCCTCTTTGGTTTAGATGGGACTGACACAGAGTTTTTTTAGTCCCTACACCAAAATGTCCCTGTAAACAAACACCCTCTAATAATGCCTCTGGAAAGTTGATGCAATGCCACAGTTAAAAGCAATTACATGTTTAACGAATTTTATTGTTAATATAATCTCTATGTTAATATTAATCAATGCCACCGTTTGAGAAATGATACTGTCTTGCTTTCTTTCCCATTTAGATAAGGTAGATGCTACTTTTTGCTGGCTTCTGTGTCATCCATCGTTATTGACCATTAATTGTTTCCTTTGCACCTCTGTGTAAACAGGGTTATCTGCTTCACCTCGTTGCCATTGTGACCTTTTGTTGCACTGCACAAAACACTTTTGTTTTAAGAGTGTTTTGTGCAGTTCAACCAAAATGTCACACCGACAACGTTGCTTGATTGCTTGATCTTAGTGGAACTGCACAAGAGGATATCTTACTTCCTATCAGTTAAGGCGAATTTGTTTCAAATCTTCTTCTTGTGAGTTGTTTGAATTCCGCATCATGAGAGGTCAGTACTAGCCTTCTTTCACATGATTCTGCAGTGTGCATTCATATGTTGTGCTACTTGTACGATAATGCTGCTTGATTTTAGTGAATTGCACAAATGAAGACAAGACTTCCAATCTGTATGTGCACCGTAATATCCCATTGAGGTAAGATAAGGATATTTCACAACTGCTGGCTTGTATCTTGCCACTTTCATCAGAAAATTAAGTTTAGTACTATACTTGTGCTCCCAAATTGACATGCCAAATCTTACATTGAAGGCGAAGCTTGTTTGTTATTGAACCATGTGATGAAGGGGAAGAACAAGGGGAAGAAAAACAAAAATCAACTCCCTGTGCTGTCATGAAAAAGTGGTATTGTCCTTGAGAAGTGCTTCATCTGTGCTGTTTTAAATATTTCCTTTCCTTTTTTCGAGCAAACAGTGATGCTAGCATTTAGTGGTCGTCTTGTCTTTGCACAATAGGATCATCTTCCTCTGAAGAAGAATATGGAGTACGTGAAGTGACTAGTTCCGACTATGCCAGGATGAAGAAGCCCTGTCTATCTTATCATCAGAAGGAGCAGTTGAAGGATGGTTACATTACTCCCCACAAGACCAAACTAACTTCAGCTCAAAAGGACTGACAAAATCTCCATTTTTTTGCTGTGATGCGCGAGTATAATGTTGTTCTAGGATTCTTTCTAGTGAGTTCCATTTTTCTAAAAGTGTGCTCTACATGGACCATGTATGTGCCTGTTGAAACTGTCAATTCATAGTACAGTTTGCTCTATACTAATCACTTTTTGTATTTGTGCAAACAGGGGTGCTCAGCTTGATTTCAATGGGAACTACACAAAATGTTCATGAATACATCGAATCATTCATTTCCACCACAAGAAAGGAGGTGCCGATAAGTTCAAGGCGTTGCAACATATAAGGGCAAAATCATACAAGCTACGCGCGAATTTGGTTGATTTTGGTGGAACTGCACAAAAAGAGCAGCTGGTTTATTTAGCACGAGGTGCCATGTCAATGTCCGAACTGATGGCAAAGCCTGCCCATTCCACAATCGTAGGCATTTGATATTTTGGAATGGGACATCTTGTTAAATTTTGCTCATTGATTTTAGCAAGACATGCGTTTGATATTTTCGAATGGGACGCCCTTGCTGTCAGCAGCGTCGATCAATTTTTTCTTTATTCTTTAGTTGTGAAGTAAATATTGCCTCTGACATGTGAGTCGCTGAGATGCATAATCATCGATTGTTTTGAATGTTCTCTATGAATTGCCAGACCTGTGTGTTTGATTGCAATGTACAAAAGCGCTAAAAACCTGCTCAAACTCTGTGTACTCCTTCTGTTCCTTTTTACTTCGCACATTGTGAAAGTGCATACTTTTTTGTATAAGATTGGTCAAAGTAGAGATACTTTGACTGCAGACAAAACTTGTATGCAGACTAGAAAGGACCGGAGGGAGTACATGTGAAACTGCTGCAAACGAGGTGATCACCCTGGGAATAATGCTAGTGCATATTGTTTTGCATGTTCATCCAATGCCAGTGATACAGGAATTCGAACTAATCGAAATAAATTCATTCATACACGGTCGGATTTCATATAAACATGCCAGATTTCATTACATTTCATACATTCTTCAACTAAAAAGGCGTGCGCTAGAGGTATAATTAATTAACCGAAGCTACCCACCTGCGTCTCGCTGAGCCAAACAGAAGCTTCAGTGACTTAACTGCAGGTGCAGTTGCGTAACTAACATGTGGCCTGTTGGGCCCACATGTCAGTCAGCCAACTGCACCAGCAGTTAAGTAGAAGCAGCGTTATTCTCCAGCAGAACTCCCCGACTCCATGTCGCCGCCAAGAAGCTAACCGGCCGTCAATGGTCAACCCGCCTAGCTTGGCTTCAACAGGAGGGTAGCAGCAGTGGCCTTACTTGGACCCGAGCGGCGGCGACCTACCGTGTTCTACTCTTCCTCGTTTTCTATGTGGCGCGGCCTCGTTGGCAGCGGGGCGGGCCTCGACGGAGCCGGCGATGTCCTTTGTCTCGTTGCCGGCGGGCGGCGCCTCAGCGGAGCGGTGGAAATCCTCCCCCGCGTTGCCGGCAGGGTGGGGCCTCGGCTGAGCCGGCGATGTCCTCTGCCTCGTTGTTGGCGGGGCGGGGCCTCGGTGGAGACGGAGGTGTCCTCTGCCTCGTTGTTGACGCCGCGGGGCCTCGGCGGAGCAGGTCCTCGTCGACGCCAGCGGAGCGGGGACTCGTCGGAGCCGTAATTGTCCTCTGCCTCGTCCTCGGTCTCGCCAAACAGCACCTTACCCGCTTCATCGCCCTCTTTGCTAGCCTCTTTGTAGGCGGTCGCAGCCTCCGCCACCCGCATGCGCTCCCGCCAGCGCTCAAGGCGGCCCTTGCGGGCGGAGCGGTACGAGTCGAGCAGCGCCTCCTGCTCCGCCCGCTCCGCGGCGATCTGCTCCTCCGCCTGTAGATGCTCCTGGAGGAGATGGTGGTTGTAGGTGGCGTCGGCCTGCGCCTCCCAGAACTGCTCCTGATGCATCTGCCTCACACTGTCCATATATTGGGCATGGGCCTCGCCGATGGTCATGGTGCAATGCACCAGCGAGGATGGCACAGAGGAGGGGGGTTGGTGCCGGATCATCGACTACCATGTTCTCCATTGGGACGTCATCGTCCTCCGGCTGCCTGCCGGCCAGCCGGTCGGCAGCAATGGCTGCCATCTCCTTGTGGTCTGTCGTCCGCCCGTCCCGAAGAGCGCTGGAGCGCGAGGAAGCCATGGTGGGCAGTAGTGGTGTGGACAGGAGAAAGGGAACGGATGCGGATGACTGCGGCTATGGCCGGCGCAGCAGTTTATATAGCAATGGTGGGCGGGCGGAGGGACGGACGTGTGGCGCCGGAGTAGCCGTCTCGGCAACCGCATATCATTAATGTGGGTGGCAGATGGACGGACGGACGAAATTTGTGTCGTTTGAAGGCGGAGCAATCGCCTGCACCGGGAAGCGGGGCGGGGGGCGCCGACTGTTTCGGGCGGAAAGCGCGCGCGGGCGAGGAGATGACTTTACTTGGAGAGGATGACAATGGGGACCCACCAGGTCCATAGCCTCACGTACGCAAGTGCCACCTTATTATATATATATATATATATATATATATATATATATATATATATATATATATATATATATATATATATATATGTATGTATGTATGTATAAAACTATACTCCCTCCGTCTAGGTGAATAAGTCGTATTAGAAGGTGCATCACGACCTAGGTGCAAGCAGATTGGTGGAAAAGAAGAATATTTCTCTCTTCTAAACACAACATTTAATCACAGCAGTTAAGAGGATGCCTTATTAGCTACCCATGCAGGCCATCATAATTCATAGCATGCAAAGCACTTTTATTTCTTGCCTAATAACCGCATGGACGTGTTGCATGCATTGGTCCTTGCCCGAGCAAAAAAAAAGGAGGAAAGGGGTTTCCACGGGAGACAACAAGGCAGAGGTGGAAGCGCTCGCTGGAGTTATTTATTTTGCTTCCCCCTGGTTTCCTGACATCACGGTCCCACACCATTGTTAACCTATGTAGTACTAGTCAATAAACGAGAGAATTGCACAAGAAGCGGCTGACAGCTGGGACCAAGCAGCTCGAGCAGTATTTGTGTTTTTGAGGTGTGAGCACTGCAGAGTTCTTCGATGTTTAGCCCAGATATTAATTTTTCTCCTCTGAACAACAACGAAAACATCGCCCCAGGTATTAACTGGGCGGGTTGTGAACCCGTCTAGCCCAGGCCAGATATCCAGCCCAGATATTAGTTTTTTTCAATCTGAAAATGGCTAGCCCAGCTATATTTTTTTAGGAATACCCAGGCAAGGTCAAGTTGTTATTCTCCGTCCCACTGGGCTGCAAATCTTTCCTAGGAGGGATGCATTAGGCTTAACAAGAAAATGGGCTTTAAGAAATAATAAATGGGATGTTATTATAAAAACTGGGCAGTAACTATAAAAAAGTGCACCAAACACGTGAATACTTTATGAAATATTATTTTTGGATATTGAAAATTTTAATTTCATTAATTGTTGCGAGCATAATGTTTCGTTGGATTTTTACGTAATATAAATTTATATTGAAATTGTATTTAATCTGACTAGAAATTTCAGGATAAAAATATTTCGGATCCCATCAAAATGTGGGAAATTTTATTGAATTCTGTTTTGGACGGTTGGTTGAAATGGGCTGTACTTTTAACAAACTGTAAATGGGCTGTAGTAAATTCCATTAGAATTCAAAAATGGGCTACACATTCTTACAAATCTCAAATGGGCTATAAGTTCTCTGCCACACACTTCTGGCCTTACTAAGTTGACGCGTCCCCTAAAAAAACAGAGTTGACGTGTATGCAAGGCTTTGTCAACTTATAGTCAACACACGGTTCTAGCAGCAGTGGCCGTTGGATGTCCATCCAACGGATGCTGTGCTTCTTCTTCAATCTCGGATATTCTAGCTTCACCCTTCCAAAAAATGATTCCTCCCCCTGACATCTGGGGCGCACCGTTTCGGAAGCTGACCTGTGGGCCTACTAAGTTGACATACCAAGGGCTTTGTCAACTTAGTAAATATAAACGATTCTAGCTGCAGTGACCGTACGATGTCCATCCAACGGCCGTAGTGCTTCAACCTCTTGTCTTCATGCTCCAGCCGCCCAAAGCAGCGCCAGTCGTGCCGCCTGCTCCTGCCTCTCGTGGCCGGCTGTGCTGTCGTGGAGGCCTCACCGCCCCCTACTATTCCCACTGCTGGCGAGGCCCTGCGGCGACGGCAGCCTCACATCGCAGCCGAACGAGTGAACCCTCATACTCCTCTCCGAGTGGGCATCCACTACCGTGTCTTCACCGGCTCCGTGTCATCCCTTCCTAGGCCTCGCCGTCGTCCACCGCCCTGGTGCTCTCGACGCAGCATGGTCAACGTGGAAGGAACGACTTCCATCGGACGTGGACTGTACGTGGAGAGGCTGACAGCTGGGTCCACGGCGGCAGCAAGGAAGTGCCTCCTTATTACGCGGAAAATAATGATTCCTCCACCTGACAGTAGGGACCCACCGGACGGGCCACCAGTATTTAGCGAAAAAAACATTTCCCCCTGACTACTGGGACCCACCGGACGGGCCACCGTATTTCGCGAAAAAAACGTTCCCCCCGCTGTCAGCTCGGACCCACCGGAAGTGCCTCCTTATTACACACAAAAAATGAATACTCCCCCGGCTAGCTGGGACCCACCTTGTTGGGAGGCTGACTTGTGGGCCTACTAAGTTGACGGGGATGGAGGACTTTGTCAACTTAGTCAATATGAACGATTCTAGCTCCAGTGACCGTACGATGTCCATCCAACGGCCGTAGTGCTTCTTCAACCTCTGGTCTTCTTGCTCCAGCCGCCCAAAGCAGCGCCGATCGTGCCGCATGCTCCTGCCTCCCGTGGTCAGGTGTGCTGCCACAGAGGCCTCACCGCCCCCTACTATTCCCACCGCTGGCCAAGCCCTGCGGCGATGGCAGCCTCACACCGCAGCCGAACCAGTGAAACCTCGTAGTCCTCTCCGCGCGGGCTTCCACTGATGTGTCGTCCCCTTCCTAGGCCTCACCGTCGTCCACCATCGTGGTGCTCTTAGCGTGGTGTGGTCAACGTGGTCAAGGAACAACTTCCATCGGCAGAGTACTATACATGGAGAGGCTGACAGTTGGGTCCATGGCTATAGCATAGTTTTTTTGGTGATTTTCCAAGTAAGTCGTTTTGTCAGGCCTGTTGGGCTGCAAATCTTTCAAGACGAGGAGAGCTTTCATTCGGCTGGCCGAGAAAATGGCCCATCAGTAATGAGAAATGGGTTGTACATTTTTAAAACACATCAAACCGGAAATTAGTTTCAAATATCTTTTTTTCATTTCAAGATTTTACATTAAATTAATTTTTATGTGTGGAGAATTTGTTGGATTTTATATTGATATACATTTATTTTTAAACAGTTTGAATGTGAGTCAAAATTTCGGGATTAAAAACAGTTCAGACCGCACCGAAATATGCAAAATTTCGTATAATTTTTTAATCGTTGCCACAATATGGGCTGTAATGCTAACAAAAAGAATATGGGCTCCAAAAAAACCTTAAGAATTAGCAAATGGGCTGTAAATTAATAGAAATAATGGCAGATGGGTTGTATGCTCTTTTCCACAGATTTGAGGCTTTCCTAAAAAAGGTTGACGCACAAGCACTGACTGTTGGATGTACATCCAACAGCCGTCGTGCTTCTTCAATCTCTGCTCTTCCTGCTCCAGCCGCTCAAACAAGCGTCGGCGAGACTCCCTGCTCCCTCCTCCTTGCGGCCGGCTGTGCTGCCGCGCAGGCCTCACTGCCTGACCGTACTCCCATCGCTGGTCTAGCCATCCCTCTACTCACCCACACCTGTTGTTATTCTCCGGCGACGGCAGATGAACCCGTAAACCCTCGTACAGTCGTACTCCCCTCCACGTGGGAAACAACTGCCGAGTCTTCCCTGCCTCCGTGTCGTCCCCTTCCTAGGCCTCGCCGTCGTCCACCACCCTGGTGCTCTCGGCGCGGCGTGGTCAACTTTGTCAAGGAACGACTTCCATCGGACGTGGACTGTACATGGAGAAGCTGACAGCTGGGTCCACGGCCGCAGCAAGGAAGTGCCTCCTTATTACGCGGAAAATAATGATTCCTCCACCTGACATCTGGGACCCACCGGATGGGCCACTGTATTTCGTGAAAAAATGTTTCCCCCTGACTGCTGGGACCCACCAGCTACATCTTCGCACGCAAGGAAGTGTGTCCGGGCAAAAAAAATGATTCGCCCCCTGACTGCTGGGACCCACCTGCTACATCTTCGCAGGCAAGGAAGTGCCTGACAGTCGGGACCCACCTGGTCGAAGCGTACGTAGCGTTGTCATTCTGGTCGCGAAAGTGTACGTACATACTGGTCGATGTAGAGGCGCGCACGTGTCGTAGTAGAGGCGCACACGTGTCGTAGTAGAGGCGCGCACGTGTCGTAGTAGAGGCGCGCACGTGTCGTAGTAGAGGCACGCACGTAGCATGTACATATACGTACAACGGCCAGGGTGCAAGAAAGAAAATATGGCCACGTATGTGTACATACGGGCGGGGTCTCGAACGCCTACTCGCACATACGTACGGCCAGGGCTCATGTACATTGCTGGGTCGGAATGGAGAAACATCGTCGTCGTCGTGTTCATGGGGAGGCAACAGAATGCGTCGTGTTCATGGGGAGGCAACGGAACGCGTGGGAGCCAACCGGCTGGGTCGGAATGGAATGCGTGGTCGTGTTCATCGGGAGGGCTTGGACGGAACAGGCGATGGAAACGAGGCCTAGCGTACCGCACAACGAATGAAACGGACCTCCTACGTTCGGAACGGGGTCCTGTTGATCGGGAGGGGTCTGGCGTACCGCAAAATGGAGGAAACGGACCTCATACGGTCGAAACGGGGGTCCTGTTGATCGGGAGGGGTGTGGCGTACCGCAAAATGGACGAAACGGATTTGTGTTGGAGCGCTACGGTCGAAACGGGGGTCCTGTTCATCGGGAGGGGTGTGGCGTACCGCAAAATGGGACTCCACGGGATACTGTTCATCTCCACCGTCGACCCCCTCCAGCCTCCACGAGCTACTGTTCATCCACCGTCAACCTCCTCCAGACACCACCTGCGACTGTTTATCCACGGGCTCCTGTTCATCCAGCCTCCACCATGCGCTACTCCACCGGCTACTGTTCAACCAGCCCTCTCCACGGGCTCCTGTTCAACCACCCCTCCACGGGCTATTGTTCATCCTGCCCTCCACCGTCTACTGTTCATCCTACCCTCCACGGGGTGGTCTTGTCCATCCAGCCCTCCACGGGGTCCTGTTCATCCAGCCCCAACCGGCTCGATCGATCGGGGTCCTGTTCATCCAGAGGCAACACCACGGGGTCTTGTTCATCCACCCCATCGGGAACTGTTCATCCAAC
>NC_041384.1:87100367-87196550 GCF_002162155.2 Triticum dicoccoides
TTCATCCAGAGGCAGCATCGATCGGCTTCAGTTAGCAGCAGTAGCGAAGGAATTGCTCGATCAGGTTCAGTTAACAGCCATCGATCGATCGCGCGGGTTCAGTAACGCGTAGCCTGCAGTGCAATTGCTCGGGTTCAACTAGAGCCCAACACCTTGCTCGGGTTCAGTTCGAACCAACACGTCGCACACATGCGCGTACGTGTACGAGAGAAACGCGCATCGCTCGGCCCCCGACCTCCCACCGTAACCGGGAACTCCCCGAAATTTTCCTCGCCCTCGCTTCTACCATGGTTTTTTCCGTCATGGACGGCCCAAAGAGTGTCATGCAGCTGCGTCTCCGGCCCGCCCAAGACGAAAAGCCCATTTTCTGTCATGATTTTTTGGCATAGAAGTAGGAGCCCACCACATCTATGATGATACCGGGTTTTGTCACAATTATCGTCACAGAAGTGTCATATGTATGACAGAAAAAAAAATCGTTTGGCCCAAAATGTCACGGATGTGTCTTTTTTTGTAGTGTATCCTCCTCTGAATGATTTAAGTGACTTGACTTGGCGCATGTTCACGCATGTAGTTGAAACAAAATGAACATAGGCTTCACGATATTTATGTTCATGGTGGATTATATCCTACTCATGCTTGCACTCGGTGTTGATTAATTTTAATGCATGTTCATGACTGTTGTCGCTCTCTAGCTGGTCGCTTCCCAGCCTTTTGCTAGCCTTCGCCTGTACTAAGCGGAAATACTGCTTGTGCATCCAATCCCTTAAACCCCAAAGTTATTCCACATGAGTCCACTATACCTACCTATATACGGTATCTACCTGCCGTTCCAAGTAAATTTGTATGTGCCAAACTCTAAACCTTCAAATAAATATCATGTTTTGTATGCTCTAATAGCTCATATATCAACTAGGGTTGTTTGTATCTTCCATGCTAGGCGGGTTATTCTCAAGAGGAGTGGACTCTGCTCCTCACTCACAAGATAAATGGCTGGTCACCGGGATGCCCAGTCCCATGCTTTATGCAAACTAAATCAAAATACTTGCAAACAAAACTCCCCCTGGGACTCTTTTTAGTTGGAGGCACTCATTGTTTCGAGCAAGCCATGGATTGATGCTTGTTGGTGGAAGGGGGAGTATAAACTTTACCATTCTGTTTGGGAACCACCTATAATGTGTGTAGCATGGAAGATATTGCCATCTCTTGGTTGTTATGTTGAAAATGAAGTATACCGCTCAAAATATTATTCACCTCTGTTTCAAAACCGAGCTCTGGCACCTCTACAAATCCCTTCTTCCCTCTGCGAAGGGCCTATCTATTTACTTTTATGCTGAGTCATCATCATCTTATTAAAAATCACAAGTTAGAGAGCACCACTGTCATTTGCATTCATTACTGTTAGTTTACATTGAGTATGACTTGACAGGATCTCTTTTACCATCAATTACAATGTCTAGTCGGTCATTGGTCTTTAAAGGTGCTCTGCATTTATGTTTTGCGGTCTCAGAAAGGGCTAGTGAGATACCATCTCGTTATATCATATTATGATTGTTTTGAGGAAGTGTTGTCATCCGAGATTTATTATTATGGCTCGCTAGTTGATTATGCTATTGATATGAGTAAACTTGAGATCTATGTGTTATTGTGAATGTGGTTAGTTATAATCTTTGCTGAAAACCTGAATGCTGGCTTTACATATTTACAACAACAAGAGCAAACCGAGTTTGTAAAAGTTTTTCTTTATCACTTTCAGTTTATTAACTGAATTTCTTGAGGACAAGCAAAGGTTTAAGCTTGGGGGAGTTGATACGTATCCAACGTATCTACTTTTCCAAACACTTTTGCCCTTGTTTTGGACTCTAACTTGCATGATTTGAATGGAACTAACCCGGACTAACGCTGTTTTCAGCAGAATTACCATGATGTTATTTATGTGCAGGAGCAATGTTCTCGGAATGACCTGAAACTTCACGGAGCAACTTTTCAGAAAATATGAAAAATACCTTCAAAAGATGAAGCCCAGGGGGCCCACCACCTGCCTCTCTGACTCCAACTCCAACTCCAACTCGTGGGCCCCCTGTTGCCTCTCCGACTCCAACTCCAACTCCATATATTGAGTTTCGGGGAGGAAAACATCAGAGAGAATAAATCATCGTGTTTTACGATACGGAGCCGCCACCAAGCCATAAAACCTCTCAGGAGGGCTGATCTGGAGTCCGTTCGGGGCTTCGGAGAGGGGAATCTGTCGCCATCGTCATCATCAACCATCCTCCATCACCAATTTCATGATGCTCACCGCTGTGTGTGAGTAATTCCATCGTAGGCTTGCTGGACGGTGATGGGTTGGATGGGATCTATCATGTAATCGAGTTAGTTTTGTTAGGGTTTGATCCCTAGTGCCCACTATGTTCTGAGATTGATGTTGCTATGACTTTGTTATGCTTAATGCTTGTCACTAGGGCCTGAGTGCCATGATTTCAGATCTGAACCTATTACGTTTTCATCAATATATGAGTGTTCTTGATCCTATCTTGCAAGTCTATAGTCACCTATTATGTGTTATGATCCGTTAACCCCGAAGTGACAATAATCGGGATACTTACCGGTGATGACCGTAGTTTGAGGAGTTCATGTATTCACTATGTGTCAATGCTTTGTTCCAGTTCTCTATTAAAAGGAGGCCTTAATATCCCTTAGTTTCTGGAAGGACCCCGCTGCCACGGGAGGGTAGGACAAAAGATGTCATGCAAGTTCTTTTCTATAAGCACATATGACTATATTCGGAATACATGCCTACATTACATTGACGAACTGGAGCTAGTTCTGTGTCACCCTAGGTTATGACTGTTACATGATGAACGCATCCGGCATAATTCTCCATCACTGATCCATTGCCTACGAGTTTTAAACATATTGTTCTTCGCTTACTTACTTTCCCGTTGCTATTCTTATCATTACTACAAAATACCAAAAACATTGCTTTTACTACCGTTACCTTTTGTTACCGTTATCACTATTATCATATTACTTTGCTACTAAATACTTTGCTGCAGATATTAAGTTTCCAAGTGTGGTTGAATTGACAACTCATCTGCTAATACTTGGGAGTATTCTTTGGCTCCCCTTGTGTCGAATCAATAAATTTGGGTTGAATACTTTACCCTCGAAAACTGTTGCGATCCCCTATACTTGCGGGTTATCACTCACATCGAAATATCTCGCGCCTGAAAGTTTAGCCCTGTGATATTCTTGTTTTACCCCTGCCACATGAATGGAAAAGGGTTGCTTTGCTAACTCCATTGTTTCCCCTCTTTGCCCCCAACATTCTTCCCCAGAGCCCTTCCCCTTCCCCTCCCCGACCCCCCCCCCCAAACATGGCAAGCCGCCAAATCTAGTCCTCCGCTGCAGCGGTGGACCTCACACCCCACCGGATCTACCTTCCGCACCATGGAACCCCCAACTGCCAACTCCCCACTTCACCGGAGCCACTTCACCAATTGGCTTGTCCACCGCTCCAGATCTCCTTGACCGCCATCATGGTCCACCGCACCGGATCTGCTTAACCGGCGCCCTCGTCCACCACAGTGTAGGCTCTTCACTGACTCCCTCGTCCGCTCCATCGCTGGCCCTTCATACAAGCCCTCGTTCGCCACAACAGATCCGCCTCACTGAAAGCATTGTACGTCACGCCCGCTGAAGTCTTCGTCCACTGCACCGGACCCGCTCCACGGACGCCATATTCAACTCCATCGGCCCTGCTTTACTGACTCCGCAGGCTCATCGTGTTATTTCGATTTGTACTCCTTCGGTTTTTCTCTTCTTTATCGTGCAACTGTTCATTTACCACATATGAGCTTTTTTGTATGTCGATAGGCACCGCAACCGAAGCACCGGAGCCGCTTCAGTGACGAAGAGAGCCGGCCCAAACTCAACCGCAACATGAGCACCAATGACGATCCTTAGCTATCAAGTATGACGATGATACCCATACGCCGCTGAGAATCAGGTACTATTATCCAACGGCCTGCGCCTATGTTCACTTTCTTAGCATAAGCACCGCACCTTTGAATTTCTTCAGGGCATCATTCAATTTTTCATGAGACGCGTTATTCTGCTTGCACCTGTAGGGCCATACTTCTGGCAGTGAACATGTTACATGTGCTAAATTACATACCAGTGCACATATAGTTAATATGCTTTAGTTTTGTCCTAAGTATTACTATACTTCCTAGATATTACTGCCTACTATTTTACTTCTTGCATGCTATATTTATGATAATGGTGTTGTTCTGATGCCACCTGTTGGTTCCATCAGACTGCTTCATGTTCTCTATGCTTAATTACGCATCAACAAACTAGCATGTGGTTCTGCTGCTTTTTGTTTGTTTTACCCTACACTTTCTGATGCTAGCTATTACATCACTGCTACGAGCCTCTGTTCATTAATTTTTTGTGTGTTCTTGATCTTCCCAAGTTGCATGACTAATTTGATGCTTCTACTAATTATGGAGCTGCCAACCCCATCAAGCAAAATATTTGTTCTTTTGGGGCTGGCACCGCGAACAAGCATAAAAATAGAGTGAAGCAGATATACTGTCGTGTAAGCACACACCCTTCTTTCATTAGTTTAGATGAACTATTTATGGTCAAATCGAACCAGTGCATGTGATTTACAATTAATTTTACCTAAATAGAGGGTGCAAAATAAACTACAAAAACTAGATTTGCAACCACGGGATGCTGACGATATCTTCAAAGAACATTGCAACAGCAGCGAGGCTTCACAGCAACATATGGTAAGCCAGTGTGTTTAGTACATGTGAAATGTAATGCGTGTGGGTTGCTTTCTTGGCTTTGGCCTCAACCTGTAATCCTGCAAAATTACAAATAGTTCAGTTGTCTGCTTTGCTCTATTGCTTGATTCGAATGCTTGTTTGTTACTTGTTAGGCTATACCTGAGTTGGCCAATATGTCAGCAGTGCCTACTGTACTATCGTAAAGAAATGCATGCCTAGTTCATTTGATTCCTTAACTTTTCCTTTGAACTTCATCACAAGACCGTCTTCATAGTTTATATGAGGCCACACTCTTAAGTGCTTTCTCAGATTATTTGAACTGCTTAGATGCCTTGGCAACTTAAATAGAGCGGTGGTACAGTCCCTTTCAACTAGGGATGTCAACTGGGTCCCGTTTAATCCCGATTAAAGTCCACTAGTGGTATGATAGTTCAAAAGAGTTTTTGTTTTTTGAGGAAAATGAACTAGGGAGCTAGCAAAAACTAACTAGATGAGACTAGCGGATGTCATTTATTTGCCACTTACATCCCTAGTTTCATCTTACCATTTTAATTTCTTTTCGGCTGATGCTGCTTTGAACCATTTAAATATAGCTTACCATGCTCGGCAATAATTCGTATGTTGTTTACCATGTAAGCTTACTGCCTAGATCATGCAATGACTATCTCTTACTTATGTCCAACGGAAACCTTCCAGGATGCCTTTCACACTAGGACACAATGTACAACCCCAGAATCTATTTGTGGGAGCAGTGCGCCTTCCATGTTACCAGATGGTTGCAGTTCAATGGCAACACCGCCGGAGAGAAGTCTGAGCACATATATTATAGTTCTTGAGGCTCTACTAGAGGCAGAAAAAGATGGTGTGGCTGCCATGAATGAGGTAATCTCGATCTTGAGGCTGGAAATTATGCAATTAGCTGCACACATTATGCAAGCAACCCAAGAATTGGAGCAAGTAAGAATGCTGCATTTGAAGACGGAGGAGGTCCTGCTGTTTCTACTATCTGAAGCCCAGGGTAATCCCAGTTCTTCTTTAGAAACCAGTCAAAATTGTCAATAGATTATTGTACTTGCATGTTGTGTCATGTCTCCAAATGGATTATGTTGTAAGACCCCCTATGTTGTCCATGTGTTGTAATGATCCGAATTTTTTAGGCGAGGTAATCCTCAATACTTGTATGATTGACATAAGGAGAACTATTTTTTGTGTGAGCATATTGTATTGGATGAAATAACTGTTTGACTCAAAGTCTATCCAACCTACTGAATTCGAAGATCACAACATTTCTAAATCATAATCATATATAAAGGTGGAATAAATCTTTGTTGTGGTTTTGAAGAAATAAATAACAAAACATAGAAATTATTGGTGGATATTAGTAATCAAATAGAAATTGGATTTGAATTTAGTTGCCAGGGCCCAGGGCAAACGTGAATGCTAATTCTCCCAATTTTTGAATGAAGCGGCTAAACACCCACTATCATTTGTGGGATGCCCGAAACAAGTGTTTGCGAGATGGAAATTACTATGTACCCCTGACACTTTGACATCCTTATCGACCGTATTTACACTGCTGTCGATAGGGGTAGACTAGTAACTTCATTCAGACGTGACACAACCGCCTCTGAGCCCATTCAGACATGGTGGGCGCCAAACGTGGGCGGCAAAACACATTTGATTCAAGCTCGTCTGAAAGACATGTGTCTCTCCCCCCATTTCCCCATTTATACACGGTGGGCAGCAAAACAAACTCTCCTCTCCCGAAATCGATGTAGGCAAATATTTTAAATAGGGGCAGATGTGTAACTTCCCTCGAATGTGACACAACCGCCCTACCTGTCAGCCCCGTTCATACACCGTGGGCGCCAACCGTGGGCGACAAAACACCCTCTCCTCACCCGAGATCTCTACCGGAAAAATATTTGGGAGATGCGAGATTACCGTCCTATCCCCAACCGACGTGATGTCCGAAATTTTAAACGGGGGATACGTTCGTAACTTTCCCACATTTCAGACAAGCGTGTCCTAAAGTTTGAGATCCCCCTCCCCCTCCATTTCCCCATTCATACACCATCGGCGCCACAACAACCTCCCCACTGCGGCCAGCCTCCTCCGTCCGCTGCTACCTCTTGAGCACTGAATTGGTTTTCCCTTGAAGATAAAAGGGTGATGCAGCAAAGTAGCGTAAGTATTTCCCTCAGTTTATTAGAACCAAGGTATCAATCCAGTAGGAGGCCACACGCAAGTCCCTCGTACCTACACAAACAAATAAGAACCTCGCAACCAACGTGATAAAGGGTTTGTCAATCCTTTCACGGTCACTTACGGGAGTGAGATCTGATAGAGATAATAATAATAAGATAAATATTTTTGGTATTTTTATGATATAGATTGAAAGTAAAGATTGCAAAGTAAAATAGATTGGAAA
This sequence comes from Triticum dicoccoides, assembly GCF_002162155.2. Taxonomy (NCBI): domain Eukaryota; kingdom Viridiplantae; phylum Streptophyta; class Magnoliopsida; order Poales; family Poaceae; genus Triticum; species Triticum dicoccoides. The sequence goes on from NC_041384.1 coordinate 87,107,598, forward strand.
CTTATATGATGGAGAATAGACCCGGGGGCCATAGGTTTCACTAGTGGCTTCTCTCAAGATATCATAAGTATTACGGTGGGTGAACAAATTAATGTCGAGCAATTGATAGAAAAGCGAATAATTGTGAGAATATCTAGGCATGATCATGTATATAGGCATCACGTCCGTGACAAGTAGACCGACTCCTACCTACATCTACTACTATTACTCCACACATCGAGCGCTATCCAGCATGCATCTAGAGTATTAAGTTCATAAGAACAGAGTAACGCATTAGGTAAGATGACATGATGTAGAGGGATAAACTCAAGCAATATGATATAAACCCCATATTTTTATCCTCGATGGAACAATACAATACGTGTCGTTTCCCTTTCTGTCACTGGGATCGAGCACCACAAGATTGAACCCAAAGCTAAGTACTTCTCCCATTGCAAGAAAGGTCAATCTAGTAGGCCAAACCAAACTGATAATTCGAAGAGACTTACAAATATAACCAATCATACATAAAAGAATTCAGATAAGAATCAAATATTGTTCATAGATAGACTTGATCATAAACCCACAATTCATCGGATCTCGACAAACACACCGCAAAAAGAGTTACATCGAATAGATCTCCAAGAAGATCGAGGAGAACTTTGTATTGAGATCCAAAGAGAGAGAAGAAGCCATCTAGCTAATAACTATGGACCCGAAGGTCTGAAGTAACCTACTCACACATCATCGGAGGGGTCATGGAGTTGATGTAGAGGCCATCCGTGATCGATGCCCCCTCCGGCGGAGCTCCAGAAAAGGCCCCAAGATGGGATCTCTTGGGTACAGAAGGTTGCGGCAGTGGAAATAGGGTTTCGTGGTGCGCCTGGATGTTTTCAGGGTATGTGAACATATATAGGTGGAAGAAGTAGGTCGGTTGATCCACGAGGGGGAGGGCGCGCCCAGGGGGGTAGGCGTGCCCTCCCCCCTCGTGGATCAACCGACCTACTTCTTCCTCCTATATATGTTGACATACCCTGAAAACATTCAGTAGCACCACGAAACCCTATTTCCACCGCCACCCCTACCTCGTGGACTTCTCGTCCATTTCTTGACGTCCACTCCAAGTCCTCTAGATCATGTTTGTTCCAAAAATCACGCTCCCGAAGGTTTCATTCTGTTCGGACTTCGTCTGATATTCCTTTTCTGCGAAACACTAAAACAGGCAAAAAAACAGCAATTTGCACTGGGCCTTGGGTTAATAGGTTAGTCCCAAAAATAACATAAAAGTGTAAAATAAAGCCCATTAACATCCAAAACAGATAATATAATAGCATGGAACAATCAAAAATTATAGATAGGTTGGAGACGTATCGAGCATCCCCAAGCTTAATTCCTGCTCGTCCTCGAGTAGGTAAATGATAAAAATAGAATTTTTGATGTGGAATGCTTTCTAGCATGTTCTTTGATGTATTTTTCTCTATTGTGGCATGAATGTTCACATCCGAAAGATTCAAGATAAAAGTTTATTGTTGACGTAAAAATAGTAATACTCCAAGTATGTTAATCAAGCAATTATGTCTTATCAAAATAACATAGCCAAAGAAAACTTATCCCTACAAAATCATATAGTTTGTCCATGCTTCATTTTTGTCACAGAAAATGCTCTCATCATGCACAACCCCGATGACAAGCCAAGGAATTGTTTCATACTTAGCCTTTTCAAACTCTTTCAACTTTTATGCAATATATGAGCGCGAGCCATGGACATAGCACTATGGGTGGAATAGAATATGATGATTGAGGTTGTGTGAGAAGAGAAAAAGGGAGAAAGTCTCACATTGACGCGGCTAATGGGCTATGGAGATGCCCACTGATTGATGTCAATGCAAGGAGTAGGGATTGCCATGCAACGGATGCACTAGAGCAATAAATATATGAAAGCTCATCAAAGAAACTAAGTGGGTGTGCGTCCAACTTGCTTGCTCATGAAGACCTAGGGCATTTGTGGAAACCTGTCATTGGAATATACAAGCCAAGTTCTATAAAGAAAAATTCCCACTAGTATATGAAAGTGACAAAATAAGAGACTCTCTATCATGAAGATCATGGTGCTACTTTGAAGAACAATTGTGGAAAAAGGATAGTAACATTGTCCCTTCTCTCTTTTTCTCTCTCTTTTTATTTGGGCCTTATTTTTTTTATGGCCTCTTTTTTTCATCCGGAGTCTCATCCCGACTTGTGGGGGAATCATGGTCTCCATCATCCTTTCCTCACATGGGACAATGCTCTAATGATGATCATCACACTTTTATGTACTTACAACTCGATACTTATAACAAAATATGACTCTATGTGAATGCCTCCGGCGGTGTACCGGGATTGCGATGAATCAAGAGTGACCTTTATAAAAATTTAAGCATGGTGGCTTTGCCACAAATACGATGTCAACTACATGATCATGCAAAGCAATATGACAATGATGATGCGTGTCATAATAAATGGAACGCTGGAAAGTTGCATGGCAATATATCTCGGAATGGTTATGGAAATGCCATAATAGATAGGTATGGTGGCTGTTTTTAGGAAGATATAAGGAGGCTTATGTGTGATAGAGTGTATCATATCACGGGGTTTGGATGCACCGGCGAAGTTTGCACCAACTCTCAAGGTGAGAAAGGGCAATGCACGGTACCGAAGAGGCTAGCAATGATGGAAGGGTGAGAGTGCGTATAATCCATGGACTCAACATTAGTCATAAAGAACTCACATACTTATTGCAAAAATCTACAAGTCATCAAAACCAAGCACTACGTGCATGCTCCTAGGGGGGATAGATTGGTAGGAAAAGACCATCGCTCGTCCCCGACCGCCACTCATAAGGAAAGCTATCAAAGAACACCTCATGCTTCAAATTTGTCACACAATGTTTACCATACGTGCATGCTACGGGACTTGACAACTTCAAAACAAGTATTCATCAATTTCACAATTACTCAACTAGCACACCTCTATTACTACCACCTTTATATCTCAAAACAACTATCAAGCATATAACTTCTCTTAGCATTTAAAATTTATAACCAAAGTAAATTACCATGCTGTTCTAAAGGACTCTCAAAATGATATAAGTGAAGCATAAGAGATCAATTATTTCTATAAAATAGAACTACCGCCGTTCTCTAAAAGATATAAGCGAAGCACTAGAGCAAAAATTATCCAACTCAAAAGATATAAGTGAAGCACATAGAGTATTCTAATAAATTCCAATTCATGTGTGTCTCTCCCAAAAGGTGTGTACATCAAAGATGATTGTGGTAAACTAAAAAGCAAAGACTCAAATCATACAAGATGCTCCAAGCAAAACACATATCATGTGGTGAATAAAAATATAGCTCCAAGTAAAGTTACCGATGGACGAAGACGAAAGAGGGGATGCCTTCTGGGGCATCCCCAAGCTTAGGCTTTTGGTTGTCCTTGGATTTTACCTTGGGGTGTCTTGGGCACCCCCAAGCTTAGGATCTTGCCACTCCTTGTTTCATAATCCATCAAATCTTTACCCAAAACTTGAAAACTTCACAACACAAAACTTAAAAGAAAATCTTGTGAGCTCCATTAGTAAAAGAAAACAAACCACCACTTCAAGGTAATGTAATGAACGCATTCTTTATTTATATTGGTGTTAAACCTACTGTATTACAACTTTTCTATGGTTCATAAACTCTATTACTAGCCACAGATTCATCAAAATAAGCAAACAACACACGAAAAACAGAATCTGTCAAAAACAGAACAGTCTGTAGTAATCTGAAGGTTTCGAATACTTATGGAACCCCAAAAATTCTAAAACAATTGCTGGAAGTGAGGAATTTATCTATTAATCATCTGTAAAAAGAATTAACTAAATAGCACTCTCCAGTAAAAAATGGCAGCAAATCTCGTGAGCGCTAAAGTTTCTGTTTTTTACAGCAAGATCGCAAAGACTTTCCCCAAGTCTTCCCAAAGGTTCTACTTGGCACAAACACTAATTAAAAGCATATAACCACATCTAAACAGAGTCTAGATGAATTATTTATTTAATAACAGCAAGGAAAAATATTGGGTTGTCTCCCAACAAGCGCTTTTCTTTAAAGCCTTATAGCTAGGCACAAGATTTCAACGATGCTCACATGAAAGACAAGAATTGAAGCACAAAGAGAGCATCATAAAACACGTGACAAACACATCTAAGTCTAACATACTTCCTATGCATAGGCATCTTATAGGCAAACAAATTATCAAGGCAAGCAAAAACTAGCATATGCAAGGAAGCGGAAAGAAACAATAGCAATCTCGACATAACGAGATGTAATTTAGTAACATGAAAATTTCTACAACCATATTTTCCTCTCTCTCATAATAATTACATGAAGGATCATAAGAAAATTCAACAATATAGCTATCACATAAAATATTCTCAACATGATCCACATGCATGCAAAGTTGACACTCTTCCGAAATAGTGGGATTAACATTAGCTAAAGTCATGACCTCTCCAAACCCACTTTTATCAAAAACTCCATAAGATTGAACATTCTCCAAATATGTGGGATCTAAAGTTGACACTCTTCCAAACCCACTTTCAATATTGCAAACATTATTATCAATCTCATATTCATCATGGGGCTTAAATAAATTTTCAAGATCAAAAGAAGAATCACCCCAATCATGATCATTGCAACAAATAGTAGTCATAGCAAAACTAGCATCCCCAAGCTTGAGGTTTTTCATATCATTAACACAATTGACATTAAGAGAATTTATGATAACATCATTGCAATCATGCTTTTCATTGAAGGAACTATCAAGTATGGGTGCAATAGCAACGATCTCATGTTTAACATAAGTAACTATAGCAAACTCATCTTTATAAATATTGGCATCATGGCCACAAGAATAGCAAGAATCATGTTCATCAAGGGATATTTCAATCAAATCATCAGAATCAAAATTATCTATAGGTTCATGCATATCATTATTTTCTTCCGAAGCAACGGTCATTCTTTCAATAAATTCTTTGACATAGACATTATGAGCATAGTTTTCATAGCAATATTTAAGTATATCAAAATTTTCAGATTCGTAGAGAGTAACATCATACTTTTCAATCAAAGAAGCAACTTCATAAGCACCCTTAAAAGCAACAAATTCTTCAATTTGTTCGATATTGTAGTAACTATAAACACCCTTTGCATAAGAAGATAAGATTTCATTATCATTAAACTCACATAGGTATGGGAGGTATTTTCTTGGGTTCTTAGAGCAACAAGTAAAATCACAAATTTCACGAAGATTCCATGCATAACATAGCAATCTGTTTATTTGATCCCATAAGAGTCTCCCTTTTTCAGACAAACGGTGACGCACAAAATGAGCATGATCATTTAAAGATTTCCCATCAACTAGGCTAGTTGGGGTTTCAGCACGAGCGCATAAGGATCGAAGATGATCCAAGTAGAACACTTTAAGTGGATCCATATCAATAGATTTTTAGCGAGCAAAGATGCAAGCAAATAGAAGGCACATGGAAACACAAACAAAGATACATACGGGAAGAAGGCGAACAGAAAAGAGGGCGAATAAAACGGCAAGGGTGAAGTGGGGGAGAGGAAAACGAGAGGAAAATAGCAAATAATGTAATGTGAGGGATAAGAGTTTGTGATGGGTACTTGGTATGTCTTGACTTGTGCGTAGACTCCCCAGCAACAGTGCGAGAAATCCTTTTTGCTACCTCTTGAGCATTGCATTGGTTTTCCCTTGACGAGAAAATGGTGATGCAGTATAATAGCGTAAGTATTTCCCTCAGATTTTGAGAACCAAGGTATCAATCCAGTAGGAGGCCACACGCAAGTCCCTCGTACCTACACAAATAAATAAGAACCTCGCAACCAACGCGATAAAGGGGTTGTCAATCCCTTCACGTTCACTTACGAGAGAGATATCTAATAGATATAATAATAATAAGATAAATATTTTTGGTATTTCAATGATATAGAATGAAAGTAAAGATTGCAAAGTAAAATAGATTGGAAACTTATATGATGGAGAATAGACCCGGGGGGGCATAGGTTTCACTAGTGGCTTCTCTCAAGATAGCATAAGTATTATGGTGCGTGAACAAATTACCATCGAGCAATTGATAGAAAAGAGAATAATTATGAGAATATCTAGGCATGATCATGTATATAGGCATCACATCCGTGACAAGTAGACCGACTCCTGCCTGCATCTACTACTATTACTCCACACATCGACCGCTATCCAGCACGCATCTAGAGTATTAAGTTCATAAGAACAGAGTAACGCATTAGGTAAGATGACATGATGTAGAGGTGTAAACTCAAGCAATATGATATAAACCCCATCTTTTTATCCTCGATGGCAACAATACGATACGTGTCATTTCCCTTTCTGTCACTGAGATCGAGCACCGCAAGATTGAACCCAAAGCTAAGCACTTCTCCCATTGCAAGAAAGATAAATCTAGTAGGCCAAACCAAACTAATAATTCGAAGAGACTTGCAAAGATAACCAATCATACATAAAACATTTCAGAGAAGAATCAAATATTATTCATAGATAGACTTGATCATAAACCCACAATTCATTGGATCTCGACAAACACACCAGAAAAAGAGTTACATCAAATAGATCGCCAAGAAGATCGAGGAGAACTTTGTATTGAGATCCAAAGAGAGAGAAGAAGCCATCTAACTAATAACTATGGACCCGAAGGTATGAAGTAAACTACTCACACATCATCGGAGGGGCCATGGATTTGATGTAGAGGCCCTCTGTGATCGATGCCCCCTCCGGCGGAGCTCCGGAAAAGGCCCCAAGATGGCATCTCTTGGGTACAGAAGGTTGCGGCAGTGGAAATAGGGTTTCGTGGTGCTCCTGGATGTTTTCGGGGTATGTTAACATATATAGGAGGAAGAAATAGGTCAGTTGAGCCATGAGGGGGAGGGCGCGCCCAGGGGGGTAGGCGTGCCCCCTGCCTCGTGGACTCCTCGTCCGTTTCTTGATGTCCACTCCAAGTCCTATGGATCACGTTTGTTCCAAAAATCATGCTCCCGAAGGTTTCATTCCATTTGGACTCCGTTTGATATTCCTTTTCTGCAAAATACTGAAATAGGCAAAATAACAGCAATTTGCACTGGGCCTTGGGTTAATAGGTTAGTCCCAAAAATAATATAAAAGTATAAAATAAAGCTCATTAACATCCAAAACAGATAATATAATAGCATGGAACAATCAAAAATTATAGATACGTTGGAGACGTATCATCCGCCACCCCATCCTCCACCTTGTCGGAGCCGCTACCCCGTCATCCACTGCAAGAGATGGACGTCTCTCATCCATGGCGCCGGACCAGGATCCTTTCATCGCGTCCTCTCGCTACATCGGCGCCGTCGTCCACCTTGCCATTGCCGCTCCTACGACCGCCTCGTCCACGACAACAGGATTTATCCCCCGACCCGGCCATCTACCGTCTAAAGTATTCTTCCCCGCCGCCGATAGCCATCGCACCCGCAGCACCCTCAACGTATCAGCAGGGTCCTACACAATGTCGCAAGAGAGGTGGTAACTTCCATATGTGCTTAAGTAATTGATCTCACCCAAAAAATAGATCGTAAATTGTTTACTGTACTTTTCTTGTCCGTACCAAATCGTAGTGGCTAGTTGAAAGCAAATATTGGTTGCAAAGTAGCTTTGTTCGGTTTGCACCTTCAGTTCCGCCATGGCACGGTCACTATACTCGTAAAGCTTATCCTTTTCCCCCTTTATATTCACTACCATCATCATAGGTACTTCGTGTCGTGCTAGCACTGCTCCTCAAGACCTCAACCCATCAAGTGAAACAACATGCCACTCATAATTCCAAAGCTTAGGTGTTGAAATACGAATCTGATATGATTCTCATATTACTAAAACAGATAACGTTTAATTGGTCACCTAATGTTTCTATATTCGTTTCAAAAAGCATGTTCACCACCCACTGGTCCAGCTAGTTCCACTTTACTAATTTTACTCTTGATGCTTAGGGTTTTCCCCTTTTATCTACTCTACTATGATCTACGTAGGTGCTTTTTGTCTTACTAGCATTATTCCACCCTTCAAGCTAAACAACACAACACTCAAAATTCCAAAGCTTAGTTGTTCAAATATGATTGTGATATGATAGTGATATTAGTTAACAGACACATTTAATTGGTTAGCTAAAGGTCCCACTTGAGTTTCCAAATGCATGTCGCGACATATAGAGAGACAGTAGAATTGCATTTCTTTGTCACTTGTTGACTGTGCTTTCTTGTCCATACCAAATCTTAGTTGCTATTTCAAAGCAAACATCAGTTGCTAACTACCATTTGCGCGGTTTGCAGCTTCAGATCTGCCATCCCACTGCTACGGTCAACACTATACTCATCTTGCTTACGGTTTCCCCATTTTATGATGACCACGATCAGCCTACGTAGTTCGTATCGTAATAGCACTTCTCCACCCATCGAGCTAAACAAGCTTAGTTGAACAAATTGAAATATGATATTATGCTGATATTAGTAAAACTAAGAGATGTTTAATTACTCAGCTAAATGTTCCTACTTTAGTTTCGAAATGCATGTGAGCCACATATGGAGAGACCGGAAGGAATACTATTTCTATGTGCGCTCTAGTTCATCATGGGTGGGAAACCGACATTGTATAGAAAGATTTGTAATGTCTTCAATCTGCTTGCTCTTCTGCTCTTCTTTAAGATGATCCTCTTCTCTTCTTTAATAAGTATGTTCCTTGTTGGGAAGAGTAGCAGATACATTTGCAGTTGACTAGTCAGGTCGAGTTGTTCTCCCTTAGTATATTTTGAATCTGACAGGTCAGGTCGACTTGTTCTTCTTTACTATGTCATCTGCGAAGTATCATCACTTCTGGAGCTCTCATATTTTGAGTAGTAGGCCACATTATATTAATGCACACACCAAGTTACAGCATGCATGAAATCTCTCATAAGAATTGTAGAGATAGCACAAAGGGGTTTACAGGGAGGCAGTATTGGATTAGAACCACTTCTGCATTACAAAGATAATCTCACTTGTTTTTATGTTTTCATGCATGTCAGGTACTGAACATTATCAAAATGAATATGAGAATGGGCGCACGAGAGGAATATTGCGGAACAATCCACTGGCTAACAAACTTGGCATGGTGGAGGATGGCTTATCTTATTCACCCATCAAGGTGCTTGCTCTAACTTGGCAAGGTTGTATTGGTCACACATATTTTGCATCTGACCTCTTGCATTACTTCTACTTTGTTACACCATCTGCTTAGTTTAAGCATCATATATGAGTATATGTCATACCTATCCATTTTATATACCTATTACATGTGTCTTCATACTATGTTTTTCCAGTCAAATGTTGTTCTTTCGTAATAGATGTCCAAAAAGAAGAAGGTGAGGGCAGATCCTCAAGGAGTACAATCTAGGTATTTGGAAAAGGTAGTGATACCTGATAAATCAGATAGATCGGTAGCCACAGAATACACAGGCCCAGCTGTACCACACTCTACCCCTACTCCACTGGACAAACCCCTATTAGAACTGCTGACAGCCCAGCGTTAGGTACTGTCTATGATATCAATTCAAAATTTGAACTCCTAAATTTCTGCATGTGCCTTACCTTATCTCTTGTATGAAAACTAATTTCAGATGATGCTCCTTGCTCAAAGGATCATAGGATCTCACAACAATACTTGGCTCTGCATTGCTCTTATCAGTACCTCTTTCCCTTTGTCAGCATACTTACACTCATTGTTGTTTGATTATGTAGCATCACTGTAAATGTTCGCTTCTTTTATCCCCCTTTGCTTGAAATTGTAAGATCTATATTTACTCTTAGATAAATGTAGAATTAACAAAATGGTTATGAAGTTTTGGATTGCTCATGTAAGTACATGTTGTCATGTACTCCCTCTGTATCGAATTAATTGTTGATCAATCGGATGTATTTAGAACTTAATAGTGCTAGATACATCCATTTGAGCGACAAGTAATAACGGACAGTGGTGGTATTACTGTACTTGCATCGCGAGATAGTTGATTGTCTAGCATTACTCTGCATCTTATCTTCCCTGCCCTCCACTTTCTCCAAATTATCATATCTACATTTACTCTTACCAAAATGTTGAATAAAGCCAATGCCACTGCACACGTTGATGTCTACATTCCTCTTGTCGGTACCTTTTGCCTTGTAACCCTCTACTTAATTAATTGCTATTTGATTATGTATCATCATTCTGCACCTGAGCTTCATTATCCTCTGTTTCTTCCAATATTATTTGATCTATATTTACTCTTTGCAAAATGTAGAAAAATGGCAACACTTATAAAGAATTTTCTTTGGGGAATTTATTCAATTATCCTTCCATCAACATGGATATGGGCTTTGTCCAGCCCGTGTTAACATGAAATGTAAGTTCATCCTTCTCAAGCCTTCAAACTTTATTCTAGTATAGAGTTGGATAGGCATCTTTTCCTCCACTACAGTTTACTTTGCTGTTTACATCTGATTGGATGTTTGCAACAACTACCAGTTTTAAATTGTAGTTGTAAAAACATGTTCCTTATGCAGAACAAATCCATTTATTTGCTTACTCGTTTCTCTTTCAGAGTCGTATCGCTTATGCCAGGCAGAACTTTAGGGAAGATAGTGAGCCAAATCATATTGAGGACAGCGAGATGACCCCAAGGTCCTGTCTTGATGAAGATAGTGAGTTGAAGCTACTCACCAGCAGGTGTGACAACCTCTGTGTAGTCGCTGCCTCAATCAGTTTAACTTCTTCCGTCTCAACTTAAAGCGGAAAGGCCTGCTTCAGCTCAGCTCCGACTTGAAGTCAAAGATGCAAGGAAGATGTCAGAGGACTGCCTTGCGCACTATGGTGCCATACAGCTAGGGATGGAGCATCTATCGTTGACACAATTGAGGTCTCATCAGCTTGTTTGGCTACTTGCGGGGCCCGCCCTGGCCAGGCCTCATGCCTTCTGAAGTGCTCTCAGTTTTGTATATTCTTTTGTCAGCGCGTTTATATGCACTGGTGGCGACCTTTGATGCCCAGTGTATGTAATACACGGTCACGTTGCGCTTTATTATCACCGGTAGCGAACTTTGATTCCCAGTGGATGTAATATGCCGTAATTTCTTTATCGTATAGTCTAGGTTTATTCTTTGGTTGGTATGTTGTAATTTAGGCCAGAAGGTTTAGTGGGTCTCAGTGTTGTCGGTCTTCAGGCCGGCCAGCTACTCATATGGGCCAAAACGTGGGCCTATAATCATCTTGGGCCATTAGCAGGTCTAAACCTATAGTAGCTTCCCGCCTTTAACATGTCGAGTAAAGTTCTAGCCAGCTGGGCCAGAGAATACCATGGGCTTTTAACAGGCTAAAACCTAGATTGGGCCAATGTTGGGCTGAAAAAATCACGGCCAATACAGGCCGAAACTGCCTAAGGCCCATCTTCGGCCCAAATAGGATGAGCAGTTAACAGGCCAAAATATATCTTGGGCCAGTTTGGCCCAATAAAATTATGGGCTTTAAGTAGGCCGGTATACATGCGGGCTATAGGCCCAAAAGTGCCACAGACCAATATCAGATGGGCTGTAAGCAGGCCTGATTCAACGCGGGTTGTAATTAGGCCCAACTGTTCAACGTGCCATTAACAGGTCGATAGGCCTTTTAGGATGAAATTTATCCACGAAGACCACGACCCGTTAAGAGGCCTAAAGTTACTTCGGACAAGAAATAGCCTAGTTTTTGCATGGGCCATTAAAGGGCGTAAAGCTAAACCGGGCCGACAATTTCCCAGATGCACCACGGTCCGCTAACAGGCTAAAACTATTATCGGGCCGAACTGGTTAACGGAAATTTAACAGGCTGAAATACAAACATGTCTTAGAGTGGGCCCAAAAGAACAGTGGCCTGTTAATGGGCTTGATCCGATATGGGCTGTAATTTGGCCCAAAACACGGCAGGTTGTGGACGGGCATGATCTTCTATGGGCCTCAATTTGGCCCAAAACATGGTAGGCTGTTAACAGGCCAGCCCACTAGTGTCTGAAAAAACATGGTGGGCCTTTAGCTCGGCCGACCTCTTCACCGGAATGGGCCTCTGTTGGGCCATGCCACGTGTCGACGTATCATAGGCGCCTCCTGTCCAATGAGTGGATGACATCTGTCCCATCGGTGAGCAAACACGTGTTTCCTCCGGCCAATGAGAATTTTACACGTGGAAAATCCCCATTGGTCCGGGCTGTTAACGGGTTACCGGATCCAAAACCGGACCTGATAGCTTAACGCGACCCGTTACGGTCGATGCCACATGTCGGTCACCCTTGACGAAAGCACTTCTATGACACGGGATTTATCGTCATGGAAGTGGACACTTCCGTGATGATAATTTCGGTAATCATGGAACACTTCTACTACAGCACAGGTATGACTATCTTGATTCTGTCATAAAATCATCATGGATGTACATGCATGACAGAAAACGTGACCTACTGTGACAAACACGTATCATCAAGGAAGTGTATTTTTTTGTAGCGTTGGTGTGTGCAAATGTTATGTGTGTAGTCATGCTACCTCTTGAGCACTGCATTGGTTTTCCCTTGAAGAGGAAAGGGTAATGCAGTAAAGCAGCGTAAGTATTTCCCTCAGTTTTTGAGAACCAAGGTATCAATCCAGTAGGAGATCATGCTCAAGTCCCACACACCTTCACAAAAAAATAAGAACCTCGCAACCAACGCAATAAAGGGGTTGTCAAGCCCTTATTGATCACTTACAAGAGTGAGATCTGATAGATATGATAAGATAATATTTTTGGTATTTTTATGATAAAGAGAAATAAAGATGCAAAGTAAAATAAACGACAAAGGAAATAAATAAGTATTGGAAGATTAATATGATGAAAGATAGACCCGGGGGCCATAGGTTTCACTAGTGGCTTCTCTCGAGAGCATAAGTATTACGGTCGGTAAACGAATTACTGTCGAGCAAATAATAGAACTGAGCATAGTTATGAGAATATCGAGGTATGATCATGTATATAGGCATCATGTCCGAGACAAGTCGACCAAAATGATTCTGCATCTACTACTATTACTCCACACATCGACCGCTATCCTGCATGCATCTAGAGTATTAAGTTCATAAGAACAGAGTAATGCTTTAAGGAAGATGACATGATGTAGAGGGATAAACTCATGTAATATGATATAAACCCCATCTTTTTATCCTCGATGGCAACAATACAATACGTGCCAGTTCCCTTTCTGTCACAGGGATCGAGCACCGCAAGATTGAACCCAGAGCTAAGCACTTCTCCCATTGCAAGAAAGATCAATCTAGTAGGCCAAACCAAACTCATAATTCGAAGAGACTTGCAAAGATAACCAATCATACATAAAACATTTTAGAGAAGAATCAAATATTATTCATAGATAGACTTGATCATAAACCCAAAATTCATTGGATCTCGACAAACACACCGCAAAAAGAGTTACGTCGAATAGATCTCCAAGAAGATCAAGGAGAACTTTGTATTGAGATCCAAAGAGAGAGATGAAGCCATCTAACTAATAACTATGGACCTGTAGGTCTGAACTAAACTACTCACACATCACGGAGAGGCCATGGAGTTGATGTAGAGGCCCTCCGTGATCAATGCCCCCTCCGGCGGAGCTCCGGAAAAGGCCCTGAGATGGGATCTCTTGAGTATAGAATGTCACGATGGTGGAATTAGGTTTTTGTGGTGCTCCTGGATGTTTGGCGGTACGTGGATATATATAGGAGGAAGAAGTACGTCGGTGGAGCAACAGAGGGCCCATGAGGGTGGAGGGCGCGCCCCCTGCCTCGTGCCTTCCTCCCTTGTTTCTTGACGGCCACTCCAAGTCTCCTGGATCACGTTTGTTGAGAAAATCACGTTCCCAAAGGTTTCATTCCGTTTGGACTGCGTTTGATATTCCTTTTCTTCGAAACCCTAAAATAGGCAAAAAAAATAGCAATTTGGGTTGGGCCTCCGGTTAGTAGGTTAGTCCCAAAATGATATAAAAGTGTAAAATAAAGCCCATTAACATCCAAAATAGATAATATAAGAGCATGGAGCAATCAAAAATTATAGATACATTGGAGACGTATCAAGTCACTTGTGTAATTGTATGCTTAATTTGGTTTTCCAACGCTGTCATTTTAAGTATATATGTTGATGCTCTGTAGACAGAGCAAATCACATCGCACACGGACTAAACAATGGAACCCATCAATGATGATTTCATCAATCACTAAAATTGTATACACTACTACAGGATGCTGCTAACGTGAACTACGATCAGAAACGCTTCGACGAAACTGTGTGCGATGCAATAATCGCAAACGGTGGTGTAAAAAAACCCGTAAAAAAAGGTGCAAAACATTTGCGATGATGGATGCAACAAACACGGTTCAGATTTTAGTTGTGTGTTCGAAGCAGGGCATGTGGTTGATCCAGATGAACTGTTTGTGATTAGACAGAACAACAGAAACGGGCAGCCATATCAATGTGTGTGCGATATACGGCATACAGTTCGCTCTGATGAACTGTTTGCTATTAGGGAATGCAATAGAAACGGTCAGCCAGATCGAGGTGTGTGTGATATATGGCATACGGTTCAGTCGACTGAACTCTTTCGATTAGGGAAGAGAACATAAATGGTTTAACTTAGTAAGATGTGGGTGATACGTGGCAAAAAGGCTCGGAGGTTAATTCAAGAACAAGTATACAGAGGTTAATTTGACATACATCACTTATAAGTTTAACAGAAATCATTTCACTTTTTTGGAAAACATTTAATTGCGTTGAATGTATATAGTGTTCCGTCCTATTAGTTCAATTAACCTCGAGGTCCATGTTTTGGAAACATGTCGTAAAGTAACGGGATAGACCTTCATTCAAGCCAATCAACATGTGTTCAAAAAACAAAATTTATCAAAAAGTAATGAGATAGACCTTCTTCAAGCCAATCAACATGTGCACAAAAAACAAAAAATGTCAAAAATTACAAAACAAGGACCTCGAGGTTAATTCAACTAATATGATGGAGCACTATATATATTCAACGCAATTAAATGTTTACAGTGACCCATCACATCAGTTAATTTAACATCGAGGCCACTTCCCATTCGGTCACCCATCTGATGACTACTCAAGTATCAGCACAGTTAACTTGGGAGTTCTATTAGACGACCTATCGGTAGGGAAGCTGGTCCTTGCTGCTGTAGGATCCCTCTTTGCATCCTTTATTGGGCACCCGGATGACCGACTATTGCTGCCCAATAGTCAATGCCATGTCCCACGCGAATGTGCCCGGCATGACCGATGGTGTACTCGAGGTCGAAGCCGACCACTTGGTACTTGTCCTCGGCAAGGAACTGCTCCATAGTTTGGATGGAGCTCTCCACCGAGACCGGATTGTTCGTGTACACCACCGAGAGGGCCTTCCCCCTCATGTGGGTGTCCAGTACGTGATGCATGGTCAACTGCCCGGCGGTGTCGTCGCCGGCCGTTGGTAGAGCCATTGGAGCCACGGGGATCGCCATTGGAACCGCTGGATGTCCTCTCTGTATGTGCCGCCGTGGGTGTGCTTATTGTGTCGTGTGAAGAGAGAGATGAAGGTAAATGGCCATAGGAATAAATGGGGGTCAGACGGCCTGGATTCTCTGCGTGTCTGCATGGCAGTTTTTGCAGCGGGTAACTGCATCGTCGCGCCGCGCCCGGCGCAACCGCATGCACACAAACATGCACTACTGCAGGATGGTGCTAACACGACACTACGATCAGAGACCCTTCGAGAAACTGTGTGCGATGCAATAATCACAAATGGTGGTGTATGAAAACCATCAAAAAACGTGCAAAACGTTTGCGATGGAGGATGCATCAAACACAGTTCATGTTTTAGTTGCGTGTGCGATGCAGGGCATATGGTTCAGTTCAATTAACTGTTTGTGATGAGGAGGAACAAAAGAAACTGGCAGCAAGATGAAGGCATGTGCGATACACAGCATATGGTTTACTCGGATGAACTGTTTGTGATTAGGCAAAACAAAAGAAATGGGCAGCCGGATGAAGGTGTGTGCGATATACAGCATGCGGTTCACTCGGATGAATTGTTTGTGATTAGGCAACACAAAAGAAACGGTCAGCAGATCAAGGTATGTGCGATGGGATTGCATACAGGACAACATATATATGCGATGGTTGTAGACACACACACAAACACACACACACACACACACACACACACACACACACACACTTATATGGACATGCTTGCATAACCAAATTAAACATCCGCTTACATAGGTGGCCACTACAACCATGGCATTTGCACACACCAAAGAAAATTGTTACATGCATAATTACATAGGTGGCTACTACACACATGACATTTCCACACACCAACATTAAAGTAAACTATATATTACATGCATGATTTACTAGCATAAACGATCATCTGATCATCATCTAATTCTTGTGACGCTTGCTCTGCTTGTGGCTCGACCCGGGCTCGTCGATTTTGTTAACGAGGCACTTCCTCATGTCAACGATCCGCATGTGCATCTCGTAGAATGTGTACACGCTCTTGGCCGCGAACCTGAGGTGAGGTTCATCCAGTTGCTGCATCCATGCCCCGTGCCAGGATACGAGACTTGTTCTTTGGGCATCCTGCTTCATCTTTTCGTAGTAGGGGTCGATGATGGTCGAGACGAGTTCGACCAGGGAGTCCTTCTTCATGCTGCCCCAGATCATGTAGTGGTCTCAGATTTCGACAAGGTTCTTGCATGCAAGCCCGTAACACTGAGCGCTTTTACATCGTCGGTGGTTTCCACTATGGTGAACTTGTAGTCAGTTCTGTTGACAAACCTGTTGAAATAGTCGCAAGGCTCTGTGGCCATGCAGTAGTGATAGATGAGGACATGACGGTGCACACATAACTGGGCAACGACAACCTTGTGATCTATGCCGGGACGACCGACGGTGTACTGGAGGTCGATGCCAACCACCTTGTACTTGTCTCCAGCAAGCAACTGCTCAACGCTGTTGATGTAGTCGTCCACCATGGCCGGGTCGATGGTGTACACCACCGAGAGATCCGTCTCCCTCGCGTGGGTCTCCACTCTATGCTCGCCGAACTCCATTGGAGCGCTGTCGTACATCCCCTCTCTATGTGTCATCGTGGGTGTGCTTGTTGTGTTGTGGGGCGCGATCGAAAGGTTCAAGAGACTAAGGTTATAATGGTTGCGGGAATTAAAGGGGAAGCCGGACGGCCAGGAATATCGGCAGGCCCTGATGGCAGTTCTATTTTCCAGTGCGTAAATCCGGCGTGCCGTGTGTAACTGCATCGCGTGGCAACGTGCGCAGTGCAACCGCATGCATACGGGCCCCCGACGTGATCGTGCGCACGCCCAACTGTTGGTAGAGCGCACGCGGAGGGACGCGAGCAGAGCGCTCCGCGGTCGCCTCAACGGTGAGCAACCATATATATACACACATATATATAGCAGTTGAACACGCAAGGAAAAGTTGTCCACAAGCCGAGCGTGCCAAAGGACGCGAGCAGAGTAAGCCGTGGCGCCTAACGACGAGCACAGCACGCTGCGGCGCCTAACGATGGGATAGACCTTCATTCAAGCCAATCAAAATAAGACTCGAATGGACATGTCTATATTGAGCAAAGGGATCGCACATGTCTATATTGACTGGAATGAGAATGCAATAGCAAAATAAGAATTAAGGCCACGATGATGCGGCCGCAGTGGTGGTTACAGGAGGCAAGAAGAAAGATGCATCCATCAATGTACGACCTCCTCCTCCTCAACTCAGTGCGCCGGCCGAGCCACCGACCGGCGGCTAAGGAGCGGCGGCTTGTGTGGAGAGGTCAAGGTGCTTCTCAACTAAGGCATCGAAGGCTTCCAGCCGGCTGAAGAAGGCCAACATTGTAGCGTCCTCACTGGCCTTGTAGATACCTATGTACACGATTCGTTCGTACACATGGATGTGTAGGTCGACGGTTTCTTGCAGGGTGAGGCGCCTCGCGGCGAGCGCGACCTCCGGGTGGACATTCTTCGTGGTGTCGGCGGACAGTCGCAGGGCCAACAGTGCTTCAAACAGGTTCCGACCATGGAGGCCGATTAGGGTGGCAGGCAATGAGGAGCCCGGGCGCGTGGGCTGGAGGAGTACGGCAATGTCGTCCGTGAGCTTCTTGACGAGGTGAACCTGTTGGTGCTGCGAATGATCATCTGGTCCAACTGAGAGTTGTAGCTGGCGTCGACGGCGGCCATCCACCAGCCGGTCGCCAACACCGTATGGAGACAATCCACGGTGCCATGCCGCAGGCCGGCACCGTGGACCATCTGGCACAACCGCTGGCTACTCGCGTGCATCGCCGCCATGGGTCTGGAGTGGGCACTTTTGTGCTTATTAGTGTAGGTGCTTAGGCAAATGCTTAGGTGTGTGCGATGTGGTAGATGCATTGGAATGGAGGGGCGCCTTTATATGAGTGCAAATTGTGTTGCATTCACATCATGCTGCCTCTTTTCCCGGTCCTCCCATTACTTCCCTCACGCATTCACACGATGCTAATTGAAGAAGGATGCATCATTGGCCGTTCAACATTTCGGGAACCGCTACCCTCTCCCTCGTCTGCATTAAAGCCGTATCAGGAACTGCGCTGCCCGCTGTCAAATCAAATAGTACTGCACTGTCCTGCTAGTGATTCACACGGGTCATCCAAAAGAACCGTTTGTGTTCAAGAGATGCACAAATCCTGCTCTCAATTTGAATTATGCACATAAATGCATTGAAAACTCACTTAATGCATAAAAATGTACAAACAAACCCCAAAAAATCACAAAAAATGATACAACACTCCTATTGTTTTATGTTGACACAAGAAAAATTTGAAAGCAATTAGAGGCAATGGATATCGTTTCGCCCCCAAAGTTGGGGCGTTCCCTACCGAAACCATCATGCTTGTTGTGAGAAGCTCTAGTTTGTGAGAAGCATATACCCAAACTTGCCCCAAATGGGACAAAAACTTTACCATGGCATGCTGATGCCCCTCCATGATAGCATGCCAAGTTTCATGAATTTCAGACGAGTTTTAGATTTACTAGAATATAAAAACCAGGTATCTCAATGTTTGCGACCGAGTGACGGTGGCAGGGTGTTTGACATTCATTCCCATTTCTTGCATGGGACCTAAGCATGCAGCCAAGGACCAAAGATTTGATTTTTCAACCAATTTATATGCATTGCAGCATGTGCATGTCGTTCAAATTTGAATTATGCACATAAATGCATTGAAAACTCACTTAATGCATAAAAATGTCCAAATGAACCCCGAAAAATCACAAAAGATAACACAACACTCTTGTTATTTTATGTTGACAAGATAAAAAATTTGAAAGCAATAAGAGGCAATGGATATCGTTTCGCCCCCAAAGTTGGGGCGTTCCCTACCGAAACCATCATGCTTGTTGTGAGAAGCTCTGATTTGTGAGAAGCATATACCCAAACCTGCCCCAAATGGGACAAAAACTTTACCACGGCATGTTGATGCCGCTCCATGATAGCATGCCAAGTTTCATGAATTTCAGACGAGTTTTGGATTTACTAGAATTTAAAAACCAGGTATCTCAATGTTTGTGGCCGAGTGACGGTGGCAGGGTGCTTGACATTCATTCCCATTTCTTGCATGGGACATAAGCATGCACCCAAGGACCAAAGATTTTGATTTTTCAACCAATTTATATGCACCGAAGCATGTGCATGTAGTTCAAATTTTAATTATGCACATAAATGCATTGAAAACTCACTTAATGCATAAAAATGTCCAAACGAACCCCAAAAAATCACAAAAATAACACAACACTCTTGTTGTTCTATGTTGACACGAGAAAATTTTTGAAAGCAATTAGAGGCAATGGATATCGTTTCGCCCCCAAAGTTGGGGTGTTCCCTACCGAAAACAACATGGTTGTCGTGAGAAGCTCTAGTTTGTGAGAAGCATATACCCAAACCTGCCCCAAATGGGACAAAAACTTTACCATGGCATGTTGATGCCGCTCCATGAAAGCATGCCAAGTATCATGAATTTCAGACGAGTTTTGGGTTTACTAGAATTTAAAAACCAGGTATCTAAATCTTTGCGACCGAGTGACGGTGGCACAGTGCTTGATATTCATTCCCATTTCTTGCATTGGACCTATGCATGCACCCAACGACCAAAGATTTGATTTTTTAACCAATTTATATGCACCGAAGCATTTGCATGTAGTTCAAATTTGAATTATGCACATAAATGCATTGAAAACTCACTTAATGCATAAAAATGTCCAAATGAACCCCGAAAAATCACAAAAAAATAACACAACACTCCTGTTGTTATATGTTGACATGAGAAAAAAAATTGAAAGCAATTAGAGGAAATGGATATCATTTCGCCCCCAAAGTTGGGGTGTTCCCTACCGAAACCATCATGCTTATTGTGCGAAGCTCTGGTTTGTGAGACGCATATACTCAAACCTGCCCCAAGTGGGACAATAACTTTACCATGGCATGTTGATGCCGCTCCATGATAGCATGCCAAGTTTCATGAATTTCAGACGAGTTTTGGATTTACTAGAATTTAAAAACCAGGTATCTCAATGTTTGCGGCCGAAAGACGGTGGCACGGTGCTTGACGACATTCATTTCCATTTCTTGCATGGGACCTAAGCATGCACCCAAGGACAAAGATTTTATTTTTCAACCAATTTATATGCACTGGAGCATGTGCATGTAGTTCAAATTTGAATTATGCACATAAATGCATTGAAAACTCACTTAATGCATAAAATGTCCAAACGAACCCCGAAAAATCACAAAAAATAACACAACACTCCTGTTGTTCTATGTTGAATCGAGAAAAATTTGAAAGCAATTAGAGGCAATGGATATCGTTTCGTCCACAAAGTTGGGGCATCCCCTACCGAAACCATCATGCTTGTTGTGAGAAGCTCTGGTTTGTGAGAAGCGTATACCCAAACCTGCCCCAAATGGGACAAAAACTTTACCACGCCATGTTGATGCCGCTCCATGATAGCATGCGAAGTTTCGTGAATTTCATACGAGTTTTAGATTTACTAGAATTTAAAAACCAGGTATCTCAATGTTTGCGGCCGAGTGACGGTGGCAGGGTGTTTGACATTCATTCCCATTTTTTGCATTGTACGTAAGCATGCACCCAAGGACAAAGATTTGATTTTTCAACCAATTTATATGCCTTGGAGCATGTGCATGTAGTTCAAATTTGAATTATGCACATAAATGAATTGAAAACTCACTTAATGCATAAAAATGTCTGAACGAACCCTTAATAATTGCAATTCTTTTATGATCATTGCAGATAAAAGGTCTAGCAATTCGAACACCGTCCATGGCCACTCTGGCCCCATTATGTAATTCAAATCAAGACGAAAAATCAAGTAGATCCCACATAGTTTATTATAACCAACCGTGTGAGATGCAGCACAAAATATCTTTGGAACGTGTCTGAATAAGGGACCGTGTGAGATGACACTTTGCGCGCCAGTTTTTTGGCTGAAGCGATTCCAAATTTTTGGCTTCCGCGGAAATATCTACCTCCCAGCCTCCTCCCCCTTACCAAAAGCCACATTTCCCCCCTTTCCGCCTTCCTTTCCAAGTTGAAACCTTCACTCCTTGCTTACAGCGCCGCCGCCTCCTCGCCGGCGACCCTCCTTCACGCTGCTCGGGCTCGCCTATCCAGGCAGGTAATCCACACCCGACCCCCATCCTCCTCCTCCTTCCACAACCCACATGCCCCGACCGCCGGCGCGAGCGCGACACCTTCCACCCAAATCATCGACCCCTCCACCAAATAAGCGCCGGCCTAAGCCATGGTGCATGCAGTATAGCCAAGACCTCATGGAGCATTTGGCAGCGGAGAATCAAATCACGGCCGCACACGCGGATGAGGTCACGATGGCTGCCATTCGTGCCGACCCCTAGATCTTGGTGGAGCACCTCGCCGTCGAGGCCACCATTGACTCCTCGCACACCGATGCCGCGACGCGGTTGGCCGCTTTAAACGACAGTTCATGGCCTTTTCTCGAGGCCACCGTCGGTGCCTTCGATGAAGACTACGAGGTGTTTTCTCAGTGTGCACATGCTTTCCTCATCTCGAGAGCCAGCAGGTTGGTGCCCGGAGCGGCTCAGGCAACTCACCACTACAATGAGGGCACCTGATACGTCTGAAAGTGCAACTATCCCTAGGAGGTTTTGGTAATTCCTAACAACGTATAGCTCATTGAGCTATTGCTATTTCAAGATTAATATCTCAGGAAAGCTCAATGATTGGCATGGCATGGATGAGAAAAGTGGACCCCTCAAAATGCTATGAACAAAGGATTGGCTCAAGCTCAAAGCTCAAGACTCTACATTTTCCATTTTAGTGATCCAAGATCACATTGGGTCTATAGGAAAAGCCAATACTATCAAGGAGGGATGAGGTGTTGCTTAATGAGGTTCTTGCTCAAAATGCTTAGTGATATGCTCCAAAACCCTCAACTACTTTCTCACATCCACATATGACCTAAACTCTGACGCCCCAAGACCGGAGCTTCAGATGCCTTCCAGGGTTTCCGGGTTTCGTCGTGTGATTTGTTTGGTTCATTGCATTCATCATTGCATCATGTGCATTGCATCATGTCATCATGTCATCATGTCATTTCTTTTCTTAACTCAACTAAATAAATGGCATGGATCTTTGATCCATTTAAATCGAGGGAATTCACATGATGATTATCTTTATAACATATCCTCCCGATATTAGGGAGCTATATTAAATATTCCATTTTCGGAATCACGCATGAACACACTTGCAAATAATCACATGCCTTTTCTCACTTCAAGTTTGGTCCCCAAACTTTGCCCATTATTTCTTTCATCGCTTTTCCGGAGCTCCACCAAAAATCCGAACATTTTTGGACCTCCTATCACCCACTTCCTATTCAAATCATTTGAATTTAAATCAAATGAGTTTGGATTTAAATCTTTCTATCATGGCCTTTTCTATTTTCTCGGAACAAGCACATTTTTGTGGGTCCGGGAAAATTATTTGCGTGTCCAACTTCTTCCCCTAACCCCTCTTTCTTTTCTTTCTTAATCTCTATTTTTTTCTTTTCTTTTCTTTTACTAGTGAGAGAGAGCCCAGCCGCAACCTGCAGCCAGGCCGGCCCATTTGCGTCAAGCCCAGCCCAGCGCCTATCTAACCCTAGCCCCTACCCCTTCCTCTCGATCTCTCCCTAGTCTCGATCCTCTCCTCCCTCCTTGCGCCATCAGGAAGAGAGACAAAGAGGAGCGAGCGCCCCGCGCCCGATCTCCTCCGCCCCACCGATGAGCCTCCGCTCTGCCTCGCCTCCTACTTCCCCGCGTTGCTCGCAAACTCATTGTGGCCGCCCCAAGTTCCTCAAGAAGCCGCGCCGCCTGCCTCTCGCCACGACTCCGGCGAGATCTGGGCAGCCCCGCGCTAGAGCCGTCGTTCCCGCACCGCCGCAATGCCATCTTGCTCCCTCCTGCCGCGAGCTCCACCTCCCATGGCTGCAACTGCCGTCCTACCTACCCCACTGGAGCGCCCCGCCGCCTCGGGTCTCCTCTGCTCGGTTCCTCTTGCATCGCCACCCACAGGTTCCGGCCCTGCCTCGAGCACCCCCGCGCCCCTACATCAAGCCGCCAGGGACGTGGGTTGTCGGATGCTGCCTCCTTTCCTTCGAGCTACCTCCTGCGCCTCGATCTCCTTCAAGACTGGCCGGGTCCATCTTCCTGCACCTGTTCCCCGTCTCCGGCGCCGCGCTAGACCTCCCCCACACCTCGCTAGCTGCTGCTGCGCTGCCGTGTTCCTGCTTCAAGCAGGCAGAGGGTCGATCCACCACCAGTGCTCGCCTCTGCCGTGGACCCCCCAGCGAGGCACATTTGCGTCATCCGCCCGGCCTCTTGCACTCATGCCGGACCATGACGCACGGCTGTCATCATGCACCTCCAATTGCTGTTGCTATTGATGCCAAGTCCAACAACCACTGAACCGGGAACAATGCCAAGTACCACGACAGACCACCAAGTACCCCTTTGAATCCTTCAAGACCGTCAAGCGAACGACTACCATCGCTCCAAGATCTGAACGGCTACGACGACATGAAAATCTACGGAACGTTTACGACTACACGAGGAACCGCCAAGGCCGGCTACAACCCTTGTACCACTACTATCGCCAAGTACCATGACGACCGAAGCATAGTACCTCCACGTTTTCCATGTACATCGACCGTCACCGAAGACCCGTGTAGCACTAACGCCAAGTTCCCCTACCGTCGCCCTCGGAAACATCGAATGTGTCAAGTCCTTCTCCGAGACGTGTACCACTACTTCCTCTACCGTCGCGAGAACGTCTACTTCCTCTACTTTGCACCGACTCGTTCCGCCTCAAAATGCATCGTTGTTTGGCTATGTTACCGCTTTGCTCAGCCCCTCTTATAGCGTTGTTAGTTGCAGGTGAAGATGGAGTTTGTTCCATGTTGGAACATGGATATTTTGTTGGGATATCACAATATCTCTTATTTAATTAATGCATCAATATACTTGGTAAAGGGTGGAAGGCTCGGCCTTATGCCTGGTGTTTTGTTCCACTCTTGCCGCCCTAGTTTCCGTCATATCGGTGTTATGTTCCTTGATTTTGTGTTCCTTACGCAGTCAGGTTATAATGGGAACCCCTTGACAGTTCGCTTTGCATAAAACTCCTCCAGCAAGGCCCAACCTTGGTTTTACATTTGCACTAACAACCTATCACCTTCCCTTGGGTTCTACAGACTCAAGGGTCATCTTTATTTTAACCCCCCCCCCCCCGGCCTATGCTCCTCTGAGTGTTGGTCCAAAACGGGCAGCCTGCGGGGCCACCTCGGGGCAACTCGAGGGTTGGTTTTACTCGTAGCTTGACCTATCCGGTGTGCCCTGAGAACGAGATACGTGCGACTCCTATCGGGATTTGTTGGTACATCGGGCGGCTTTGCTAGTCTTGTTTTACCATTGTTGAAATGTCTTGTAACCGGGATTCCGAGCCTGATCTGGTCTTCCTGGGAGAAGGAATATCCTTCATTGACCGTGAGAGCTTGTGATGGGCTAAGTTGGGACACCCCTGTAGGGATTTGAACTTTCAAAAGTCGTGCCCACGGTTATGGGCAGATGGGAATTTGTTAATGTCCGGTTGTAGAGAACTTGACACTTAACTTAATTAAAATGCATCAACCGTGTGTGTAGCCGTGATGGTCTCTTCTCGGCGGAGTCCGGGAAGTGGACACGGTTCTTGTGTTATGCTTGGGTGTAAGTAGTTTCAGGATCACTTCTTGATCACTTCTAGTTCACGACTGTGCTTTGCTTCTCTTCTCGCTCTCATTTGCGTAAGTTAGCCACCACATATGCTAGTGCTTGCTGCAGCTCCACCTCACAACCTTTTCCTACCCATAAGCTTAAATAGTCTTGGTCGCGAGGGTGTGAGATTGTTGAGTCCCCGTGACTCACAGATTACTTCCAAAACCAGTTGCAGCTGCCGATGATAACCGTGCAGGTGATGCAACCGAGCTCAAGGAGGAGCTCGATGAAGATCGTGCTCGTTGTGTTGTTTCATTTCCAGTTGATCAGTAGTGGAGCCAAGTCGGGGCGATCAGGGATCTATTGCATTAGGGGTTGTCTTTCTCTATTTGGTTCCGCAGTCGGACCTTGATTGTATTCCGGATGATGTAATGTTATATTTATGTATTGAGTGAAGTGGCGATTCTAAGCCAACTCTTTATTCCTCTCTTATTCAGTACATGGGATGCGTAAAGATTACCCCTCTTGCAACATGCCTACTATGCGGTTATGCCTCTAAGTCGTGCTCCGACACGTGGGAGATATAGCCGCATCGTGGGTGTTACATACAGCAAAAGTCAAACTCGGCCCCACCGATTCTTCCTATCCGGCGCCACCGAGTTTCAAATGTCATAGCCACTGCCACAAACCCTAGGCAAATCGGTATCACCGATAGGGATCTTGGTCTCACCGAGATGGGGTTGTAATCTCTCTGTTTCCCTTCGTAACATTTTGGTCTCACTGAGATGAGCGGTCGGTCCCACCGAGATTGCAATGTAAACTCTCTGTTTTCCCTTCGTAACGTTTCGGTCTCACCAAAATGAGCGATCGGTCCCACCGAGTTTACCTAACCAACTCTCTGGTTAGCTTATTACCAAAATTGGTCTCACCGAGTTTGTGTAATCGGTCTCACCGAGATTACATTATGCCCTATCCCTAATCATATCGGTCCTACCGAGTTGCATGTTGGTCCCACCGAAAATCCTAACGGTCACTAGCTTTGCTGAATCGGTCCGACCAAGTTTAACCATTCGGTCCCACCGAGTTTGGCAAGTTGTGTGTAACGGTTAGATTTTGTGTGGAGGCTATATATACCCCTCCACCACCTCTTCATTCGTGGAGAGGGCCATCAGAACGAACCTACACTTCCAACTTACTTTTTCTGAGAGAGAACCACCTACACTTGTGTTGAGACCAAGATATCCCACTCCAACCACATGAATCTTGATCTCTAGGCTCCCCAAGTTGCTTTCCACTCAAATCTTCTTTCCACCAAATCCAAATCCTATGAGCGAGAGTTGAGTGTTGGGGAGACTATAATTTGAAGCACAAGATCAAGGAGTTCATCATCAACACACCATTTGTTACTTCTTGGAGAGTGGTGTCTCCTAGATTGGCTAGGTGTCACTTGGGAGCCTCTGACAAGATTGTGGAGTTGAACCAAGGAGTTTGTAAGGGCAAGGAGATCGCCTACTCCGTGAAGATCTACCGCTAGTGAGGCAAGTCCTTCGTGGGCGATGGCCATGGTGGGATAGACAAGGTTGCTTCTTCGTGGACCCTTCGTGGGTGGATCCCTCCGTGCACTCGCGCAACCATTACCCTTCGTGGGTTGAAGTCTCCATCAACATGGATGTACGATAGCACCACCTATCGGAACCACGACAAAACATCCGTGTCTCCAATTGCGTTTGAATCCTCCAAACCCTTCCCTTTACATTCTTGCAAGTTGCATGCTTTACTTTCTGCTGCTCATATACTCTTTGCATGCTTGCTTGAATTGCATTAAGATTGCTTGACTTGTCCAAAATTGCTAAAATCTGCCAAGAACGAAAATTGGGAAAAGGCTAGATTTTTATTTGGTTAAGTAGTCTAATCACCCCCCTCTAGACATACTTTTGATCCTACAAGTGGTATCAGAGCTTTGGTCTCCATTTGCTTTGATTTCCGTAGCTTTTGGTGGTCATAGCCTTGGTTTCACAACCTAGGAGAGTATGGCGTCTAGCGAGGGAAATTACCGCCGTAGAGGTCCTTGCTTTGATGGCACTAATTTTGCTAGTTGGAAGCATAAGATGAAAATGCATATTCTTGGACATAACCCCGCCATTTGGGCTATTATGTGTATTGGCTTGCAAGGTGAATTCTTTGATGGGAGAGAACCGAACTGTGAAGCTACCGCGGAAGAGTTGAAGATGCTACAATACAATGCTCAAGCTTGTGATATCCTCTTCAACAAATTGTGCCCCGAAGAATTCAACAAAATCAACCGTCTTGAGAATGCAAAGGAAATTTGGGATACTTTGATTGATATGCACGAAGGTACCGACTCCGTCAAGGAATCCAAGTTGGATGTGCTTCAAAGTCAACTTGACAAGTTCAAAATGAAGTATGGTGAAGGTGTCGCTGGAATGTACTCTAGGCTTGCTCTTATCACAAATGAGATTGCCGGCTTAGGAAGTGAAGAGATGACCGACAAATTCATCATCAAGAAGATCCTAAGATCCTTGGATGGAAAATATGATACTGTATGCACATTGATCCAAATGATGCCAAATTACAAAGATCTCAAGCCAACGGAAGTCATTGGAAGAATTGTTGCTCATGAGATGTCACTCAAGGATAAGGAGGAGCTCCATAACAAGTCAAATGGTGCTTACAAAGCCTCATGTGAAGCTCCCACATCATCAAGTGAGAAACAAACCTTCAATGAAGAATTGAGCCTAATGGTGAAGAACTTCAACAAGTTCTACAAGAGTAGAAGCAAAGAGAGAAGTTCCAAGTCAAGGTCCTACAATGACAAAAGATCTTCTAGTCGAGAGCGAAACTATTACAATTGTGGAAGACCCGGACACTACTCCAATGAGTGTACGGGCCCCTACAAGAGAAGAGAAGATTCTCCCAAAAGAAGAAGTAGAAGAGAAGAATCACCATAGAGGGAGAGAAGGAGTAGGGATGATCGTTATGAACGAAGACCCTCTCGGAGAAGCAAGGATTCGGAAAGGAAGGACAAGTCATCAATGAGCTACACAAAACAAAGACATCAAGCTCATGTTGGTGAATGGGTATCCGGCTCCGACTCCGACAATCACTCTGAGAAAAGCTATCACTCCAACTCCGAATATACTCAAGATGAAGGTGTTGCCGGTCTAGCACTTGTGTCAACCAACTCCTACGACATATTTGATTCACCAAATGAAGGAATTGGAAGATGCTTCATGGCCAAAGGTCCAAAGGTATCACACCCCGAGTATGTTGATTTCAATAGTGATGAAGATGACATGTTAGGTGATGATGATTTACTTATTAATCATGCTAATCAAGATGAAACGAATGACAATGATAAGGAGAAGATTGAGTCTCTAACTAAAGAACTAAACACTCTTAAGTTAGCTCATGAAACTATCTTAGGAGATCATCAAGAACTTTTAAGGACTCATGAGAAATTACGTTTTGAGAAGCTCAATCTTGAGCAAGAGCATGAGTTCTTAAAGGAAATCAATGATGATCTTCGCAAGAAAAGTTCTTCTTACATTGCCAAGCGTTTACTCTTATCCACTTAGATGCCTCAAGTCAAGTCTAGTAACAAGAACAAGAAGGATTCTTCCTCTAGTAGTAACAATAATCATGCTAAATCCAATATTATTGCTTCTAGTAGTTCTCTTGATTGCACTAATCATTCTCTTAGCCAAGTTACACTTGAGCAAGAAAATAGCTTATTGAAGGGAATCATAGAGAAAGGTGTTTACAAGAGCCTTGCCGGGAGTAAGCAATTCGAGTAAATTGTACGCAAGAAAGGAAGGCACCGGAAGAATCAAGGTATTGGTTTTGAACGAAAGTTCAATGCCAATGGAGTTGAGTGGGAAGAAGATAAATACCCCAAGACGAAGTTTGTTCCTCAACAAGAGAAGTATGATCCTACTTCTTTCAAAGGGACACAAGCTCAAGATGATCTTCCACCACAAGACCACAAGGAAAAAAGGCAAGGACAAGCTTCAAGAGGAAATTGATGCATTTGAAGAAGCTCCTAAGGCCTTGGTCAAGTGGGTTCCCAAGACTACATCAAGTTCCACTTCATCAAGTACAACTACAACTCCGAGGATTCCCATCAAGATGGTGTGGATCCCGAAGAAGAAGAAGAAGAAGAAGAACTAGAGAGTTCTTGAGGGTGACTCCGCCAACATACTTCACTCTTATCATTTTGGCAAGAACAAGTGCAATCAACTTCCACATCTTGCACTAGCTCAAGGAGTCACAAACCCTCTTGTTGGTAAGAGAAGGGACAAAGTAACCTAATGCTCTCATAGACATCATCTTGTGTGTGCATCACTCTATGACTATGGATATCCTTGTTTGTTCCTTGTGGGACTAACCCGTGTAAGTATTAAAGTGCAACTCACTCCAAAGGATAGCTCCGAATGATCTACATCAACTTAGAGAATCCACATCTTCAACACCTACATGAAGTCATCATTGACAAAACCCAAGGTTAGTTCATCCCTCTTAGGGGGGATCTCACATCTAGGGGGAGCTTTACACTAAGAATTGAGCTAAAGCAACTCTAATGGTGTGAACACAACAACGCTTTATGTAAAAGTGGTAACCCCACTTGTGCTTAAACAATGAGTATGACCTATGATCAAATGTTCTCATTTGACTCCTAAGTCAAAATATACTCATATATAGATGACCTAGTCATCGCCAATTGCTTGATAGATGCTAGAATTGTTTGTGCATGCTTTGCCACATATTTCATTTGTCATTTTATTGTGTGAGCATGTTGGTTGCATAATTTACTCATTCGAGGACATCCACTTGTTGTTTTGATTGGTTGGTTTCTTTTTCTCTTTCCAAGTGGATGGACAAGAATGCCTAAGAACCTTCTCTAGCTATCTATGCTCTTCTCGCCTCAAACTCTATTCATGCTGCATCACAAAGTTTGATCAAGTCAGATTCGAACCACTCTGTGTGAGGAGCACTCAGAGTCCCCGATTCGTCATAGACTTAAACTTCCAAAACTTCTTTGTGTGTTTCGGTCTGACCGATTCATCCATTTCGGTCATACCGAGATCACTAAGTCGATCTAGGTTTTTAATCTCGGTGCAACCGATTTGAACTTTTCGGTCACACCGAGTTGCAGTAACTGCTCGCAGTTATGCATCTCGGTGCCACCGAGTTGTTTCAGTCGGTCACACCGACAGGGTCAGGCTATATATACCCACGGGCCAAAATTTGGAAAACTTTCCGAACCTCTTCACACGCGCTTAGCCTGCTCTGCCTCCCTGGGTCTCCGGATTGTCCTCCTCATCGCCAGCCGCCTTCAGTCGCTGGTCTCCGCCGCTGTCAACGGGATCGTCTCCGCTGTTGCCGCCGTAGCAAGTCCATCACCGAACTAGGGTATGGACTTGATCTTTGTGTTGTTCTCACTCCGATTCCCCAACATATTGTTTTGCCATGTATCTTGCCACGATTGAGATCACTCTATCCAATGAAAACACTCCGTAGTTTAGTTGTGGATTGAAAATTTAGGGTTAGGTTTCCGCCGAAACCATCTCGGACCGACCGAGTTGTTGAAATCGGTTCCACCGATTTGGCTCGGGCCATTGCACATGTGATTCTCAGTCTGACCGAGAATTGCAAATCGGTGTGACCGAGTTCGAGTCTTTGTGAAACCCTAGTAGTCTCGGTGCCACTGAGTTGTGACTCTGTCTGGCCGAGTTCACTAGTTTAGGTTCCAACAGCTGCTTCGGTATCACCAAGATTTCAAATCGGTAGATCCGAAATGCTTTCTGTGGAAAACTAAAACTAAGTTTTTGATTCATTCTTTTGCAAAAACCTCTGCACTTTGTGATGCTCATCCACTCTACCTCATCCATAATCTATTCACAAGGACTGATGTCAGTGTTTGCATCATGTCAGATCAGAGTGGCAGTCAGAACAAGTCTGAGGAGCAAGTGAACTTGAGTGAGGGCACTAGTCCCTCTAGCAGCTTTGATGAAGGAAGCAGAAGTACCCCCAGCAACTTGCCTAAGGCAGCCACCAGGACCAGAAAGAAGAAAACCTCATATTCAGAGGATGAGGACTATGTGGCTGCTGAGGGAGAGGCTACCTCAAAGAGGAAAGTCCTGAAAAAGGAATATGGAATAGCTGCTGCCACTAAGCCAGGGATGAAGCAAAAGGTTCCTGCCAAGACAGCTCCCATGTCAAAAGCCAGAACATCCACTCAAGAGACTTTGGGATCTGCACCCAAAGAGTAGGTTGTGGCAGAAAAGAAAAGACATGAAAGGGTCAAGAAGACCACTGCCAGAGTGCTTGGGAGATCTTCAATAATGAAAGACTCTGAAGAAGAGGAAGAGGAAGAGGATGCAGCACCAGCACCCAAAGCATAAAAGCTTATGGGAGATGCTATAAGGGTAGGGGCTATTCCATCTAAGCCTAAGACTGCTCCTAAGACTGTTGCTCCAGCTCCAAAGCCAAAACCAAAGAGGAGCATCAGGAACATCCCTGTTGAGGAGAAGAACAAGGCCCCAGTGCCTCAAGCTGCCGAAGAAGAAGATGATTCTGTCGTGTTAAGGAAGTTGAAGCCCAAAATTCCAGACCACAATGATGCTCATCTAGTTGCAGAGAACATGAAAATCAGGAAGGATTTCGGTCTAAGGCTATGGAGAGAATCTGATCCATATGCCACCAGGAGAAGGACTGCTGTGGACTACAGGTTCCATACAAAGGAACAACAGGACTTTTGTGATACTATCTTACTTGACAAGAAGCCCATAGTGTGTGACATGAGATGGGTCGATTGGACATTCATTGAGGAAAATGAGGATCACTTCCCTGGTGTATATGACAGCTTCAAGGCTTGTGGAGTTGATGAGTTTGTGGCTCAGAAGCTCACAAAGTGGAATGATGAGCTCATCATGCATTTCTACTCCACAGCTCATTTCTACCGAGATGGAAGAATTGTCTGGATGTCTGAAGGTACTAGGTACCAGTCAATGGTTGCTGAATGGGCGAAATTGATCAATGCTCCCGAGGAGAGTGAAGATGACTTGGATGTCTACGCCAAGAAGAAGAAGGATCACAACACCATGGCACACATGTACAAAGAGATCCTAGATGCTGCTCTTGAGACACACAAGTTTGGATCGGTACATTACCTTCTGTTAGGCTTGCCAACAATCAACTGGATCCTCAGGCACACTCTCTTTCCAAAGTCAGGTGATCACAAGATGATCAGAGGCCATGCAATTAACTTGCTTCACATATTTGATGTGCCTCAAAAGTTCAAAGTCATGAGCCTAATTGTGGAAACCATTAAGAGAACAGCTGCAGATCAGAAGAGGAGTTGTGGGTATGCCCCATAGATCCAGGAGCTAATCAACTCCAAGATGGGCACTGGCACATATCTCCTGGACAAGGAACACATGCCCATCTACCAGACTTTAGGGACAACACCGTGGTGATGGATGAGAATGAACCATCTTCTATGCACGCACAAGCCAAGAAGGAGAAGGCAAGGGCTGAAAAGGCTGCAAAGATGCCAACCACTGAAGAGGCATCTCAGTATCTTCTGAAGAGCAAGCAAGATCAGCTTGGCTACTTGATTGCCTCCACTCTGAGGATTGAGAAGGGATTGGTTACCCTGAATTAAAACCAGGAGAGCTTGGAGAGGATCATGGAGCAGAAGTTCTATGACTTAGATGTGAAGGTCACTGAAATACAGTCTGTTGTTGAGCAACTTCAGGAGGAAGTGCAGGTGAAGAAGGGCAAGACAACCACTGATGCTTTTTCTAGAGTGCCCAGAGGTCAGAGGTCTGCTGCTATACCTGTCACAGACACCAGAGCAACTTCATCTGCACCAGCTACAGCTTCAATGCCACCAGCTCCAGCACCTACTCAACCAACTCCATCTACATCAACTAACGCCTTCGCCCTTGGAGTTCTGTCTACACCACCACCTGAAGACCAAGCCTGAGAGTCGATCTAGCACTATGCATTTTATGAACTTTTTGGTAACTTGTTGCCAAAGGGGGAGAAAATGTATAGATCATAGGCTTCGAGAGAGAGTGTTACTTTTGTTCTCTCTTGCATTTCTCCTTGGTGGTTGAGCTTTATTATCTGCTCGTTTGAGATACTTTATAATTTATGCTTGTGTGTGATACTTGGATGATCATGTGTTTGATCATATACTACCTTTATGCTTGTTGGATGACATTATCCTTTTATATTCCATAAGATCACTTACTTTGCTTGGTGATGAGTGCATGTATTTTAATTACACTACTAGGAAAAGGGCTATAGACGAAATGGATACTAATGGCGCACCTGACATGTGGTGCGCCACTACAATATAGCAGTGGCGCACCATGTGCAGGTGCGCCATTAGTGTGGAAGACACTAATGGCACACCGGATACATGGTGTGCCATTAGTAACAAATTTTTTTCATTTTTCCAAACATACTAATGGCGCATCATGTAGACAGTGCGACATTACTAGTTAAAACTAGTAATGGCGCACTGTCCACAGGTGCGCCATTACTAAGTTTTTCCCCCTAGCTAATGGCGCACCGCCAGGGGGTGCGCCATTAGTAATCTTCGCCCTAGCTAATTCGCCCGATCCCCTTCGTCCCTCCCACCACTTCAACCCTTGCTCCACACCCGCTCCGACGACCCCCGCGCCCCGCCTCGCCGTCTCGGGCCTCGCCGCCGACCCACTGCACTGCCGCCCCACCCACTGCGCCGCCGCCCCACCCACTGTGCCGCCGCCTGGTCTCCTCCGCCCGTAAGCCCCTCTCCGCCTCCGCCCGTCCATCGCCTTCGGCCTCATGCCCCACCCGTTGCCGCCCCACCCGTTGCGCCGCCGCCCAGTCCCCTACGCCTCCACGATCTCCGCGGTGAGTCCCTCAACCGTTCCCCCCTTCGATCCGCCTCCATAGGCCACCGTAAGCCGCCGACATCGACCTCGCGCTCACCCTATAGCCGGCCCGTGTGCCCCCGGGCTGCTCCTGCCCTTGGGCACGCATCCGCCTACGCGCCCCTGGCCATCCCTCGCCCGTGCTCGTCTGCCCGTTGTCGCTCGCGCGCGCCCGTGCTGACTGTTGTCGCGCCGCCCCCGCTGCTGCTGTTGCTCTGCTGACTGCACTACTGCTGTTGTTGATGTTCGCTGCTTGGCCGCTGCTTGCTGCTGCCTTGGCATTGCTCTTTCCCACTGCTGATCATGCTGCTGCTGCTAGGAAGAAGAGTAGGAGCCATTGTTGTTGTTGTGCCTTTGGTCAGCGCCGAGCATGTGGTCCATGGAGTAGCAGGGTGGTGAGCTTGCTGCTTGTAGGTGGTGCTGGAAGGAGTAATCCTGTCCATTAGCCTATTAATCCTGCGGGCGGGCGTGCGGCGGCGGCTAAGTCAGAGAGTCGGGCCAGATGGTTGGATTACCTTCTACATAGGCAGCAGCATGCATAGGGAGTTGACATGTTCTCAGCTGTTGCTTCAATCCAGTGCTCCTCATAGGATTAAGAAAAGCCAATTAAGCAAAAAGACAGCACCATCATAGATCACACATCCCTCAAGGAAGAACCACTTTCGGCTATCCATGAAGAACCACTTTCCTGCTTGTCTGTAAAGTGGTTGTTGGAGTCCAGAACACTTAAATAGTTAGTCAAATGAATTGCTTGCTTGCTAATTTTTTTAGCTACTGTTTTTATTAAAAAATTATTGGAGTTTATATCATATATATTGCTGGCATGTATTTCATATGTTCTGTAGCATTAAGGCTACATAGCATGCCATTTTTGTGCCTTGTATTAATTGCTTTCCCTACATGTTTGCATGTTTAAGTGAGAAAAGAGGAAGAAAGGAGAATCAGGGTAGGGTTTCATGGCTAGAAAATATATTGCTGGGTTTTGTCTCCGACCATCGTGTCGTGATGATATTGGGGGGTTTTGTCTCCGACCATCATGTCATGATGATATTGTGGGGTGTTGTGGGGTTGCAGCGGGGCAGGGGTGGGATAATGATTTTGCAGGTACCCCGAGAGGCCCTTGAGTTTGCCGGAATGTCGATTAACTTCCGTTTCGGCAAATTCGGGTACTCCATATGTCCTATTTTCAGCAAAGGTCATGCTGAAATTTTCCGTGAATTTTAGCATGACTTTGCTAACAATAGGACATATGGGGTACTTGCGACTAATGCGTGGGCCTAGGTATCTTAGTACTTAATTAAGTAGGATCAACTGCCTCTTGTGTTATACATATAGAAGTGTGATATCAACTCATAGTTATTACTAATGTCAAGAGATGATGTAGTTTTGATGAGGGTATGCTTATCACCATGGATCTTGGTAATCCTGACATCGACCAAGACAATATGGACATTTGGGTCCTTGTTGATATGCCTCTAGTTCTACCGCTATGTGAGTTTCTCAAACATAGTTATTAGCTAATTTATATTGTTTATTTCAAAATAGTTGACAGCTTATTTCCATTCACAGCTTATTTTTATTGTTCAAAGAATGTGCGGGAGATGGTAGACAAAACCCACTACACCGATGGCTCCGAATTAACAACTTACAAGGAGAAAAATCATCTGGTCGGATTTTGTACTGACATTGAGAATTACAGTATCCACAATCAAACTCCTCAAAATTATGGTCAATATGTGCCACTAGTGCATGTGTTCAACTACGGTAACTACCATGGAGATACCCTGGTAAGATTTTTACTATTACGACATCTGTGCATCTTTTACATACTTCTAAAACTAGTACATCATTGCTAACTATGAAGTTATTACTATGTTTTTCAACAGATAATCCCAGAGAATTGTGTGCCTCATTTGATGTATTAGAAAGGTAGTCTAAATGTTTTGAACATACAGCCAGGTCATCCTACGAATCTCAACTATCCATACAATATTTCTAAAAGAAGTGGAGACATGAAAATCAAAGGATGGAAAAATGTATGGACAGTCGTAAGGAGGTTCTTGGAAGCAAAAGGAAGCGAAGCGCAAGAGTTGGAGACAGGATGTTCTCCATTCTCCATAATGGAGAGTCAGGGTCTATATTGTTTTATGCTATTTAACCTTAAATAGGGTATTTAGGTCCTGCATAATACTGATGATCATGTGCTAAGAACAATTAAGTAGGGTTGGTTCGATGACTATCAAGATGATGATTGTTTGACTTGTTATTAATAACGAGTAGAAGTTGTATGATGATGATTAGTAGGACTTGTTAGGATTAGTATTACTTCCGACAAACTCGCTACTCGCGGTCTCGAGACTTGTAATGTTCTATATTTGTTCGGTCTTTTGAATTCGGAGACTAATATGATGAATTGTATTCGGAGAGTAATCTTCTATTGTATTCGATGAATCTGCTCTTGCTGTGTGGTGCTGTCTATATTCTGTCCAATAATATATTTTGTAACCTGTGCAAAAATCAGAAAAGTAAAAAAACCTAATATTCATACTAATGGCGCATCACCCCACAGTGCACCATTAGTATGCCAGATACTAATGGCGCATGTTGGTCTATATTAATGGCCCACGGCGTGGTGCGCCATTAGTATACCAGATACTAATGGCGCACCTGTGGTGCGCCATTAGTATATAATACTAGTGGCGTGGTACTAGTGGCGCACCAGTAGTGCGCCATTAGTAGGCAAAACTGGTGCGCCACTAGTAGGCCTTTTCCTAGTAGTGTTATTATCATTTTGAGTGCTCCACCAAGATGTATGTGACATGGAAGAGTAACCCATGATCCTAACTCTTTGTGCATTTGCAGTCCAAAGCAAATCTTAAACTATGCACAAATTTAGGGGGAGCTCTTGCTTTTCACATACTTCTCAAAGCGACAATGTTTTTCACTCTTATTATCATTTGTCGAAGCTTTGATCTATATGTTGTCATCAATTACCAAAAAGGGGGAGATTGAAAGTGCAACTATCCCTAGGTGGTTTTGGTAATTCCTAACAACATATAGCTCATTGAGCTAATGCTATTTCAAGATTAATATCTCAGGAAAGCTCAATTATTGGCATGGCATGGATGAGAAAAGTGGACCCCTCAAAATGCTAAGGACAAAGGATTGGCTCAAGCTCAAAGCTCAAGACTCTACATTTTCCATTTTAGTGATCCAATATCACATTGAGTCTATAGGAAAAGCCAATACTATCAAGGAGGGATGAGGTGTTGCTTAATGAGGTTCTTGCTCAAAATGCTTAGTGATATGCTCCAAAAACCCCAACTACTTTCTCACATCCACATATGACCTAAACCAAAAGTAAAACTCGGCCCCACCGATTCTTCCTATCCGGTGCCACCGAGTATCAAATGCCATAGCCACTGCCACAAACCCAAGGCAAATCGGTCTCACTGATAGTGATCTCGGTCTCACTGAGATGGGGTTGTAATCTCTCTGTTTCCCTTCGTAACATTTTGGTCTCACCGAGATGAGCGATCGGTCCCACCAAGATTACAATGTAACAATCTGTTTTCCCTTCGTAACATTTCGGTCTCACCGAAATGAGTGATCGGACCCACCGAGTTTACCTGACCAACTCTCTGGTTAGCTTGTTACCAAAATCGGTCTCACCGAGTTTGTGTAATCAGTCTCACCGAGATTACATTATGCCCTAACCCTAATCATATCGGTCCTACCGAGTTGCATGTCGGTCCCACCGAAAATCTTAACGGTCACTAGCTTTGCTGAATCGGTCCGACCGAGTTTAACCATTTGGTCCCACCGAGTTTGGCAAGTTGTGTGTAATGGTTAGATTTTGTGTGGAGGCTATATATACCCCTCCACCACCTCTTCATTCGTGGAGAGAGCCATCAGAACGAACCTACACTTCCAACTTACTTTTTCTAAGAGAGAGAACCACCTACACTTGTGTTGAGACCAAGATATCCCACTCCGACCATATGAATCTTGATCTCTAGCCTTCCCCAAGTTGCTTTCCACTCAAATCTTCTTTCCACCAAATCCAAATCCTATGAGAGAGAGTTGAGTGTTGGGGAGACTATCATTTGAAGCACAAGAGCAAGGAGTTCATCATCAACACACCATTTGTTACTTCTTGGAGAGTGGTGTCTCCTAGATTGGCTAGGTGTCACTTGGGAGCCTCCGACAAGATTGTGGAGTTTAACCAAGGAGTTTGTAAGGGCAAGGAGATCGCCTACTCCGTGAAGATCTACCGCTAGTGAGGCAAGTCCTTCGTGGGCGATGGCCATGGTGGGATACACAAGGTTGCTTCTTCGTGGACCCTTCATGTGTGGAGCCCTCCGTGGACTCGCGCAAATGTTACCATTCGTGGGTTGAAGTCTCCATCAACGTGGATATACGATAGCACCACCTATCGGAACCACGACAAAACATCTGTGTCTCTAATTGCGTTTGAATCCTCCAAACCCTTCCCTTTACATTCTTGCAAGTTGCATGCTTTACTTTCCGCTGCTCATATACTCTTTGCATGCTTGCTTGAATTGTATTAAGATTGCTTCACTTGTCCAAAGTTGCTAAAATCTGCCAAGAACTAAAATTGGGAAAAGGCTAGATTTTTATTTGGTCAATTAGTCTAATCATGCCCCCCCCTCTAGACATACTTTCGATCCTACAACGTCTCCAACGTATCTATAATTTTTTATTGTTCCATGCTATTATATTATCAACCTTGGATGTTTTATATGCTATTTTATATGAATTTTGGGACTAACCATTAACCTAGAGCCTTGTGACAGTTCCTGTTTTTTCCTTGTTTTAGAGTATCATAGAAAAGGAAATCAAACGTAGTCCAATTGACCTGAAACTTCACGGAACTTATTTTTGGAACGGAAGCAATCCAGGAGACTTTGAGTAGACGTCTGGGAAGCCTCGAGGGAGGCACGAGGCAGGGAGGCGCGCCCCCCACCCTCGTGGGCCCCTCGTGGCTCCCTGGCCGACTTCTTTTGCCTATATATCCATATACCCTAAAAACTTCGAGGAGCACAATAGATCGGGAGTTCCGCCGCCAGAAGCCTCTGTATCCACCAAAAACCAATCTAGACCCGTTTCGGCACCCAGCTAGAGGGGGAACCCCTCTCCGATGGCCATCTTTATCATCCCGGTGCTCTCCATGACGAGGAGGGAGTAGTTCTCCCTCGGGGCTGAGGGTATGTACCAGTAGCTATGTGTTTGATCTCTCTCTCTCGTGTTCTTGAGGAGATACTATCTTGATGTATCGCGAGCTTTGCTATTATAGTTGGATCTTATGATGTTTCTCCCCCTCTACTCTCTTGTGATTAATTGAGTTTTCCCTTTGAAGTTATCTTATCGGATTGAGTCTTTAAGGATTTGAGAACACTTAATGTATGTCTTGCACGTGCTTATCTATGGTGATAGTGGGATATCATGTGATCCACTTGATGTATGTTTTGGTGATCAACTTGCGAGTTCCGTGACCTCATGAACTTATGCATAGGGGTTAGCACACGTTTTCGTCTTGACTCTCTAGTAGAAACTTTGGGGCACTCTTTGAAGTTCTTTGTGTTGGTTGAATAGATGAATCTGGGATTGTGTGATGCATATCGTATAATCATACCCATGGATACTTGAGGTGACATTGGAGTATCTAGGTGACATTAGGGTGTTGGTTGATTTGTGTCTTAAGTTGTTATTCTAGTATGAACTCTATGATAGATCGAACGGAGAGAATAGCATCATGTTATTTTACAACGGACTCTTGAATAGATCGATCAGAAAGGATAACTTTGAGGTGGTTTCGTACCCTACCATAATCTCTTCGTTTGTTCTTTGCTATTAGTGACTTTGGAGTGACTCTTTGTTGCATGTTGAGGGATAGTTATATGATCCAATTATGTTATTATTGTTGAGAGAACTTGCACTAGTGAAAGTATGAACCCTAGGCCTTGTTTAAACACATTGCAATACCATTTATGATCACTTTTACCATTTGCTACCTTGCTGTTTTTATATTTTCAGATTACAAAAACCATTATCTACTATCCATATTGCACTTGTATCACCATCTCTTCGCCGAACTAGTGCACCTATACAATTTACAATTGTATTGGGTGTGTTGGGGACACAAGAGACTCTTTGTTATTTGGTTGCAGGGTTGCTTGAGAGAGACCATCTTCATCCTACGCCTCCCATGGATTGATAACCTTAGGTCATCCACTTGAGGGAAATTTTCTACTGTCCTACAAACCTCTGCACTTGGAGGCCCAACAACGTCTACAAGAAGAAGGTTGTCTAGTAGACATCAAGCTCTTTTCGGGCGTCATTGCCGGGGAGGTTAGCGCTTGAAGGTATATCTTTAGATCATGCAATCGAATCTTTTAGTTTCTTGTTTTATCACTAGTTTAGTCTATAAAAGAAAATTACAAAAAATGGAATTAAGGGTACCTCATATGCTTCATCTTTTTAATATCTTTCGTGAAAATAAGGATTCCGATAACTGTGCTCAAGTGCTAGAAGAAGAATGCATTAGAATGTTTGGCACTAAATATTTGAATGATGAGCATGATTGCAATGTGGTTAGTATGAATTCCTTGAATATCCATGATGCTAATGATATGCAAAGCCACAAGCTTTGGGAAGCTATGTTTGATGAAGATGATATTTTTTGTCTCCCAAGTTTTGATGAGCAAATTTATTATGATGATAGCATGCCTCCTATTTATGATGATTATATTGATGAAAGTGGGTTTGGAAGAGTGTCAACTTTAGGAAGTGATGATCCCACTATTTTGGAGGATATTTAATCTTATTGTGATTATTATAAAAGTGGATTTGGAGAGGTAATGACTTTATTTAGTAATGATTCCACTATTTCGGAAGAGGTTCCAATTGATTATGAGAACAAAGTTGCTACCTATGATGATTATTGTGATGACTTGTATGCTATTGAGAATAATGATATCCATGAAACTTTTCATCATGATTTTAACTTTCAATTGGATTATGCCTCACATGATAGTTATTTCGTTGAGTTTTCTCCCACTACTATTCATGTGAAGAAATTTGCTTATGTGGAGAATAATAAAAATTCTATGCTTGTAGATCATGAAAAGAATGTTTTATGTGATAGTTATATTGTTGAATTCATTCATGATGCTACTGAAAATTATTATGAGGGAGGAATATATGCTTGTACGAATTGCAATAATATCAAGTTTCCTCTCTACATGTTGAAAATCTTGAAGCTATGCGTGTTTTACCTTCCTATGCAAGTTAATTATTGTTCCCACAAGTTGTTTGCTCACAAAATCCCTATGCATAGTAAGTGGGTTAGACTTAAATGTTCTAGTCATATTCTTCATGATGCTCTCTTTATGTTACAATTCTTATCTTCTATGTGAGCATCATTGAAATCATCATGCCTAGCTAGGGGCGTTAAACGATAGCGCTTATTGGGAGGCAACCCAATTTTATTTTTGTTCCTTGATTTTTGGTTATGTTTAGTAATAAATAATTCATATAGCCTCTGTTTAGATGTGGTTTTATGTATTAATTAGTGTTTGTGCCAAGTAAGGCCTTTAGGTTCTTCTTGGGTGATTGTTATTTGATCTTGCTGTAAAAAACAGAAAGTATGCGCTCACGATAGTAATTTTAATTTCGTACCAGAGAGCGATAAAATAACAATTCCACTTGAAGTTG
The DNA here is from genome assembly GCF_002162155.2 of Triticum dicoccoides. Taxonomy (NCBI): domain Eukaryota; kingdom Viridiplantae; phylum Streptophyta; class Magnoliopsida; order Poales; family Poaceae; genus Triticum; species Triticum dicoccoides. The sequence goes on from NC_041384.1 coordinate 87,149,744, forward strand.
ATTAATAAACAAATTTCCTAGGACTTCCTAATTTCTCAGGATTTTTGGAGTTACAGAAGTATTCGAAACCTACAGATTACTACAGACTGTTCTGTTTTTGACAGATTCTGTTTTCTATGTGTTGTTTGCTTATTTTGATGAATCTATGGCTAGTAAAAGAGTTTATAAACCATAGAGAAGTTGGAATACAGTATATATTACACCGATATGAATTTAGAATGAGTTCACAACAGTACCTAAGTGGTGATTTATTTTCTTATACTAACGGAGCTTACGAGTTTTCTGTTAAGTTTTGTGTTGTGGAGTTTTCAAGTTTTGGGTGAAGATTCGATGGACTATGGAATAAGGAGTGGCAAGAGCCTAAGCTTGGGGATGACCAAGGCACCCCAAGGTAATATTAAAGGACAACCAAAAGCCTAAGCTTGGGGATGCCCCGGAAGGCATCCCCTCTTTCGTCTTCGTTCATCGGTAACTTTACTTGGAGCTATATTTTTATTCACCACATGATATGTGTTTTGCTTGGAGCGTCATTTTATTTTCTTTTGTTTTGCATGCTGTTTGAATAAAATACCAAGATCTGACATTATTAAATGTTAGAGAGTCTTCACATAGTTGCATAATTACTCGACTACTCGTTGATCTTCACTTATATCTTTCAGAGTAGTTTGTCATTTGCTCTAGTGCTTCACTTATATCTTTTTAGAGGACGGTGGTGGTTTTATTTTATTGAAATAGATGAACTCTCATGCCTCACTTATATTATTTTGAGAGTCTTTTGGAACAGCATGGTAATTTGCTTTGGTTATGAAACTAGTCCTAATATGATGGGCATCCAAGATGGGTATAATAAAAACTTTCATATAAAGTGCATTGAATACTATGAGAAGTTTGATACTTGATGATTGTTTTGAGATATGAAGATGGTAATATTAGAGTCATGCTATTCGAGTAGTTGTGAATTTGAGAGATACTTGTGTTAAAGTTTGTGATTCCCGTAGCATGCACGTATGGTGAACCGTTATGTGATGAAGTCGGAGCATGATTTATTTATTGATTGCCTTCCTTATGAGTGGCGGTCGGGGACGAGCGATGGTCTTTTCCTACCAATCTATCCCCCTAGGAGCATGCGCGTAGTACTTTGTTTCGATAACTAATATATTTTTGCAATAAGTATGTGAGTTCTTTATGACTAATGTTGAGTCCATGGATTATACGCACTCTCACCCTTCCACCATTGCTAGCCTCTCTAGTACCGCGCAACTTTCGCCGGTACCATAAACCCACCATATAACTTCCTCAAAACAGCCACCATACCTACCTATTATGGCATTTCCATAGCCATTCCGAGATATATTGCCATGCAACTTTACACCGTTCTGTTGTTATGACACGCTTCATCATTGTCATATTGCTTTGCATGATCATGTAGTTGACATTGTATTTGTGGCAAAGCCACCATTCATAATTATTTCATACATGTCACTCATGAGTCATTGCACATCCCGGTACACTGCCGGAGGCATTCACATAGAGTCATATTTTGTTCTAAGTATTGAGTTGTAATTTTTTAGTTGTAAGTAAAAATAAGTGTGATGCTCATCATTATTAGAGCATTGTCCCAGTGAGGAAAGGATGATGGAGACTATGATTCCCCCACAAGTCGGGATGAGACTCCGGACGGAAAATAAAAGAAAAAATAAAAAAGGCCAAAAAATAGAAAGGCCCAAATAAAAAAATGAAAAAATGATGAAAAAATGAAAAAACAAATGAGAGAAAAAGAGAGAAGGGGCAATGCTACTATCCTTTTAGCACACTTGTGCTTCAAAGTAGCACCATGATCTTCATGATAAAGAGTCTCCTATGTTGTCACTTTCATATAGTAGTGGGAATCTTTCATTATAGAACTTGGCTTGTATATTCCAATGATGGGCTTTCTCAAAACGCCGTAGGTCTTCGTGAGCAAGCGAGTTGGATGCACACCCACTTAGTTTCTTTTTGAGATTTCATACACTTATAGCTCTAGTGCATCCGTTGCATGGCAATCCCTACTCACTCACGTTGAAATCTATTGATGGGCATCTCCATAGCCCGTTGATACGCCTAGTTGATGTGAGACTATCTTCCCCTTTTTTGTCTTCTCCACAACCACCATTCTATTCCACCATAGTTGTTATATCCATGGCTCACGCTCATATATTGCGTGAAGATTAAAAAAGTTTGAGAACATCAAAAGTATGAAACAATTGCTTGGCTTGTCAATGTGGTTGTGCATGATTTAAATATTTTGTATGATGAAGATAGAGCATAGCCAGACTATATGATTTTGTAGGGATAGCTTTCTTTGGCCATGTTATTTTGAGAAGACATAATTGCTTGGTTAGTATGCTTGAAGTATTATTATTTTTATGTCAACATTAAACTTTTGTCTTGAATCTTAGGATCTGAATATTCTTGCCACAATAAAGAGAATTACATGGATAAATATGTTAGGTAGCATTCCACATCAAAAATTCTGTTTTTATCATTTAATTACTCGAGGACGAGCAGGAATTAAGCTTGGGGATGCTTGATACGTCTCCAACGTATCTATAATTTTTGATTGTTCCATGCTATTATATTATCAACCTTGGATGTTTTATATGCTATTTTATATGATTTTTGGGAACAACCTATTAACCTAGAGCCTAGTGTCAGTTCATATTTTTTCCTTGTTTTAGAGTATCGCAGAAAAGGAAAATCAAACGGAGTCCAATTGACCTGAAACTTCACGAAACTTATTTTTGGAACGGCAGCAATCCAGGAGACTTGGAGTAGACGTCAGGGAAGCTTCGAGGGAGGCACGAGGCAGGGAGGCATGCCCTACCCCCTATGCGCGCCCCCACCCTCATGGGCCCCTCGTGGCTCCCCTGACCGACTTCTTTCGCCTATATATATCCATATACCCTAAAAACTTTGAGGAGCACAATAGATCGGGAGTTTCGCCGCCAAAAAGCCTCCGTAGCCACCGAAAACCAATCTAGACCCATTCCGGCACCCTGCTGGAGGGGGAATCCCTCTCTGGTGGCCATCTTCATCATCCCGGTGCTCTCCATGACGAGGAGGGAGTAGTTCTCCCTCGGGGCTAAGGGTATGTACCAATAGCTATGTGTTTGATCTCTCTCTCGTGTTCTTGAGGAGGTACGATCTTGATGTATCGCGAGCTTCGCTATTATATTTGGATCTTATGATGTTTCTCCCCCTCTACTCTCATGTGATGAATTGAGTTTTCCCTTTGAAGTTATCTTATCGGATTGAGTCTTTAAGGATTTGAGAACACTTGTTGTATGTATTGCACGTGCTTATCCATGGTGACAATGGGATATCATGTGATCCACTTGATGTATGTTTTGGTGATCAACTTGCGAGTTCCGTGACCTCGTGAACTTATGCATAGGGGTTGGCACACGTTTTTGTCTTGACTCTCCGGTAGAAACTTCGGGTCACTCTTTGAAGTTCTTTGTGTTGGTTGAATAGATGAATCTGAGATTGTGTGATGCATATCGTATAATCATACCCACAGATACTTGAGGTGACATTGGAGTATCTAGGTGACATTAGGGTTTTGGTTGATTTGTGTCTTAAGGTGTTATTCTAGTACGAACTCTATGATAGATCGAACGGAAAGAATAGCTTCATGTTATTTTACTACGGACTCTTGAATAGATCGATCAGAAAGGATAACTTTGAGGTGGTTTCGTACCCTACCAGAATCTCTTTGTTTGTTCTCCGCTATTAGTTACTTTGGAGTGACTCTTTGTTGCATGTTGAGGGATAGTTATATGATCCAATTATGTTACTATTGTTGAGAGAACTTGCATTAGTGAAAGTATGAACCCTAGGCCTTGTTTCAACACATTGCAATACCGTTTATGCTCACTTTTACCATTTGCTACCTTGCTGTTTTATATTTTCAAATTACAAAAACCATTATCTACTATCTATATTGCACTTGTATCACCATCTCTTCGCCGAACTAGTGCACCTATACAATTTACCATTGTATTGGGTGTGTTGGGGACACAAGAGACTCTTTGTTATTTGGTTGCAGGGTGGCTTGAGAGAGACCATCTTCATCCTACGCCTCCCACGGATTGATAAACCTTAGGTCATCCACTTGAGGGAAATTTGCTACTGTCCTACAAACCTCTACACTTGGAGGCCCAACAATGTCTACAAGAAGAAGGTTGTGTAGTAGACATCAGCACCCACGATGCGGAGGCCTCGCCCTCTTCCATGTCCAAGGAGCCAATGATCATCGATATCTCCGACAATGAGGAGTAGCTTGTCTTATTAGCTCACTATAAGGACCCATGCTCAGTTTGCTAGCTAATGCCTTTCCTTAACAAATTCTAGTGAATTGTGCTATCTACTTTCACCATGCAATCTTCTTTTATAGTGTATAGGTTCTATATGTCTTGCAATGTGGTGTCCAATTAACTGCTTGATTCAATTCTGCAAATGTGATGTTCAATTCTTCAGGGTGCAATATTTCCAAGTTGTTAAGTATTCTTGGTTTGGTTAACTGTCTGATCTTCTATTAGGAGTATGTTATATTCTTCAATTGGTGTTTAGTTAACTGCTTGGTTCATTTGTTGTGGCTTGGTTCACTTGTTGTGGTGTTTAGTTAACTACTTGGTTCAATTCTGCAATGTGATGTTCAATTGTTGTGGCTGCATTCTCTTATTGTATACCATGTGAGGAATAAATCGAATTTGGCTGTACTAAATACATGAGAAACAAATACAATTGCTATATTTCCAAGTTGCTAAGCATGCTTGGTTTGGTTAACTGTCTGATCTTCTATTAGGAGTATGTTATATTGTGCAATGTGGTGCTCAGTTAACGTTTGGTTCATTTGTTGTGGTGTTTAGTTAACTGCTTAGTTCAATTCTGCAATGCGATGTTCAATTGATGTGGCTGCATTCTCTTATTGTATACCATGTGAGGAATAAACCGAATTTGGATGTACTAAATACATGAGAAACAAATACAATTGCTATATTTCCAAGTTGTTAAGCATGCTTGGTTTGGTTAAATGTCTGATCTTCTATTAGGAGTATGTTATATTGTGCAATGTGGTGCTCAGTTAACATTTGGTTCATTTGTTGTGGTGTTTAGTTGACTGTTTGGTTCAATTCTGCAATGCGATGTTCAATTGTTGTGGTTGCATTCTCTTATTGTATACCATGTGAGGAATAAATCAAATTTGGCTGCACTTAATACATAAGAAACATATACAAGTGCTATATTTCCTAGTTCTTAATCATGCTTGGTTTGTATAAATGGGTTTTCCATGTGTCTTGAATTAATCTGATGAATCTGGAATGTGCTTATTTTTCATCAACATTCCCTTACTTAACCTGATGACTAACTAGCTTATATGTGTTGCAAGGAAACAATGGGAAGCACTGAGTTTACAAGATGGTACTAACTATTATACCTTGCCTTTTTTATTCCTTTGCCCCGTTTCCAATATAGAGAAGATATTTATGCACATCCTTGTTTTCAGGGCTCACTGATGATTACCTCTCAAACCACCTAAGTGGTCAGGATGCGAGGAAAACTTTCATACAACACCCACGGTTCAATATTGAAGTGTTCCTGAAGAGGTTGAATGATGGACGGTCAATCATCCACAGGCACTGGCCTAAATTTGCAAAGACCTTCAACATGAATGAAGGCTCAATACTCGCCTTCCGCTTCAGCAGTTTTCCAGATGACATGCATCTCTCTATGTACCATCTATGATGCTAATTTCGGAAGGTTCTAGATGTTGCATGTGAAACTTGCTGCTGGTGCAGTTGTGTAATGGGGTAGCTAAGTGCTGAAGCTATATCATGTTGTACTCCAATGTATTTCAATTATGAAATCCTGCTTCCTTAATATGTAAATGGAATGTATTATGTGCTTAATATGAATGTCAATTAGATTAGTAAATGGATTGTTAATAATAGGCCAATTTGCCCGCTAATTGGCCAATTAGCTTGCTAATTGGGTTTTCTTATCGCAAACGGTTAATGAGAAAACATCGTGGGCGATGACCTAAGGCAACGCACACAGTTTTTAGGAATAAACTGTGTTGGATCAATGAACAATCACACACGATATTCTCTTCAAAATGGTTTGCATTACGCCACCTTGTGCAAACGTTTTCCTTCTAGTGACTGTGTGGGATGTATATACAAACGGAAACGTTTAGTGGTGACTGACTGTGTGGGATGTACTTACGATCAGAAATGATTTTGCATGTATAATTGTATTTTTAGCACTACTATATGTATTTCTATATTTGAGTGCTCGCCGGTCGCACACGACCTCATTTTGCCGAGCGTGTGTGCCAGGAGGGCATATCCCCAACGTTTTCTGGGTTGTGTGGGAAGGACCCCCCTATCGCCCACACTCACTTGACGACGGTTCCAAATGCCGTCGCGGAAAGGGGTAAAAAAACCGTTTGTTTAGGACCAACGCGCATCAGTGGTGCGTGATCGTGCGCCGGCCCCAAACACTGGTAGCACAACTTATAAATTGACGGATGGGGTACTAGTTACAGTGATGCATATAATTAAGCAAAGGGATCGCACATTTCTGTATTGACTGGAAGGAGAATGCAATAGCACAATAAGAATTAAAGCCACGATGATGTGATTGCAACGGTGGTTATAGGAGGCAAGAAGAAAGATGCATCCATCAACGTACGACCTCCTCCTCATCAACTCAGTGCGTCGGGCCACCGACTGACGGATAAGGAGCGGTGGCTTTTGTGGCGTGGTCAAGGTGCTTCTCAGCAAAGGCATCCAAGGCTTCCAGCCAGTTGAGGAAGGCCAATGTCGTAGCGTCCTCACTGGTCTTGTAGATACCTATGTACACGATTTGCTTGTACATGTGGATGTGTAGGTTGACGAATTCTTGCAAGGCGAGGCACCTCGCGGCGAGCGTGACCTCCAGGTAGACATTCTTCGTGGCGCCGGCGGGCAGTCGCAGGGCCACCAGTGCTTGAAAGAGGTTCCGACCATGGCGGCCGATTTGGGTGGCAGGCAATGAGGAGCCCGGATGCGTGGGCTAGAGGAGTACGTCGATGTCGTCCGCGAGCTTCTTGATGACGATGAACTTGTTGGTGGTGGAAACGATCATCTAGTCAAACTGAGAGTCGTAGCTGGCATCAACGGTGGCCATCCACCAGTCGGTCGCCAACACGGTCTGGAGATGATCCTCGGTGCCATGCCACAGGCCGGCGTCATGGACCATCTGGCACAGCCGCTGGCTGCTCGCGCGCATCGCCGCCTGATATGTCTCCAACGTATCTATAATTTTTGATTATTCCATGTTGTTATATTATCAATCTTGGATGTTTTATAATCATTTTATAGTCATTTTATATCATTTTTTGGTGCTAACCTATTGACAGTGTCAAATGCCAGTTGCTGTTTTTCCATGTCTTTTACATCACAGAAAATCAATATCACACGGAGTCCAAATGCCCCGAAACTTTACAGAAAATTCTTATGGGCCCGGCTATGCCTAGGGGGTGCCCCGAGGGGGGCACAACCCACCAGGGCATGCTAGGAGGCCTAGGCGCGCCTTGGTGGGTTGTGCCCACCTCGGGTACCCCCCGGACCTCCTCTTTGTTCTATAAATACCCCAATATTTCCAGAACCCTAGGGGAGTCAACGAAATATTCATCCAGCCGCCGTAGAGTCCAGAACCACCAGATCCAATCTAGACACCATCTCGGATGGGGTTCACCACCTCCATTGGGGCCTCTCCGATGATGCGTGAGTAGTTATTTGTAGACCTTCGGGTCTGTAGTTAGTAGCTAGATGGCTTCATCTCTATCTCTCTTGATTCTCAATACAATGGTCTCTTGGAGATCCATATGATGTAACTCTTTTGCGGTGTGTTTGTTGGGATCTGATGAACTTCGAGTTTATGATCAGTTATATCTTTTTGTATCCATGAAAGTTATTTGAGTTTCTTTGATCTCTTATATGCATGATTTCTTATAGCCTTGTATTTCTTCTCTGATATTTAGGTTTTGTTTGGCCAACTTGATCTATTTATCTTGCAATGGGAAGAGGTGCTTTGTAGTGGGTTTGATCTTACGATGCTTGATCCCAGTGACAGAAAGGGAAACGACACGTATGTATCGTTGCTACTAAGGATAAAACGATGGGGTCTATCTCTACATAGATAGATCTTGTCTACATCATGTCATCGTTCTTATTGCATTACTCCGTTTCTCCATGAACTTAATATAGTAGATGAATGCTGGATAGCGGTCGATGTGTGGAGTAATAGTAGTAGATGCAGGCAGGAGTCGGTCTACTAATCTTGGACGTGATTCCTATATAATGATCATTGCCTAGATATCGTCATAAATATTTGAAGTTCTATCAATTGCCCAACAGAAATTGTTTTACCCACCATTTGCTATTTTTCTTGAGAGAAGCCACTAGTGAAACCTACGGCCCCCAGTCTTCTTGCTCATATTATTTGCCTTTGTGATCTACTTTTCTCTTGCATTTATTTACAGATCTATTAAACCAAAAATACAAAAATACTTTGCTAAACTTTATTTTATTTGTGATCTATTTATTCAATCTATTATAACTTTCTCCCGTCCACGCACCAATTTCTGGCGTCGTTACCCGAAAGGGATTGACAACCCCTTTAACACGTCGTGTTGCGAGTGGTTGTTATTTGTGTGCAGGGGTTGTTTACGTTGTGTGGCTTGGTTCTCCTACTGGTTTGATAACCTTTGGTTCATATATGAGGGTAATACCTACCACCATTGTGCCGCATCATCCCTTCCTCTTTGGGGAAATATCGACGTAGCTTCAAGCGACATCAATAGGAATTTCTGGCGCCGTTGCCGGGGAGGATCTTCAACATATACCAGGTCCTAATCACAAATCTCATCTCCTTGCAATTTACATTATTTGCCATTTGCCTCTCATTTTCCTCTCCCCCACTTCACACAAATTTGCCATTCTATTCGCCCCTCTTTTTCGTTCATTGTTTTCTCACCATGACCGACCTTAAAAGAGCTAAGGGTTTTCTCCCGAGTCTTAATGTTTTGTATAGCCCCTTTGTCCTCTCCAAGCTCATAAACAATGATGCTATGGAAGGATCTACCGGGGTTGTTAAGGAAATCTTAACCATTGTGATGAAGATGATCCCGGAATTTTTTGCTATTTACTTGATGAATCTTTGAAAGATGCTTGAGATAGGTTGTTGAGAATTCGAGCTAGCTATGTGCCCCAATACTAGATAGAGATATACTTGAATATTTTTATGATGGTTTACCTTCTTCCTTCAAGCAAGTTTTAGATTCTATATTTGAAAATAGTTTATTGAAGGGGATGTCGTTGATATTTATGAGAAGATGAAAGCTATATTTGGGCACCCCGAAGGAGAAAATGTTGAATCTACCACTCTTATGTGCTTTTATCAAAATGAAAAAATTAAATCGATGAAGGCTAGTTTAGATAAGAATTTTCGTGACATGCTTAATATTTCTTCTGCTATCAATGGCCATGTGCTTTCACAAAATAGAAAATTAAATGCCATTGATAGAAAATTTTCCCTTTCTTTCCAAAGTACAAAGATGACAAAACTTAGATCCTTGCTTTATGCCAAGCTAAGGGTGTAAAACTATAGCGCTTGTTGGGAGGCAACCCAATGAATAAAATTTTCTTTTTTTTCTTTTTTGCTTCCTGTTGTTGTGTATCAGCACAATTATGCTACTGTTATGATTGTGCTTTTTTTAATTAGTGTTTGTGCCTAGTAAAGCCTTTAGAATCTTCTTGGGTGATAGTTGTTTGATCTTGCTGAAAAAACAGAAACTTTTATGCTCACAAAATTAATTTTCATTTTTTACCAGAGAGCGATAAAATACCCATTCCACTTGCAATAGATCAATATACAAATATCTCAGGTCATCCTACTGTTTTAGAATTTTGGGGGTTACATAAGTATTCGAAATAATCAGATTGCTACAGACTGTTCTGTTTTGACAGATTCTGTTTTCTTTGTGTTGTGTGCTTATTTTGATGGCTCTATGGTTTTCTTTGATGAGTTTTTTCCAAAGAAAAGTTGGAATACAGTAGATATAATACAAAAACAAAATATGAATTGGTTTGACACAGTACTTATAGTAGTGATTTATTATTCTTATACTAACGGATCTCATGAAGGTTTTGTTGAGTTTTGTGTGATTGAAGTTTTCAAGTTTTGGGTTATCTTACGATGGATGAAGGAAGGATGGAAGAGCCTAAGCTTGAGGATGCCCCGATATCCCAAGCTATTATCCAAAATGAGCAACCAACTAAGCTTGGGGATGCCCCCGAGTGGCATCCCCACTTTCTTCCAACGACCATCGGTATTTTACTCGAAACTATTTTTATTCATCACATGATATGTGTTTTGCTTGGAGCATCTTGTATGATATGAGTCTTTGATTGTTTTATTTTTTGCTTTAAGTCATCATTCCTTGCTGGACACACCTATTTGAGAGAGCCAAAATTATGTCATGACTTGTTAGAATTGCTCTCTATGCTTCACTTAAATTTTTATGAGCAATGGACTTGCTCTAGTGCTTCACTTATATCTTTTTAGCACGGTGTGCTTTTGTATTTTTGAAGAAATTCTCTCTTGCTTCACTTAGATTTATTTGAGAGTTAGTAAAATTTTCAAGAAATTCTCTCTTGCTTCACTTAAATTAATTTGAGATAAAGAAATATTATGCTCATGATCTTCACTTAAATTTGTTTGAGCTTGTCAAAAGCAACACATGAAAATTAGTCCCAAAGTGATAGATATCCAAGAATGATATAATAAAAACTTTCATGAAGATCACTGGACAAAATAAACTTGATTCTTAGTAAGAGTTTTGAGATATGATGATGTGATGTGTGAGTTATGTTGGTGAGTAATTATGCTTTAGTAAAAATATTGGTTTTAAGGTTTGTGATTCCCTATGCAAGTACTAAAGTCAATAATCATGCAATGAAATTATATCCTACTTGTGGTGCATTATTCAATGTTATTTATGTTTAATGCTTGCTTATGAGATTATCTGTTTCTTGGTTGGTTGCTTCTCAATCTTTTGCTAGCCTTCATTTTGCACTAAGTATGATCACTACTTGTGCATCCAAAATCCTTAAACCAGTTTTGCCACATGAGTCCACTATATCTACCTATATGCGGTATTCGTTTGCCGTTCTAAGAAAATTTGCATGTGCCATCTATAATTTTCAAAATAAACTTCTTTTTTGTGTGTTTGTTTCGCTCGCGGAGCGGTGAAGGGTAGCTAATATTTTCCATGCTAGATGTGTTATTCTCAAGATGAGTGTTTATTCACTTGTCATTGCACGAGAGTAAGGCCAAGGTATTAGGGATGCCCAGTCCCGAAATGCAAAAAAATTGAATTTACTTTATGTTGTCAAATAATAAATTCCTTGGAAAGTGTTGGTATGGAGGGCAACCGTGGATACGGCTGGCCTTGGAAAGTGAAAATATGGTGGAGAAAGGAATAAACTTTATTTTCTGTTTGGGAACCGCCTATGATATATCTATGCATGGAAACTATTGGGAACTCTAAGTCGTTTTCGTTGGTGGGATGGATACACCTCCCAAAATGTTTTTATCTAGTTTTTTGCTTTGAGCTCTGGCACCTCTACAAATCCCTACTTCCCTCTGCGAAGGGCCTTTCTTTTACTTTATGCAATTTTTATTTCGAGTCTCCATCTTCTCTTATAGAAGCACCAGCTAGGAGGAAATATTATCGTACTTAAGTATTGGGTGTAGCTAATATTCGAATGTGTTTCATGAATGGAACAATGTTTGAGCATGATGGGCTAGGGATAACTTATTTTAGCGTTGATATTTTGAAAGACATGGTTGTTTGTTGATATGCTTGACTATCTAAATTATCATGTCAAAACTAGACTATTGCTTTGAACAACTAAAAGTCCAATTGACCATGCTTAAAGAAAATTATATGATATGACATGATAGGCAGCATTCCACATCAAAAATTATGTTTTTATCACTTACCTACTCGAGGACGAGTATGAGTTAAGCTTGGGGATGTCGATACGTCTCCAACGTATCTATAATTTTTGATTGTTCCATGTTGATATATTATCAATCTTGCATGTTTTATAATCATTTTGTATCATTTTTGGTACTAAACTACTGACATAGTGCCAAGTGCCAGTTGTTGTTTTTTACATCGCAGAAAATCAATATCAGACGGAGTTCAAATGCTCCAAAACTTCACAGAGAATTTTTATGGGCTAGAAGGAACACAACGGGCCCTGGTTGTGCCTGGGGGGCGCCCTGGTGGGTTGTGCCCACCTCGGGTACCACCCAGGACCGCCTCTTTGCTCTATAAATACCCCAATATTTCCAGAACCCTAGGGGAGTGAACGAAATATTCATCTAGCCACCGCAGAGTCCAGAACCACCAGATCCAATCTAGACACCATCTCGGATGGGGTTCGCCACCTCCATTGGTGCCTCTCCGATGATGCGCGAGTAGTTCTTTGTAGACCTTCGGGTCCGTAGTTAGTAGCTAGATGGCTTCATCTCTCTCTTGATTCTCAATACAATGGTCTCTTGGAGATCCATATGATGTAACTCTTTTTTGCGGTGTGTTTGTTGGGATCTGATGAACTTCGAGTTTATGATCAGTTATATCTTTTTATATCCATGAAATTTATTTGAGTTTCTTTGATCTCTTATATGCATGATTGCTTATAGCCTCATATTTCTTCTCCGATATTTGGGTTTTGTTTGGGCAACTTGATCTATTTATCTTGCAATGGGAAGAGGTGCTTTGTCGTGGGTTCGATACGGTGCTTGATCCCAGTGACAGAAAGGGAAAAGACACGTATGTATCGTTGCTACTAAGGATAAAACGATGGGGTCTATCTATACATAGGTAGATCTTGTCTACATCATGTCATCATTCTTGTTGCATTACCCCGTTTCTCCATGAACTTAATACACTAGATGCATGCTGGATAGCGGTCGATGTGTGGAGTAATAGCAGTAGATGCAGGCAGGAGTCGGTCTACTAATCTTGGACATGATGCCTATATAATAATCGTTACCTGGATATCGTCATAATTATTTGAAGTTCTATCAATTTCCCAACAACAATTTGTTTACCCACTGTTTGCTATTTTTCTCGAGAGAAGCCACTAGTGAAACCTACGGCCCCCGGGTCTTCTTGCTCATATTGTTTGCCTTTGTGATCTACTTTTCTCTTGCATTTATTTTCAGATCTATTAAACCAAAAATACAAAAATACTTTGCTGCACTTTATTTTATTTGCGATCTATTTATTCAATCTATTACAACTTTATCCCGTCCACACACCAATTTCTGGCACCGTTACTCGAAAGGGATTGACAACCACTTTAACACATCGGGTTGCGAGTGGTTGTTATTTGTGTGCAGGGGCTGTTTACGTTGTGTTGCTTGGTTCTCCTACTGGTTCGATAACCTTGGTTTCATATCTGAGGGAAATAACTACCGCCGTTGTGCTGCATCATCTCTTCCTCTTTGGGGAAATATCGACGTAGGTTCAAGAGACATCGCTGCCATGGGTCTAGAGTGAGCACTTTTGCACTTAGTGTAGGTTCTTAGGCAAATGCTTAGGTGTGTACGATGTGGTAGATACATTGGAATGGAGGGGCACCTTTATATGAGTGCAAACTGCGTTGCATTCACATCGTGCTGCCTCTTTTCGTGGTCCTCCTCCCATTACTTCCCTCATGCATTCACGATGCTAATTGAAGGAGCATGCATCATTGGTCGTTCAACATTTCGGGAACCGCTACCCTCTCCATCGCCTGCATTAAAGTCGTATTGGCAATTGCGCTGCCCGCTGTCAAATTGAATTACTGCGCCGCCCACTGCACGCCCGGCTGAACACGCCGCCTCACCTTCATCTATGCTTAATTACTGAATTTTAGTTGCAAAAATTAGATACTGGTAGCGATTTTTAGCTTCATATTTTGACAAATTGCAGTGTTACAAGGTTGACAAATGGCAATGTTACTAGATCAACAAATGTCAATCTTTCTTGTTTGACAAATGGCAACATACCCAATTTGATAGATGCAAATCTTACCAAATTGTTTGTAAGTGGTTGCACACGGGTCATCCAAAAGAACCGTTTGCGTTGAAGAGATGCACAAATCCTTCTCTCACTTTGCATATGGGTGTTCTATCTAAAACGTTTGCAATCAAGGGCCATTAAAACCTATAGCCATTAAAAACCAAGACACGTGGCGTCACATGAATAGTTAATAGAACGCACATAGTTCGAATTATACAAACGTTTGAGATATTAAAGTGACAGCTATTTTTTTCAAAATGCCTTTGTTGGCTATTATTCGAGTGCGCCTTCTCTCAAAATGGACACGAAAAATACCACAGCATGTCGGGTGCCATTCCATGATAGCATGCCAAGTTTCATGAAATTCAGACGAGTTCTGGATTTACTAGAATTTAAAAATAAAGTATCTCAACATTTTGCCGGCAATCAATGGTGCCCTGGTGTTTGAAATTCATTCCCATTTATTGCATGGGACCGAAGCATACACCCAAGGACAAAGATTTGATTTTTCAACCAATTTATATGCACTGGAGCATGTGCATGTAGTTCAAATTTAAATTATGCACATAAATGCATTGAAAACTCAGTTAATGCATAAAAATGTCCAAATGAACCCCGGAAAATCACAAAAATTGACACAACACTCCTGTTGTTCTATGTTGACACGAGAAAATTTTTGAAAGCAATAAGAGGCAATGGATATCATTTCGTCCCCAAAGGTTGGACGTTCCATATTGAAACCATCATGCTTGTTGTGAGAAGTTCTGGTTTGTGAGAAGCATATACTCAAACCTGCCCGAAATGGGACAAAATTTTTACCACGGCATGTTGATGCTGCTCCATGATAGCATGCCAAGTTTCATGAATTTCAGATGAGTTTTGGATTTACTAGAATTTAAAAATCAGGTATCTCAATGTTTGCGGCCGAGTAATGGTGGCAGGGTGTTTGACATTCATTCCCATTTCTTGCATGGGACCTAAGCATGCAACCAATGACACATATTTCAATTTTCAACCAATTTATATGCATTAGAGCATGTGCATGTAGTTCTAATTTGAATTATGCACATATGCATTGAAAACTCAATTAATGCATAAAAATGCCCAAACGAATCCCGAAAAATCCCAAAAATTGACATGTTGATGCCGCTCCATAATAGAATGCTAAGTTTCATGAATTTCGGACGACTTTTGGATTTACTAGAATTACAATAGCAAGTACGTCGACGTTTGCTGGAGAGCCACGGTGTCGTGGTGTTCGAAATTCATCCCCATTTCTTGCATGGGACATAAGCATAAACCCATGGACACATATATTATTTTACAACCCATGTTGGTGCATCGGAGCATGAGCATGTAGTTTAATTTTGAATTATGCACCTAAAATGGCTAGAAAACCAATTTAATGTATAAAATGTCTAAACGAACCATGAATAATTCCAATTCTTTTACGACACACATATAGTTGCATGTTCACTGCAAATAAAAGTTCTAGTAATTCAAACACCGTCCATTGCTGTTGTGACCCCAATATGTAATTCAAATCAAGACAAAAAATTAAGTAGATCCCACACAGTTTATTATAACCAACCGTGTGAGATGCAGCACAAAATATCTTGGAGCACCGTCAGAGTATAGTACGCATACGGCTTACGCGAGAAGGTGCGATGGCTATAGTCCACAGCCCGCTCTGAATAAGGGACCATGTCTGATGACACTTTGCGCGCCAGCTTTTTTGCTGAAGCGATTCCAAATTTTCGGCTTCCGCGAAAATATCTACCTCCCTGCCCCCTCCCCCTTACCAAAAGCCACATTTCCCCTGTTTCCGCCTTCCTTTCCAAGTTGAAACCTTCACTCCTTGCTTGCAGCTTCGCCTCCTCGTCGACGACCCTGCTTCACGCTGCTCGACCTCACCTATCCAGGAAGGTAATCCACACCCGACCCCCATCCTCCTCCTCCTTCCACATCCCACATGCCCCGGCCACCGACGCGACACCTTCCACCCAAATCACCGACCCCTCCACCAAATAAGCATCGCCCTAAGCCATGGTTCACACAGTATAGCTAGGATCTCGAGGACCATTTGGCAGCGGAGAAGCAAATCGCGGCCGCACGCGCGGATGAGGTCGCGATGGCTGCCATTCGTGCCGACCCCCAGATCTTGGAGGAGCACCTCGTCGTCGAGGCCACCATTGGCGCCTTGCACGCCGACATCGCGACGCGGTTGGCTGCTTTAAACGATAGTTCGTGGCATTTTATCGAGGCCACCGTCAGTGCCTTCAACGAAGACTACGAGGTGTTTTCGCAGCGTGCATGTGCTTACCTCATCTCGGGAGCCATCAGGTTGGTGCCCGGAGCGGCTCAGGCAACTCACCACAACGACGAGGGCACCCACGATGCGGAGGCCTCGCCCTCTTCCATGTCCAAGGAGTCAATCATCATCGATATCTCCAACAATGAGGAGTAGCTTGTCTTATTAGCTCACTGTAAGGACCCATGTTCAGTTTGCTAGCTACTGCCTTTCTTTAACAAATTCTAGTGAATTATGCTATCTACTTTTACCATGCAATCTTCTGCTCTAGTGTATATGTTCTATATGTCGTGTAATGTGGCGTTCAGTTAACTGTTTGGTTCAATTCTACAAATGTGGTGTTCAATTCTTCGGGGTGCAATTTTCCAAGTTGTCAAGCATGCTTGGTTTGGTTAATTGTCTGATCTTATATTAGGAGTATGTTATATTGTGCAATGTGGTGCTCAGTTAACGTTTGGTTCATTTGTTGTGGAGGTTAGTTAACTGTTTGGTTCAATTCTGCAATGCGATGTTCAATTGTTGTGGGTGCATTCTGTTATTGTATACCATGTGAGAAATAAATCAAATTTGGTTGTACTAAATACATGAGAAACAAATACAATTGCTATATTTTCCAAGTTTTTAAGCATGCTTGGTTTGGTTAATTGTCTGATCTTCTATTAGGAGTATGTTATATTGTGCAATGTGGTGCTCAGTTAACGTTTGGTTCATTTGTTGTGGTGTTTATTTAACTGCTTGGTTCAATTCTGCAATGCGATGTTCAATTGATGTGGCTGCATTCTCTTATTGTATACCATGTGAGAAATAAATCGAATTTGGTTGTACTAAATACATAAGAAACAAATACAATTGCTATATTTCCAAGTTGTTAAGCATGCTTGGTTTGGTTAACTGTCTGATCTTCTATTAGGAGTATGTTATATTACGCAATGTGGTAGTCAGTTAATGTTTGGTTCATTTGTTATGGTGTTTATTTAACTGCTTGGTTCAATTCTACAATGCGATGTTCAATTGTTGTGGCTGCATTTTGTTATTGTATACCATGTGTGGAATAAATTGAATTTGGCTGCACTTAATACATGAGAAACATATACAAGTGCTATATTTCCTAGTTCTTAATCATGCTTGGTTTGGATAAATGGGTTTTCCACGTGGCTTGAATTAATCTGATGAATCTGCAATGTGCTTATTTTTCATTAACATATTTTACAGATAGGATGCGAACCCTTACTTAACCTGATGACTAATTACCTTATATGTGTTGCAGGGAAACAATGGGAAGCATTGAGGTTTACAATTGAGGTTAGCACGTGCATGGTCCGTTGTCTAATAGAACATTATTGTGCAATTGCAGGAACCATTCTAATATTTAGGTTTTAAACAATTTGGTCTTGCACATGTAGGTCCTACTGCGAGAGGTTTTGACCCACTGTTCGACCCTTTTTGCATATGGGGAAATGAGTTGTCCATGAATATCAATCAAGTCAAGAAACTCATAAATATTGTTAGGATAAAGAAATTAGCGGCAAAAAACAACAAAATCTTTGTCTGCACAATGACGAAGACATCAGTTCACTACAAGATGGTACTGACTATTATACCTTGCCTTTTTTTATCCCTTTGCCCCATTTCCAATATACATAAGATATTTATGCACATCCTTGTTTTCAGGCCTTTCCAAAGCAGGTCACTAAGGATTACCTCTCAAACCACCTATATGATCAGGAGGCGAGGAAAATTTTCATACAACACTTATGGTTCAATATTGAAGTGTTCCTGAAGAGGACGAAGGATGGATGGTCAATCTATTGGGGAACGTAGTAATTTCAAAAAAATTCCTACGCACACGCAAGATCATGGTGATGCATAGCAACGAGAGGGGAGAGTGTGATCTACGTACCCTTGTAGACCAAAAGCGGAAGCGTTAGCACAACGCGGTTGATGTAGTCATACGTCTTCACGGCCCGACCGATCAAGCACCAAAACTACAGAACCTCCGAGTTCTAGCACACGTTCAGCTCGATGACGATCCCCGGACTCCGATCCAGCAAAGTGTCGGGGAAGAGTTCCGTCAACACGACGGCGTGGTGATGATCTTGATGTTCTACCGTCGCAGGGCTTCGCCTAAGCACCGCTACAATATTATCGAGGATTATGGTGGAGGGGGGCACCGCACACAGCTAAGAGAACGATCACGAAGATCAACTTGTGTGTCTATGGGGTGCCCCCTGCCCCCGTATATAAAGGAGCAAGGGGGAGGCCGGCCGGCCCTTGTGGGCGCGCCAAGGAGGAGTAGGATTCCTACTCCTAGTTGGAGTAGGTTTCCACCTTTCCTAGTCCAACTAGGAGAAGGGGGGGAAAGGGGGGAAGAGGGGAAGGAAGGGAGAGAGGGGTCGCGCCCCAAACCCCTTGTCCAATTCGGACTGGGCTTGGGAGGGGCGCGCACCACCTCCTGGTCCTTTCCACTAAGGCCCATTAAGGCCCATTGCTTCTTCCTCGTATTCCCGTAACTCCCCGGTACCTCCGAAAATACCCGAATCACTCGGAACCTTTCCGATGTCTGAATATAGTCGTCCAATATATCGATCTTTACGTCTCGACCATTTAGAGACTCCTCATCATGTCCCCGATCTCATCCGGGACTCCGAACTCCTTCGGTACATCAAAACTCATAAACTCATAATATAACTGTCATCGAAACCTTAAGCGTGTGGACCCTACGGGTTCGAGAACAATGTAGACATGACCGAGACACGTCTCCGGTCAATAACCAATAGCGGAACCTGGATGCTCATATTGGCTCCCACATATTCTACGAAGATCTTTATCGGTCAGACCGCATAACAACATACGTTGTTCCCTTTGTCATCGGTATGTTACTTGCCCGAGATTCGATCGTTGGTATCTTAATACCTAGTTCAATCTCGTTATCGGCAAGTCTCTTTACTCATTTCATAATACATCATCTTGCAACTAACTTATTAGTTGTAATGCTTGCAAGGCTTATGTGATGTGCATTACCGAGAGGGCCCAGAGATACCTCTCCGACAATCGGAGTGACAAATGCTAATCTCGAAATACGCCAACCCAACATTCACCTTTGGAGACACCTGTAGAGCTCCTTTATAATCACCCAGTTACGTTGTGACGTTTGGTAGCACACAAAGTGTTCCTCCGGTAAACGGGAGTTGCATAATCTCATAGTCATAGGAACATGTATAAGTCATGAAGAAAGCAATAGCAACATACTAAATGATCGAGTGCTAAGCTAACGGAATGGGTCAAGTCAATCACATCAGTCTTCTAATGATGTGATCCTGTTAATCAAATAACAACTCTTTTGTTCATGGTTAGGAAACATAACCATCTTCGATTAACGAGCTAGTCTAGTAGAGGCATACTAGTGACACTCTGTTTGTCTATGTATTCACACATGTATTATGTTTCCGGTTAATACAATTCTAACATGAATAATAAACATTTATCATGATATAAGGAAATAAATAATAACTTTATTATTGCCTCTAGGGCATATTTCCTTCACAATCATCCACAGACACTGGCCTAAAGTTGCAAAGACCTTGAACATGAATGAAGGCTCAATATTCGCCTTTCGCTTCAGCAGTTTTCCAGATGAGATGCATCTGTCTATGTACCGTCTATGATGCTAATTTCGAAAGGTTCTAGATGTTGCATGTGAAACTTGGTGTTGGTGCAGTTGTGTAATGGGGTAGCTGAGTGCTGAAGCAATATCATGTTATACTCAGATGTATTTCAATTATGAAATCCTGCTTCCTTAATATGAAATGAAATATATTATGTGCTTAATATGAATGTCAATTAGGTTAATAAATGGATTACTAATAATAGGTAAATTAGCCCGCTAATTGGGTTTTCCTATTGCAAATGGTTATTGATAAAACACCATGGGCGATGACCTAGGCAACGCACATAATTTGTAGGAACAAAATGTGTTGGATCAATGAATAATCACACACGACATTCTCTTGAAAACTATTTGCGTTACGCCACCTTGTGCAAATATTTTCCTTGGAGTGACTGTGTGGGATGTATATACGAACAGAAACGTTTAGCGGCGACTGACTGTGTGGGGTGTACTTACAATCGAAAACGATTTTGCTTGTATAATTGTATTTTTTTAGCACTACTGTATGTATAACCGTATTTGGTCGCTCGCCGGTCGCACACGACCTCATTTTACCGAGCGTGTGTGCCAGGAGGGCATATCCCCGACGGTTTCTGGGTCGTGTGGGAAGGACCCCCCTATCGCAGTCACTCACTAGGTGACGGTTCCGAACACCATCGTGCAAAGGGGTTAAAAACCGTTTGTATAGCACCTCGCTGTACCAGTGATATCAGCAATCATTTGCTCACAACACACGCGGCTTGTTAACAGGAATCGTATGTGTTGTTATCGGTCTTCCCACACATTTTCGATTACAGACCTGTTTGCCGCGTGTCACACAAATCTTGTTAAGTTGAACCGTTTTTGTTCTCTTGGCCCAAGCAAGCAGTTCATCCGAGTGAACTGTATGCCGTATATCACACACACCTTCATCTGGCTGCCCGTTTTTGTTGTTCCGCCTCATCACAAATAGTTTATCCGAGTGAACTATATGCCGTATATCACACATGCCTTCATCTGTTTGCCTGTTTCTTTTGTTTGCCTCATCGCAAACAGTTCATTGAACTGAACCGTATGCCCATCATCGCACACACAACTAAAATATGAATCGTGTTTGATGTATCCTTCATCGCAAATGGTTTGCATCTTTTTTATGGTTATTTTACATCACCGTTTGCGTTTAATGCATCGCACACAGTTTCGTCAAAGGGTCTCTGATCGTAGTGCCGCGTTAGCAGCATCCTGCAGTAGTGAATATAAAGTGTTGAGAAAAAAGAGGTTTGGGAATGGTGGCTGCTAACAAGGCTTGAAGGTTGCTCGACCCCTCTTGATAGCGCGGTTTTTCTGTGACTCGAATAAATTGAAACCAAAGCTTCGATTCGCCAGAAAACCACGCCTTTTACCATTCTGTAGTGTGTGTGTGTGGGGGGGGGGGGTGTTAACCATCTCCTCAATCAATCTCCGAGGAACCAATGACCCTAGTTACACCTTAGCAACCATCATTAGTTCCACTAATCACATTTCCATCACACCAAAAATACTATTTAAATATAAATCCACTTCCAGCTTACAACGCTTCAAATGAACTATATGCAAGAAATACTATTTAAATATAAATCCACTTTCAACTTTCAACCATCATTAGTAGAAGTGTGAAGAAGTGTAAGATATGCGAAAAATACTACTCCCTCCGTCCCAAAATATGAAATGTTTTTGCAAGCTAAAACAACTTGCAAAAATGTCTTATATTATGGGGTGGAGGGAGTATTTGTGAACTAGTGTAATCCACTTTATAAATATGCAAGAGATACTACAATCTTTAGAAATACTATTTCACTATAAATATAAATCCACTTTCAACTTTTTTCACTTAACAAAAAGAATTAGTGATGAGTTGGCTACTAGATCATGGTGGATGCTTTGGCCTGTTTCTAACAACTTTGGATAAAATCTCTACCCTGCATCCCTTAGAAGGAATTTTATTGTTTGTCTTATAGCTTTTGCGTACAAATAAAGTTGTAGTTCAAATTTTTTACCAACAGTGGTGCTAGCCCAAATGGCTAGTGCCGCTAATCTCAATGGCAGAGTCATGAGATCGACTCCAACACTTGCATCATTTTTGGCAAAAGAAATAGTAAGACGTTCATTGGACCGACCACGTCATATGAAAAAATAGATCACGCGAGAGAGCAAAATGCGGTCAACACCCACCTACCCTACACGAACCGCAAATCAAGTGGAAACGGAAACCTTCCCATTAAATAGCTAATTATTGCCCACGACTCTACGCAACCGCTTGATTGCGATCGAAGGGCTCATGGGTCGTTTGCTCGCATCCCTAAACGCGGAGTTCATTTTGGCGTTACTTGTGCTCTCACCTGTAGCAATTAATAGCAACCACAATTATAAAAACCATTATGATTAAGATAAGTGTGACAAGCAAACCCATCCGGGATCCCTCAAATAAAGTTAAATCATCCCGGTCGACGTTGTTCTCTTGTCTTCTCGAAGAATCCTCCGCGAGTCGGGATCAACCTCCACGGTCCCATATGCGTGCTTCCTCTTTTATAGGTGCAGAGTGCATGGCCGGCGGCAAAAACATGATGACTGTGTTGGTGTCAGCGGAGGTGGAGGCCGAGATGGACCTAGAGTTATCATCTCGCATCGGGGTGCCCAACTTTGAGTTCGCCTTCAATTCGGAGGTCTTTTCCAACATGGTGATGCAGATAGAGGTCATCACCGGCGGCGACGTCAGTGGAGGGTCTCTCCTCATAGGCGATGACAATAAGAAAGGTGCGTGGATCCCACCCCTGGGTTCGATATGTTTGGCCATTTGGAATTGCATGCATATTTAATTCGATGCATACGTTAATTTGTGTGGGCATATGGGGTTGTTGCGCTTGATTTGATTTGATTTGAAATGGTCGGGTAATTTTGTTTCAGCTCAGGCTGACCCTTCATTCAGGCAGTTTACCGTGTTAGTGTAACATGGGGGCAACAGAGGGAATCCATAAGTTATGTGCTTGTGCGTGTGTTGATGTGGTGTACACCTATGTTAGTGCGACATTTTCTTTGTTCACCTATGTTAGTTTGTTTTGTGTGCATCGAAACATTTAGGCTTTGTTTGGACGTAGGGGATATAGGACCCGGGGGAGACAATCCACAATAGGGATTTTTCCCATCACACAGGAATCCGTGGTAGAAAACCATGGCCCCGCTTACCACCATTTGGTTCACTCATGATGGGGGAAAGACGGGGAAAAGTTTGTCCTCTAGCACAGACCAGCGCCAGGGTCACGGGCAGGAGTGCGCTAACTTGTCTAGAGACAACATGTAAGAGACGAGGAACTCCATCCACGAGTGGAAAGACATTTTTTCCTCCCAGGGAATTCACGAGAAAGCGAAGAAATTTTTCTGTTCCACCTCTCGACCAAATGGTACGGCGGAAAAACCGGGGAAGGTCTACCACCGGGTGGGAGTTTCCAAGGAATGGATCGGGATCCCATCCCCTGCTGCCAAATGAGGCCTTAAGGTCATTGTTAGCCTGCTTGATAACTACTTTTGTTCAAGTAGTTCAAATACTTGTTGCATAGAGATAAATTTGGCACTAGCACATATGCGGTTACACTAGACTGCTAGTATAAGTTTTGCACGTGAGATCTTATGTCGATGGGTGATCGTCAAGATCAGAGATTGTGGGGATCCCCTTTTAGAGATTCAGTCGGGGGTCAAACACTTCAGATCACTTGAGAGATTGAGCCTTTGTTTATCCAGGTTCATGTCAGCAAGAAGGTGTAACACTCGACGTCCTAGTGCTAGTTCTTGCTTCTGAAGACAAGTGGTGTGTGTGTGTGTGTGATAACAAGGTTTTCCTCCTCCCTTGAGGCTCCAGTTTGTCCCTTATTTAACATGAGAGCAGCCATAGTATACACTCTTTGGCGCATGTGGTGTGATCGGGATCAAATGCCCCCTCCTCTCGACCTGCCCGGGCCTATCCAAGCCTAGGCACCGTGTATTTCATAGGAATTGGTGGCGTTGCCCTTCAGCAGTGCAATGCTATCTCTTTAACTGTGTCGCTGAATCCATCCGTCATGAAAAAGGTGGATGGAAACCATCTAATGACAACTCCAACACGCCGACGCATTTTGTCTGTGCATGTCCATTTAGACCGAAATGGACACAAAAAATGGCCCAATGTGCCGACACAAACAAACGACCATCCTTTTTCATCTGTCCGGGACCCATTTCTAGCCTGAATTTGGGCCGGATTTCCGTCGACGCACGCATGATACGGACGCGCGCCACATCCACCCTTGTCCTTCTCCTGACCCGCCCCTCGGTGATGACGTCCGTTTGATCAGGTTCGCATCGCGGCATGTTGGGGTCGCACTTTGGAGTTGCCCGTTCTGGTCAGGTCCCGCCCCGCGACGTCTTGCATCTATAGTCCTCGTACTTGCTGGCCACGTCCAACTCAGTCCTAGAACTTGCGTATTGCTTCAATACGGTCCCGGTACATGAAAATACGTGATCAATACGGTCCTTGATGTTGAAACGTCAGTCCTAGCTCTACACGCCACATACGTATCTCGTATTTCTGTAGTGAAGGCCACGTCTGTATGCGGCCCATATGTCAGTGGGCCGAGTGGGCCGAGAAATAAAATGAAAAAAAGAGGCAAAGGGGGATTCGAACCCACTAGCTGTGCCCAACCACTACCCGAGCCGGCCACCAGACCAAGTGCATGATCTTGTTTGACATGGGGATGCACCATATATTATAAGCATATCACTGTTTCTTTAAAAAATTATACGTGAATTTTAAAATATTCATGAGTTTTTATTTAAAAAAAAGTTCATCGATTCAAAAAATGTTCATGATTATAAAGTAAAACGTTGTGTCTACAACAAATGTATGTAAATTTTAAAAAATAATCAACACAATGCTTGGGAATTTTAAAATTATAATTCGAAGATTTTAAAAATCTGGTTCAAAAATGTATTGATGGATTCAAAAATGTTCGTCACAAAAAAAATTCTGACTCTCAAAAGGTTTTCAAGAAATATTTTGCCTATGAAAAAAAACTTGTTTACGAGTTCCAAAAAACATGTGCGCAGTTTCACAAAAATTCACTAACTTGTCAGCGTAGTCCGCCGTATTGCATACAGAAGTTTTGAAATTGTGAATATTTTTTAATTCATTATTTTTCCAAAGGCGGTCCACCATTTTAAAAATTGGTCTGAAGGTTTTTCGAATTCAAATTTTTTTATCGAATTAAAAAAATGTTGACCATATTTTTGAAGTTACAAAAATTTTCTTAATTCATGAACTTTTAACAAATTCGTGAATAATTTTTGAAATGGCTTACATTTTTTTTGGAACTCGTGCTCATGTTTTTTTGCAAAGGCGAACATTTTTGTTTAATTCTTGAATAGCTTTTGAAATTAAGAAACATGCTGTCTGTGATGAACAATTTTTTAATTCATCAATTATTTTTTTGAATCAGTGACCATTTTTTTCAAAATTTACGAAATAAAATTTTCTAAATCCCAACCATTTTCTTGAATATTTTCATAAATTCAAGTATTTTTTGTATATACAAACTTTTACTTTTGAATCGTGAACATTTTTTGTATCAATGAACATAAAAGAATCAATTCATGAATTGAACAGAAAAGAATCAATTCATGAATACTAAGTGTGTGTGTGCGCGTGCGATATGTGACGAGATGCATATATATTTAGTCTTTTGTACAAGTTGTGAACATGTTTTTGGAGTTTTCTAAGTTGCACTCCCTATATATATGTGAGGAGATGCACTCCCAAAATATTCACCATATTTTTGAAGTTGTGAACATTTCTAAATTCATGAGCTCTTTACAAGTTAGTGAATTTTTGTGAAACTGCGCACATGTTTTTTGGAACTCGTAAACAAGTTTTTTTCCATAGGCAAAATATTTCTTGAAAACCTTTTGAGAGTCAGAATTTTTTTGTGACGAACATTTTTGAATCCATCAATACATTTTTAAAATCTTCGAATTATATTTTTAAAATTCCCAAGCATTGTGTTGATTATTTTTTAAAATTTACATACATTTGTTGTAGACACAACGTTTTACTTTATAATCATGAACATTTTGTGAATCGATGAACTTTTTTTAAAATAAAAACTCATGAATACTTTAAAATTCACGTATAACTTTTTAAAGAAACAGTGATATGCTTGTAATATATGGTGCATCCCCATGCCAAACAAGAACACACACTTGGTCTGGTGGCCGGCTTGGGTAGTGGTTGGGCACAGCTAGTGGGTTCGAATCCCCCTTTGCCTTTTTTTCATTTTACTTCTCGGCCCACTCAGCCCACTGACATATGGGCCGCATACAGACGTGGCCTTCACTACAGAAATAAGAGATACGTATGCGGTGTGTAGAGCCAAACTGACGTTTCAACCCTAGGGACCGTATTGATCATGTATTTTTATATACCGGGACCGTATTGAAGCAATACGCAAATTCCAAGACTAAGTTGATCATGCCCAGCAAGTACGAGGACTATAGATGCAATTATCTCTTCCAGGTGGGCGCGACGCCTAGTGTTGACGAGGGTCTTAACTTCCCGGCAGTCCTCGAGGTCGTTCCTGGTGGAAAGATCCACCGGGCACCACCTGCCGGTGCCCCCCTCGAAAGCGTTGGTTCCTCTCTTACGGTCCAGGACGTCGCGAAGGTCGTCGATGCGGGCGGTGTCGGATCCACGGGCCCTGCGATTTCCTGGATCCACGGGCGCATGGGGGACTCCTCCTCCAACGCGGCACCGGCGGGTGTCGGAGGAGAACGCACATGGTCTGGAGCGCGGCCACCTTGGTGGCCTCGCCAGCGCCCGGCCGACGGCGCGCTGGTGGGGGCTCGACGAGCAGGCACCGCCGGGGGGAGCTGAGCCCCCTGCCGCTAGAAGACTGGCTGAGCCGCAACGATGTCCCATGCCATACCCAGTGGTTCCCAGCGTGCTGGCGGCGAAGGCCGCTGCCGCCGCTGTGCCTGCGATCGACGGGAGGGCATGGTTGATGATGATTGATACAACAAATATTTAATATTTGGATTTAGCTGTGGTGTTCAAACACATCTATCCCCTGTCCCTGCAACAGCAGAATACAATCAATCCACTGCAACTGAGACTAGCCACTGGACAATGGATGCGAACCATGCGACTCAGAAAACTTGAAAAGATGCTATTCCAGCTGACACCTAAAGTTCTACTACTTGATGTCCTTTAAGGAATTGTAGGTTTTGAAATCCTAGTATTCATGTTACAATTCCTGGTCAAGATTGCAGTGAACCTTTACAAAAGGCATTGCCTAAGTTCGGCTTGTGACAAATAGTTATCTGACGAAGTTATATGAAATTCCAGTAGGATCCTTGGGATAACATCTATGATCTCTTTCCTCACTGAGCTACAAGCATGTTTAGGTTGCTTGCTGCAGCTAAATTGCCGTTCAATTTTTCTGATATTATTTTTACCATTTACGACATAACTGAAGAGTGATTAAATGAATCTGCACCATTGAACAGAGTGTTTCAAGTATTTTCACAGAAGAAAAATATGTCCAATGGTTTAATTGCTTACCTTTTACTTCTCCTAGTTGTCTTGTATTTCACTGATCTTGGTATTTTGCAGCTGATAATGGACAGATAGACTGTTTCTCAACCATGGCAAGTACACCAATTTTAACAGTAAAGACCCTTCATATCAATTCAGCGATTCTTGCTGCAAGAAGTCGCTTCTTTCTAAAGGTAATTTTATAACCATGTGAAATACATTTGTATGATCAGTTCAAGTTTCTGATAAGCTTCATGTTTCTTAGCTTTTCTCAAATGGCATGAATGAATCTGATCAGACGCATCCAAGAATCAGGATTGCTGATTCAGGTAATGTGATAGCTTAACTGTAACATTCTTCCTCTTATATTTTATTCTTATTTGCTACTGTGGTTGTGCTACTATTTCTTGTCATAAGAGTATTTATGGTAAATAAAAGATTATTTTTTATAGTCTCTGCACTTAAATTTACTGGTAATTCAGCATGCACACTGTATATATTGCATGTACCATGCACTATCTAAATATCCACTGATATGTGTCGTCTCTTTTAGTCATCGATGTGGGAAAATCGTGGATTAATTAACTCACTCCTAAGTAGGGAACTCTCTCTTAAGTTTATGTTTTCATATGCAATTATCAGCCATTGGATCTGATTGTATTGAATGATTGAGATCGCTTGGATTCCTCCCAACTCGTATGTTTTCTCTAGTAGTATACATATAATTTTTCTGTGATTGGAAAAAAAGTTAATCTCCCATGGAGCGTTTGTCAATACTGTAAGTCAGTAGTCAACTTCGAAAATTATTTAGGGTACAAAAAGAGTGTCCTTTTTTTTGCTTATTTGTTGAACTGTTCTCTTATGATTTTTCTGTTTTCATTCTACTTGGAACAGAGGAAAAGGCCTTTATGGAGCTTTTAAGCTTCATGTACAGTGGAAAGTTGACAACAATTGAGCCCACTCTTCTGCTCGACATCTTAATGGCTGCCGACAAATTTGAGGTTCTTTCTTGCATGCGGTACTGCAGTCAGCTGCTCAGAAGCCTGCCTATGACCACAGAATCTGCACTGCTATAGCTTGACCATCCATGCTCCCTTTCAATGGCTGCTGAAGCTCAGAGTGTGGTAGGTGCAGCCAGGGAATTCCTTGCTGAGGAATACAAGATTTTAGACAAGTGAGTGATCCCCATTTGATGGAGCAATTTTTATTTTTCATTTTGGAGAAAAATGTAGGCATTGGCCATTGTAATGTGCATGAAGTGTACTCATGGCATGGTTTGTCCCATTTCAGGTTTGAAGAAGTGATGAACATCTCTCTTTCTGGAATCGAGGCGATCTTTTCGAGCACTGACATACAAGTAGCATCTGAAGATGCGGTATATAACTTCTTGCTTGAGTGGGCCCGTGCGCGATACCTGGAACCGGAGGAAAGACGCGAGATCTTGAGCAGCCGTTTGCTTCCGCTGGTACGCTTCAGTCATATGACATGTGCCGCACTTCAGGAGATCCTAGCATGCACTGATGATGATATAGACCGTGAGCAAGTAACCAAGCACATCAATGAGGTCCTCCTCCACAAAGCTTACCCAACCCAGATGGAAGGTGCTCTTGCAGCAGATGTATCAACTCTCGATTGGCAATCTGCTGAGCGAACTTACGGGTCCAAACATGTGAAAGCGGTTGCGTTTGATCGACCTTACCCACAGGTTATAGTTTACATGGATCTAACGCGCGCCGAATGCTCCGGATTCTTCCCATCAGGAGTTATATTGTCGGACTGGTTCAATCTCGCAGGTCAGAAATTCTATCTCATGGCAAACTGTGTACTGGATGAGGAGACAGAGTTGTACAGCTTTTGCCTCTGGTTAGGGATATATGGAAATTCTATCTCAGGCTCGTCGTGTTTCGATATTGAGTTTGCTGCAAGGACAAGATCGTCAGGAAAATTCTTGAGCAAGTACGGCGGTAGGCACACATTCAGCGGGTCTTTGCTGGAGGGATGCGATGATCTTTTTGGAGTTCCATGGTCGACGTTCATTGCGGACGACAGCCTCTTCATTGACGGCGTGCTGCATCTGAGAGTTGATCTGACTGCGGTGGAGCAGCCTGAATTACAGACCTGATGGTATTTCACTCAGCAAAGTTAGGGTGTGTCTTGAGCCCTGCATGTGATACTGTGAGCTGCTGCAGCAGCCAGGAAGTTTAATCCCTGGGCATTGTCCGGGGTAACCTGAATCATGTGTTGTTGTTGTTGATCGGTTGCTACTGCAAGTCAGTAGTAACATGTGTGTGTGTGTGCGCTGACTGCTGACTTTTGTATGTTGCTATCATACTTCAGAATTTTATTTATGCCTGTGCGAATGGTCTCTGTGCTGGGAAAGTGATTTTGTTGGCTGAATGATGCAAGGAGATTCCGACTTGGTGCTTCAACTGCTTCCATCTGACTTACTGTAGTGTTTTTCTTTTCTAAATGTTAGTCCACACACTTGCTGAATCTTGAATCTTCGTTGACAGTCAGCGGTTCAGGGCTTGCATTGCTACAAGGTCATCCGTCCCAATGATCACATGGATCGTCCCTCTTCTTTTCGTTCGTCCTTCGAATGTCGACGGATTTGTGAAGTTCTTAAGCGTGGATGCTGATTGGTGCGCTCCCCCCCCCCACCCACCCACACACACGAGCGCCAGAGGAGGCGGAGGGGGCGGCGGAACCCTAGCCGCCGGTCCAGGCCACCATCCTTGCCCCCTCATGTCCTTGTTGCAGCCTTGGTGCGCTGACGGGCAAAGCTTGGCTAGCATCGGCGACAGAGGGGTGCCTTCCTTCGCTCGTTCGGCGCTTGGTGGCGCAACGTGTGGACGAGATGTGGCGGCACCACGGCAGCAGCCGGCGGTGGTGGCGCGGTTTGTGGGCGGCGGCATGAAAGGGTTGTGGTTTGCGGGTTGCGGGGGTGCGCACTATGTCATCGGAAGGGATGGGACGGGTGCGTCTCGGATCTGCCTTTCCGGGGATACAGACAGCTCGGCTCGTTGTGGTGACGGGGCTCGGCTTGTCGCTAGTGATAGCGTGCTTGCCGGCCTCCGGTCAGGCCTAGTCTTGTACTCCGACAAGGGTGTGCGGGCTACGGTCAGCGTGGGTTGGTGACCTTTGTTGCGTACCTGCAGTGGTGGTTGACAGCGATTGTGGTTTGGTAGGGGTCGCGTTCCGGCTATGGTGGGTGCACCAATGATGGGCGATGTTGCGGCAGCTCTGGCGACAGTGATTGGTGTGCGAGTGGTGGTGGCTCCTTTCTTCTCATGGGTTCGGGCCGGCATGGGATGTCCGCGCGGTGGAGATGTCCAGGACCTGGGGCTCGTGCTCGGGCAGACCAGATTGGGGCCTGGGGCGGGTCGGAGCTCCTGCTTTGGGTAGGCGATGGTGGTCTCAGTCCGAGAGATGCGCACAGGTGATGTGTGTCGGTGTCAAAACCGGCGGATCTCGGGTAGGGGGTCCCGAACTGTGTGTCTAAGGTTAATGGTAACAGGAGACAGGGGACATGATGTTTACCCAGGTTCGGGCCCTCTCTATGGAGGTAATACCCTACGTCCTGCTTGATTGATATTGATGAATACGAGTATTACAAGAGTTGATCTACCTCGAGATCGTAATGGCTAAACCCTAGAGGTCTAGCTTGTATGGCTATGGTAATAAATATCTCCTCCTCTCTGGACTAAGTCCTCTGGTTTATATAGACACCGGGGAGATCTAGGGTTACACAAGGTCGGTTACAAAGAAAGAAATCTACATATTCGGTCGCCAAGCTTGCCTTCCACGCCAAGGAGAGTCCCATTCGGACACGGGTGCAGTCTTCGGTCTTCATATCTTCACAGCCCATCAGTCCGGCCCATGGCTAACAGGTCGGACGCCCGAGGACCCCTTAGTCCAGGACTCTCCCAGTAGCCCCCAAACCAGTCTTCAATGACGAGGTGTTCGACACATAGATTATCTTCGGCACTGCAAGGCGGGTTCCTCCACCGATGACTTCCGAGTAGTGTGTTCGGCATTCCATTTAATGTTGTACTCCTCGACTTCTATGCATCAACAACTTCAGTTTCCACGTGTCGAGCGAATGCGAGAGGTCAGGGTATTTTTGCATATACCACCCCGACCGTACCACAAATATGCCTATTTAAAGAGAATTGATCTCAGATCCATTCCACACCCCGCGAAAAATCCTTAGAGCTTGCTAAGAAAAACCACCCCAACATGGCTAGCGCTCCCGGCTCTTCCTCTCGTCCCCACGGCTCCAAGAAGGGTGATTGGGAGAGATGTTCCGTATCCCACAGTCAGCTGGCGAAGCTGCAAACACAGGGCTTTCTTCCCCCCGCGGACTTGGTCCCCGTACGAGCAGGGATGACGTCCTTCAAGGGCGGGGCTCAAACGGAGAGCTTCCCCAATCCGTCCAAGGGAGAGCGAGTATGCTTCGTCCCCTTCTTGTTAAGAGGTGTTGGATTTCCGATCCATCCCTTCCTCCGAGGTTTGCTGGAGTATTACGGCCTCCAACTGCACAGTCTCACTCCCGCCTCTATCCTCATATTGCGGGTTACGTCGCTTTATGCGAGCTATTCCTGGGCTGCGAGGCCCATTTCAATTTATGGAGGAGACTGTTCTTCGATTTATGGAGCAATATATATAATGATGTATGGAGTTATAGCTGTGTCATACCTCAAATATTTGTATCTTGAGACTGGCCCGACAGGGGGCTGACGGACAATTGCTTTTTTCCTAACAGACTGACCGTGTACTTGATTTCTTCAGCGAGTATACCGGGTCTGAGCTGATTATTCGGCTTTTGACTTTCTCATTTTGTCGGTATACCCATCTTTGGTAATACGTTGTGATATGTTTTATCACTGCCGCTGAGGTTAAACTGTTGAGGTTGTAAAGGAATCTTGGATCTGACAGAACAGACTTGGAGATTCCACACTAATCATGTCAAGCAAGTTAGCGGGATATGAAAATCCTTGTAAATAGAGTAGGCCGCTGAAGGTGTATGTCTTTGTGGATCCATATAGAATTATGGCCTCCAACTGACTTGGGTATCCGGACCCTGATGGTCGTGCAAAAATCATCATACCTTTGTTGTCAGTCTCACCTTTTAACGGTCATGATTTTCTTTGTCAGGATACCTTACTAAAATAACTTGACCACACCTGTCCTTGATTCTTCGTATGACCAGGGACGTGATTAGTGCAATATGGTTGGCATTATTTCTTTGTGCCTGTTTTCTGACCTGAGTCCGCACACATATGACATATGTTCGGGGCTTATAGCTGTATAGAGCTCTTTGTTGAGTCCAATCATATAAGAGGGTGACAAGGTTTCCTGATCTCACCTTGCCTGGTGCGGGAATAATGACCTTGATGACCATTGGCAGCACTAGGGAATCTGTTATGTCATCCCCAGATCTTGTCGATCATGGTATTACATGAGATGTATCTCTGCACATTTTCCTTTGCCTGACTCGTGAGGTTGTGGGATCTGTACTTTCCTTAGGTATATCTATTGGATCCTTGCCGCATCTCGTATGAGTGACTGATGAGACTGGGGATGCATGCCCACCATATATAAAAATCATATGCAACCAAACACTTGATTCTTGCGGTAGGCATATGTTTTGACTGTATTGTACCTCCGACAAAAAATATTGCAAATCTGATCCTTGATCTGCAGAGAAAAGCCATTCGTGTAGCTTGCCGAGGAAGGCCCATTAGCTTCTGCTCGAAGCTTTTTGTTTGGGTAGCATGCAGAAGAAGCCTCGATAGCTTACACATGAAGCTTGACATGAGTATTGTGTAGGAGAAGCCTGAGTTCCGTACTTGAGAAGCTTCTCCTCGGTTTTGCTTGTTGAGAAAAATTCATTTCCGTCTGTCAGAAGCTTTTACCGAGGTATCTTGTTGAGAAAGACCGGATTTCTTGGACCGGAAATTATTCACATATCATGCTGAGGAGCCTTGCATCATAAATTTCTTCTGATAACGTGTGGAAGAATACTGAGTTTCTTATATCCAAAACTTCATACTGATATGCAGACTGAAATCCACACACATAGACACCCATGATATTCTATGGCTGAATATTTACATGAGAAAATTTGTTTAACTGTCTTCCTTGAGCATATCACATTCTGACTTTATTTCGAATGATAACATATTTCAAGCATCAGGCATTGCTGAGCCAAAATTTTGTATATGACCCATACCTTTGACTGAAAATATACCGTTGATCTTGTACCTGACTTGTCTTTCTGCTGGCTAGATCATTACTGCTGTGAGGATTTTATACTGATACAGACTTGAGTTATTAGTACTGTTGTGAGGAGTGCACACTAATGCAAAATTTCATTATCAGCCTCACGATCAGGTATTCCCCATTTTACTGCAGTCGGCTGAGAATTCCATTCTGTTTATCTGAGCTTCCAAATATTTGAACTCCGTATTACTTCTTCGAGTCCGGTGTCAGATGATGAGCAACTCTTTATAGGGGAAAAATAATGTAACACCGGGGCCCAAAAGAAAGAAGCAAAAGAGAACTCAACTAAACAAAAGCACACAACAACAATCAATTCATACACAATCAGTGTCACATATTACTTCTAGTCACACAATATGCATGCCTACTTAAGCACACAAATATCGCGGGATCTCTGGTACTACGATCTAGCATGCTGTGAGGATGTGCACGAGGATGAATAAATGTGTGGAGGAATTGGTGTGAACAGCGCTACACCAAGTGCTAGCTTAGCCAGGTAGCAACCTGGACTAGCTCGGAGGCGAGGACGTACTTGGTAACCATGTAGCAGGACACGAATGTCGTGACCACATTATTATCTAGCGGACGGAAAATATCCGTACTCGTCCAAGAAATAAGGATAGCGGGGAAACCGAGTCTGCTGGCATTGCCCTTTCTTGATAACTAAGACCATTAAGGGTTGCCATCACGACAAGAAAAAGGACGATCCGGGGTAGAAACATGTCAACCACCGAGACAAAACGGGGCTGAAGGAAGGAATTCGACGCGATAGCGGAGCACCATTTTTGCCAACAGTGTCAGGATCACTTGGCATCACTCTGCTGGGATAGAAATGACACCAAGCACCGAAGAACAAGCAAGAAAAGAAAACCGGGGAATGCAAAGACTGAGCTGTAGTGGATCCGAACCGATGCCATCTACACTCACCAAATAAATCGTCAACAGCCAATAATAAGGCTATATGCATGCTGTGCAACAAACAAATGTAGCAACCATATGCAATAAACAAGCCAAACTCTATACTACAGATTTCTACTGGTTTCTACCGCTCATGCTGACTAGGGCGTCCTACAGCCAGACCTGCTCTCATACGAAGCCTGTGGCACCCCGACTCAGAGAAACCGGAACGCCCCGTATTCCAGCCCAGAGATCGAGGAGAAGTCTCTGGAATACGACACTGCTTGACATAGAACAAATTAGCTCTTATTACAGGAATAATAATACAAGGGTATGATGTTACAAAGAAACACATCAGCACGGCGACACTACGCCTGCGATACTACACTTGCTCTATGCTAGCAGCGAAACAACTCGTAGCAGCGGAATACTTCTAGCAGCAGAACAACGACGAAGGTGGTGAACTCCACTCCGCAGGGACTCTGGCTGGGACACGATCTAGCTCGCACGCACGGCATCCATCGACAAAATTCAAGCAATCATGGCATCACCTGCAATCTGGCATGACATGCCAGGTCAGTACATTGAATGTACTAGCAAGCTCACAACAACCATAAACATCAAGGCAAGACAATAACATAGCATTTAACAGGTTAATTAAATTAACAACCATTATGATGAAACAACTACCAAGCATGGTATGAAACTAATACAATACTGATAAATCACCATCTTAGATCTCCATAACCATATCTCTCTTGGCTAACCGGCCAAGCAGTATACCATCTCGATCACCTTGTGATCAAAACCAAACGGTGATCATTCCGGCG
Organism: Triticum dicoccoides; assembly: GCF_002162155.2. Classification (NCBI taxonomy): domain Eukaryota; kingdom Viridiplantae; phylum Streptophyta; class Magnoliopsida; order Poales; family Poaceae; genus Triticum; species Triticum dicoccoides. The sequence goes on from NC_041384.1 coordinate 87,185,471, forward strand.
ATCACAACCATGACCAACACTTGGCCTCAATGGTGATCTTTCCGGCGATCACTACCACGACCAACACTTGGTCTCCAACATCAACATCCTGCCAATCTGTACTGCTCAACATATCAACATATAAATATATCACCTATAAGTCATTATGTCATGTGAGTGTTGATCGAACGGTGTGACCTAGTACGAACCCTTGCCCATGACCGAGGACGCGACTATCGATAGATTTAAATACACTCTGTAGAGGTAGCACACTGTACCCACACCACGGAACCCATGGCCTCGCACTCCCATTCGGGTGGACCAACGGCGTTCCGACAAAACCGATCTACTGCCATGACACTCTCCCGTCCACTCCGACCCACTCCCAACTGGGCTAGTCCTGGGTGGCCCCGTGTCTACCAAAGACACAATGACCACCGTCGTGGCCAAAACGTCCCTCACGGGGACCGTGCACATAACAACAACAACGGGCACACAAGGCTTATGTCCGCCTACCTGATCAGGGTAGCCGGCAATCTCATTTGTGATAAGAGCAAGCCTAGAGTATATTTCAGCGACACCTTCACCATCCTTCATTTTGAACTTGTCAAGTTGACTTTGAAGCACATCCAACTTGGATTCCTTGACGGAGTCGGTACCTTCATGCATATCAATCAAAGTATCCCAAATTTCCTTTGCATTCTCAAGACGGCTGATTTTGTTGAATTCTTCGGGGCACAATCCGTTGAAGAGGATATCACAAGCTTGAGCATTGTATTGCAGCATCTTCAACTCTTCCACGGTAGCTTCACGATTTGGTTCTCTCCCATCAAAGAATTCACCTTGCAAGCCAACACACACAATAGCCCAAACGGCAGGGTTATGTCCAAGAATATGCATTTTCATCTTATGCTTCCAACTAGCAAAATTAGTACCATCAAAGTAAGGACCTCTACGGTGGTAATTTCCCTCGCTAGACGCCATACTATCCTAGGTTGTGAAACCAAGGCTATGACTTCCAAAAGCTATGAAAATCAAGGCAGATGGATACCAAAGCTCTGATACCACTTGTAGGATCAAAAGTATGTCCAGAGGGGGGGGGTGATTAGACTACTTGACCAAATAAAAATCTAGCCTTTTCCCAATTTTAGTTCTTGGCATATTTTAGCAACTATGGACAAGTCAAGCAATCTTAACACAGTTCAAGCAAGCATGCAAAGAGTATATGAGCAGCGGAAAGTAAAGCATGTAACTTGCAAGAATGTAAAGGGAAGGGTTTGGAGGATTCAAACGCAATTGGAGACACGGATGTTTTTGTCGTGGTTCCGATAGGTGGTGCTATCGTACATCCACGTTGATGAAGACTTCAACCCATGAAGGGTAACGGTTGCGCGAGTCCACGGAGGGCTCCACCCACGAAGGGTCCACGAAGAAGCAACCTTGTCTATCCCACCATGGCCATCGCCCACGAAGGACTTGCCTCACTAGCAGTAGATCTTCATGAAGTAGGCAATCTCCTTGCCCTTACAAACTCCTTAGTTCAACTCCACAATCTTGTTGGAGGCTCCCAAGTGACACCTAGCCAATCTAGGAGACACCACTCTCCAAGAAGTAACAAATGGTGTGTTGATGATGAACTCCTTGATCTTGTGCTTCAAATGATAGTCTCCCCAACACTCAACTCTCTCTCTCTCATAGGATATGGATTTGGTGGAAAGAAGATTTGAGTGGAAAGCAACTTGGGGAAGGCTAGAGATCAAAATTCATATGGTAGCAATGGAATATCTTGGTCTCAACACAAGTGTAGGTGGTTCTCTCTCAAAAAATATAGGTTGGAAGTGTAGGTTTGTTCTGATGGCTCTCTCCATGGATGAAGAGGAGGTGGAGGGGTATATATAGCCTCCACACAAAATCTAACCGTTACACATAACTTCCCAAACTCGGTGGGACCGAATGGTTAAACTTGATCTGACCGATTCAGCAAAGCTAGTGACCGTTAGGGTTTTCGGTGGGACCGACGTGCAACTCGGTATGACCGATATGATTAGGGTTAGGGAATAACATAATCTCGGTGAGACCGATTACACAAACTCGGTAAGACCGATTTTGGTAATAAGCTAACCAGAGAGTTGGTCAGGTAAACTTGGTGGGACCGATCGCTCATTTCGGTGAGACCGAAACATTACGAAGGGAGAACAGAGAGTTTACATTGCAATCTCGGTGGGACCGATCGCTCATCTCGGTGAGACCGAAATGTTACGAAGGGAAACAGAGAGATTACAACCCCATCTTGGTGAGACCGAGATCCCTATCGGTGAGACCGATTTGCCTAGGGTTTGTGGCAGTGGCTAAGACATTTGAAACTCGGTGGCACCAGATAGAAAGAATCGGTGGGGCCGAGTTTGACTTTTGGTTTAGGTCATATGTGGATGCGAGAAAGTAGTTGAGGGCTTTGGAGCATATCACTAAGCATTTGAGCAAGAACCTCATTAAGCAACACCTCATCCCTCCTTGATAGTATTGGCTTTTCCTATAGACTCAATGTGATCTTGGATCACTAAAATAGAAAATGTAGAGTCTTGAGCTTTGAGCTTGAGCCAATCCTTTGTCCTTAGCATTTTGAGGGGTCCACTTTTCTCATCCATGCCATGCCAATCATTCAGCTTTCCTGAGATATTAATCTTGAAATAGCATTAGCTCAATGAGCTATATGTTGTTAGGAATTACCAAAACCACCTAGGGATAGTTGCACTTTCAATCTCCCCCTTTTTGGTAATTGATGACAACATATAGATCAAAGCTTCGACAAATGATAATAAGAGTGAAAAATATTGTCGCTTTGAGAAGTATGTGAAAAGCAAGAGCTCCCCCTAAATTTGTGCATAGTTTAAGATTTGCTTTGGACTACAATTGCACAAAGAGTTAGGATCATGGGTTACTCTTCCATGTCACATACATCTTGGTGGAGCGCTCAAAATGATAATAATTAAAATACATGCACTCATCACCAAGCAAAATGAATGATCACATAAAAGGATAATGTCATCCAACAAGCATTAAGGTAGTATATGATCAAACGCATGATCATCTAAGCAAGCACAAAGTATGAAGTATCTCAACCAAGCAAATAAATGAAGTTTAACCACCAAACAAAAAGAGAGAATAAAAAGCAACGCTCTCTCTCAAAGCCTATGATCTATACATTTTCTCCCCCTTTGGCAACAAGTTACCAAAAAGTTCATAAAATGCATAGTGCTAGATCGACACTTAGGCTCGGTCTTCATGTGGTGGTGTAGACAGAACTCCAAGAACGAAGGCATCCTTCGATGTAGATGGAGCTGGTGGAGTAGATGCTGGAGCCGGTGGCACTGAAGTTGTAGCTGGTGCAGATGAAGTAGCTCTGGTGTCTGGAATAGGCACTGCAGCAGACCTCTGACCTCTGGGCACTCTAGCAAAAGCATCAGTGGTTGTCTTGCCCTTCTTCTCCTCCACTTCATCCTGAAGTTTCTCAACGACTGACTGGATCTCAGTGACATTCACATCTAAGTCATAGAACTTCTGCTCCACGATCCTCTCCAAGCTCTCCTGGTTTTGAGTCAGGGTGGCCAGTCCCTTCTCAATCCTTAGAGTGGAGGCAATGAAGTAGCCAAGATGATCTTGCTTTCTCTTCAGAAGGTACTGAGATGCTTCTTCAGTAGTTGGCATCCTTGCAGCCTTTTCAGCCTTTGCCTTCTCCTTCTTGGCTTGTGCGTGCATAGAAGATGGTTCATTTTCATCCATCACCACAGTGTTGTCCTCAAAGTCTGGGTAGATGGGCAGATGCTGCTTGTCCAGCAGATATGTGCCAGTGCCCATCTTGGAGTTGATCAACTCCTGGATCTGTGGGGCATACCCACAACTCCTCTTCTGATCTGCAGTTGTCCTCTTTATGATTTCCACTATTAGGCTCATGACTTTGAACTTCTGTGGGACATCAAAGATGTGAAGCAAGTTAATTGCATGGCCTCTGATCTTCTTGTGATCACCTGACTTTGGCAAGAGAGCGTGCCTGAGGATCTAGTTAATAGTTGGCAAGCCTGACAAAAGGTAATGTATAGATCCAAACTTGTGTGTTTCAAGAGCAGCATCTGGGATCTCCTTGTACATGTGTGCCATCATGTTGTGATCCTTCTTCTTCTTAGCATAGACATCCAAGTCATCTTCACTCTCTTCTGGGGCATTGATCAACTTAGCCCATTCTGCAACTGTGGACTGGTACCTCATACCTTCAGACATCCAGACAATCCTTCCATCTGGGTAGAAGTGAGCTGTGGAGTAGAACTACATGATGAGCTCATCATTCCATTTTATGAGCTTCTGAGCCACAAACTCATCAACTCCACAAGCCTTGAAGCTATCATATACACCAGGGAAGTGATCCTCATTTTCCTCAATGAATTTCCAATCAACCCATCTCATGTCACACACTATGGGCTTCTTGTCAAGCAAGATGGTCTCATAGAAGTCCTGATGTTCCTTTGTATGGAACCTGTAGTCCACAGCAGTTCTTCTCCTGGTGGCATATGGATCAGACTCTCTCCATAGCCTTAGACCAAAGTCCTTCCTGACTTTCATGTTCTCTGCAACTGGATGAGCATCATTGTGATCTAGAATTTTTGGCTTCAACTTCCTCAAGACAATAGAATCATCTTCTTCTTCCATTGCAGCTTCAGACATTGGGGCCTTGTTCTTCTCTGCTGCTGGGATGTTCCTGGTGCTCCTCTTGGGTGCAGTTTTGGGTTTTGGAGCAGCTGGCTTAGGAGTTCTTTTGGGCTTAGATGGAGCAGCCCCTGATCTTATGGCATCTCCCATAAGCTTTTGAGCTTTAGGTGCTGGTGCAGTATCCTCTTCCTCTTCCTCTTCTTCAAAGTCTTTCATGACTGAAGATCTCCCAAGCACTCTGGCAGTGGTCTTCTTGACCCTCTCTTTCCTTTTCTTTTCTGCCACAACCTGCTCTTTGGGTGCAGATCCCAAAGTCTCTTGAGTGGATGCTCTAGCTTTAGACGTTGGAGCTCTCTTGGCAGGAACCTTTTGCTTCATCCCTGGCTTGGTGGCAGCAGCTGTGCCATATTCCTTCTTCAGGACTTTCCTCTTTGAGGTGGTTTCTTCTTCCTCAACCACATAGTTCTCATCCTCTGACTCTGAGGTTCTTTTCTTGCTGGCCCTTGTGGCAGCTTTTGGCAGATTGCTAGGTGTGCTCCTGCTTCCATCATCTGAGCTGCTAGAGGGACTAGTGCCCTCACTCAAGTGAACCTGTTCCTCTGACTTGTTCTGACTATCACTCTGATCTGACATGATGCAAACACTGACAGCAGACCCTGTGAATAGATTATAGATGAGGTAGAGTGGATGAGCATCACAAAGTACAGAGGTTTTTGCAAAAGAATGAATTAAAAACTTAGTTTTAGTTTTCTATAGAAAGCATTTCGGATCTACCGATTTGCAAACTCGGTGATACCGAAGGAGCTTTTGGAACCTAAACTAGTGAACTTGGTCAGACCGAGTCACAGTTCGGTGGCACCGAGACTGCTAGGGTTTCACAAAGTGCCGAACTCGGTCACACCAATTTGCAATTCTCGGTCAGACCGAGAATCACATGTGCAATGGCCTGAGCCAAATCGGTGGAACTGATTTCAACAACTCGGTCGGTCCGAGATGGTTTTGGTGGAAACCTAACCCTAAATTTGCAATTCATGACTAAACTACGGAGTGTTTTCGATGGATAGAACGATCTCAATCGTGGCAAGATACATGGCAAAGCAATGTGCTGGGGAATCGGAGTTAGAACAACACAAAGTTCAAGTCCATACCCTAGTTCGGCGATGAATTTGCTACGGCGGCAACGGCGGAGACGATCCCGTTGACGGCGGCGGAGACCAGCGACAGGAGGCGGCAGGTGACGAGGAGGATGATCCGGATACCCAGGGAGGCAGAGCAGGCTAAGCGCGGGCGAGGAGGTTCGGAAAGTTTTCCAAAATTTGACCCGTGGATATATATAGCCTGACCCTGTCGGTGTGACCGAGTGGAACAACTCGGTGGCACCGAGATTCATAACTGCAAGCAGTTACTGAAACTCAGTGTGACTGAAAAGTTCAAATCGGTTGCACCAAGATTGAAAACCTAGATCGACTTAGCAATCTCGGTATGACCGAAATGGATGAATCGGTTAGACTGAAACACACAAAGAAGTTTTGGAAGTTTAAGTCTATGACGAATCGGGGACTCCGAGTGCTCCTCACACGGAGTGGTTCGAATCTGACTTGATCAAACTTTGTGATGCAGCATGAATAGAGTTTGAGACGAGAAAAGCATAGATAGCTAGAGAAGGTTCTTAGGCAGTCTTATCCATCCACTTGGAAAAAGAAAAGGAAACCAACCAATCAAAACAACAAGTGGATGTCCTCAAATGAGTAAATTATGCAACCAACATGCTCACACAATAAAATGACAAATGAAATATGTGGCAAAGCATGCACAAACAATTATAGCATCTATTAAGCAATTGGCGATGACTAGGTCATCTATATATGAGTATATTGACTTAGGAGTCAAATGAGAACATTTGATCATAGGTCATACTCATCGTTTAAGCACAAGTGGGGTTACCACTTTTACATAAAGCGTTGTTGTGTTCACACCATTAGAGTTGCTTTAACTCAATTGTTAGAGCAAAGCTCCCCCTAGATGTGATATCCCCCCTAAGAGGGATGAACTAACCTTGGGTTTTGTCGATGATGACTTCATGTAGGTGTTGAAGATGTGGATGCTCTAAGTTGATGTAGATCATTCAGAGCTATTCTTTGGAGTGAGTTGCACTTTCAATACCTACACGGGTTAGTCCCACAAGGAACAAACAAGGATATCCATAGGTTAGTCCCACAAGAGGGTTAGTCCCACAAGCATTAGGTTACCTTGTCCCTTATCTTACCAACAAGAGGGTTTGTGACTCCTTGAACTAGTGCAAGATGTGGAAGTTGATTGCACTTGTTCTTGCCAAAATGATAAGAGTGAAGTATGTTGACGGAGTCACCCTCAAGAACTCTCTAGTTCTTCTTCTTCGGGAGCCACACCATCTTGATGGGAATCCTCAGAGTTGTAGTTGTACTTGATGAAGTGGAACTTGATGTAGTCTTGGGAACTCTCGGTGTCAAAACCGGCGAATCTCGGGTAGGGGGTCCTGAATTGTGCGTCTAAGGCGGATGGTAACAGGAGGCGGGGGACACGATGTTTACCCAGGTTCGGGCCCTTTGATGGAGGTAATACCCTACGTCCTGCTTGATTGTTCTTGATGATATGAGTATTACAAGAGTTGATCTACCACGAGATCAAAGAGGCTAAACCCTGGAAGCTAGCCTATGATATGATTGTCTGTCGTCCTACGGACTAAACCCTCCGGTTTATATAGACACCAGAGGGGGCTAGGGTTACACAAGGTCGGTTACAAAGGAGGAGATATACATATCCGTATTGCCTAGCTTGCCTTCCATGCCAAGTAGAGTCCCATCCGGACATGGGACGAAGTCTTCAATCTCGTATCTTCATAGTCCAACAGTCCGGCCAAAGGATATAGTCCGGCTGTCCGGAGACCCCCCAATCCAGGACTCCCTCAGTAGCCCCTGAACCAGGCTTCAATGACGATAAGTCCGGGCGCAGTATTGTCTTCGGCATTGCAAGGTGGGTTCTTCTCCAAATCTTGAATATCTGTTAAGTAGTGTCCGGCTCCCATAAATGTTGGACTTCTTGGCTTCTGTGCCCAATAAGGGCCATCTTCCACACGTCGAGCGAATGCGAGGAGCCAGGGCATTTTTATGTTCGCCCCCTAGCCAGGTAAATAAATTGTCTATTAAAGGGATAGGGATTCTTAGATCCAATCCACACCATCCTCCCCCAGCGAGAATCCATCGGAGGGCGCTCGGAAAAAATCCATTCCATCATGGCCGACCACCGCAGCTCCTCCTCCCGCCCCCCGTAGCCCCAGGCCCGGTGATTGGGAGAGGTGTTCCATCCCGCACAGCCGTTTAGTAGAGCTGCAGACCCAGGGATTCCTCCCTCTAGCATATATGGTCCCCGTCCGAGCCGGGCTCGCCACCTATAATGGCGGGGAGCAAGCGGAGAGCTTCCCCAACCCCTCTAAGGGAGAGCGGGTATGCCTCGTCCCTTACTTACTAAGGGGACTCGAATTTCCAATTCATACATTCCTCCGCGGGCTCCTGGAGTTCTACGGCCTCCAATTGCATAATTTTACCCCTGCTTCCATACTACACATCGCCGGTTATGTTGCCCTTTGTGAGCTGTTCTTGGGCTGCGACGCTCATTTCGAGTTGTGGAAGAGGTTATTTTGCCTTCTGCCCCACACACAGAAGGGTTCACTTTATCAAGTGGGCGGAGCCGAAATATGGCGGATTGCCGAAACCAGATACCTATCCGGTATTCCGAAGAAGTCGTCTGAAGACTGGCCTTCGGAGTGGTTTTATATGGAGGACGTCCCCCTTCCAGACCCTGTTCGGCAGGGTCTTCCTGAGTTCAACAATGCTCCTTTGAAGAAACGCCGAAGCTGGCGCCCACTGAGCCCCCAGGAGGAAGACAACAGAGAAGTCCTCTACCTGATGAACCGGATTAAAGCGTTGGCTCAATCAGGATTGACAATTATCGAGGTTATGTCAATATGCATAATGCGGGGAGTGCAACCACTTCAATATCGAGGGCACCCCCTGTGGTGTTTTAACGGGGAAGATGATGCCACCCGTTGTGGGTGTAAGGGACCGGACTCCGCTGCTGCTTTAGCAAAAAATTTGTCCGAGTTGTTCAAGGGAGAGGAAGAGGAGTTCATCTGTATCAAGCCACAGGATGGATTCTCCATGTACAACCCTCCAAGCTGAGTGAGTTATACCTGTTTACTCCCATTCTTCCCGCATTCTTCGTCATAGGTACTCACCTTGCCATTTTACGGCATGAACTACGAAAAGCTATAAGGGAGGTCAACAGCCCATCTCCACAACCAGAGGACCCTGGCCGGGCCCTCGGTCCCGGACTCGAAGAGGATCTGGACATATTCGTGGAGCTGATAGACAGACAATTCTATCAATTAAGCCGCGATAACGCCATGGTGGCCATAACGGCCGACTATCCCGGACTGCTCCCTGCATCCCACATAAGAAAAATCAAAATCCCAACTCCAAAAATAGGATCCCCTTTTAGACACTTCACCTACCATGCACATATGGTGTTTTATAGGGAAGGCATTCGGGACGCCATGCCGAACCCGCAGCAACTCGCCAACAAGAGGCACCGAAACCGGGTAGGCCAAAAAGGAAGGCGGCCAGGACGGAGACGCCGGCGCAGAGGTATGACATAAAACCTCGCTCCATGGTTGTCGTCTTTCTCAAAATGCAATGATGTCCATGCTTCTTTAATAGAAAAAATGCTCGCCGGACTATATCCGGAGAGGCTGCCGATCACGCCTCCACCAGTCGGACTCCAGGGCTGGACATAGAGGCGGAAGCCAACATGGGGCGGACGCCGGATGCTCCTCCTACAGAGGATGCGGATAGACTATCCTCTACAAATTCAGAAGTGGAGAGCGCCATGAATCATAGGCGTCGCCGGGCCGTACTCCGTGACGCTTGTTTCTCGCCAGAGGCATTTGATGCCTTCAATTCCAGAGACGCGTACATCCGTGCTGCTCAAAATGGTCTAGCCAGAGCCACGGACCAGTATGTAAGGGATATACAGGTAAGCAAATCTGACGATTATATGTATCAGTAGCCCCTGAGACTTGAAACAGTTGACACAACTAATTTAAGGATCATTATTTGTGCAGGTTCTTACAGAGAAGAATTCCCAATTGTCTCAAGAGCTGGATGAGTGCAAGGCCCAGCTGGAAGCCGCTGTTGCCGCATTGAAGGAGTCCAAAAAGGGTCCCCCTGGTAACTCTTTTGTCTATTGCAAAGAATATCTGTACCAGGTAGTATGCGGCATGTATGCACACCTAACAATAGATGTTGCAGGTGGCCCCGGAGTGAATCCGGAGGCCGTGGAGGCGGATACGGCACGTGATGATCGACAGCGAAATGCTGGTGAGCGCGTGCTGACGCGAGTCAGGCAGGAGAAAAATGATCTCCAAGACGCCAATATCCGGCTGGGCGTGGAACTGAAGGATGTCCGAGCCCAGCTTGCGGACTCCGTGAAAGAGAATAAATGGCTGCGGCGCGGCATTTTTAGTAAGTGCTTGAACGAAGTTTCTAAAGGAGTTCGGCGAAAAAGCCTGTTAACAGCGTTATGTCTGCAGGTATGCTGACGTGTCATCCCGCGGAGGAGATGCCCGGGTCTTCGGGTGATCTTCTACCAGAGCTCTCACAACTGCACGAACAAGTTCGGCAGGTGATGCAGAGTATTGCCCAAGCCTTGTGGCCATCCATGTCCCCGCCAGGAGGCATGGGGGAGCTTATAGAGAAGCTCAAGGGAGCGCGGCGATGCTTCCGATTATGGAAGATATCAGCCTGCCGACAAGGCGCAAGGGAAGCCTGGGCTATGGTGAAGACACGATATACCAAGCACTACAAAAAAAGACACATCCGTGACATTTTGGGCCGAACGAATTTTTTCTCTGTCATACATATGACACTTCTATGACGATAATTGTGAAAAAACCCGGTATCATCATAGATGTGGCGGGCTCCTACTTCTATGACAAAAAATCATGACAGAAAATGGGCTTTTCGTCCTGGGCGGGCCGGAGACGCAGCTGCATGACATTCTTTGGGCCATCCATGACAGAAAAACCATGGTAGAAGCGAGGGCGAGGAAAATTTCGGGGAGTTCCCGGTTACGGTGGGAGGTCGGGGGCCGAGCGATGCACGTTTCTCTTGTTCACGTACGCGCGTGTGTGCGAGGTGTTGGCTCTAACTGAACCCGAGCGAGGCGTTGGGCTCTAACTGAACCCGAGCGATTGCACTGCAGGCTACGCGTTACTGAACCCGAGCGATCGATCGATGGCTATTAACTGAACCCGATCGAGCGATTTCTTCGCTACTGCTGCTAACTGAAGCCGATCGATTGGATG